>NC_140138.1:1800000-2285700 GCF_964035555.1 Netta rufina
CAAAGTTTATTTCTGTGAGTTGAAAACAGCAAGAATTAGTGGCGAACCAGGAGGGGAGAGGATCTAAATAATCTTTGGTTCTTTGATTTATATTTTAAATGAAATAAATTCATGATATTTGGGCTGCGGTTATCCAAATTGTCATTTCTGGGGACTACTAAGGCTGGCACTGCACAATGTGAGCACGACTGCATTATCTTTGAAGGTGGGAGATTGCTTGCCACATCAGAAAGTTGTGCTCTCAAGTATGTCTTTCAGTCAAAGAGCTGCCTTGGCCACCCGAGACATATACATTCCAAGTTTCAGTGTCTGGTAGCGAGGAGAAGGATGGGAGTGATTCAGAACTCTTTCATCTTTAATTGAGAACTTGCTTCATCTTTTTCTTGATCCATTAGCTGGCAAGCCTGTGAGCAAGCTGATCTGGACAGCCTAACATAATAAATTCTGAGCTGAGAGAGTTTTCAATCAATCTGCAACAAGCATTGTATCTTAAGCTGAATCACTCTCTAATCACTGATATTAATCAGTGGGTGCTTTTCTAATGTGAAAATGAAGGCTTCCTGTTTGCTGGAAAATTAGAGATTTCAGTCTGACATTTTATCTTAAGCCAAAACAAATAACTTAGCATGATCCATTTTTTTTTGTGGAAGTTTCTGTGCGATATATATTAAGGTGGATATGCCTAGCTAGACCTTTCCTTAGGCAATGAGCTTCCCAGAGAAAAGCCACATGGTTTTAAAATTAAAGCAAAGCTTTAGAGGTTTTAAAATGTATTAAGTAACAAAAACTTGAAAGGGCTTTCAAAGAAAGAAACAAATAGGAAAGGCTTTTACACCATTTTCTCGTGAATCGCTTTCCTGAGATATGATCACTCCACTTTGCTTTCCTTCAGCAAGGTAATTACCGACAGACATGTTGGGATGAACTTCTCTGTTTTTAGGAAGAATTCAAACACTGTAATGCTATGCTCATGGAAAGCCTGTAAATTAGCTTTGAGCACTCCAGAAATCATCATTATGGCTCAGTGCATGTGGATTTTAACACCCACAACAGGCTTTTTTTTGCTGGAAACAACATTTTTGTTTGTCTCAAATGAAAAGTGGATCCATGCACTATTGGTCACTTGGGAGCTATGTTTCTCTTCCACTTGTAATTAAAACAACTCATTTAAAAGCGTAGGAATTTAATTTCTTTTCATTATTTGTAAAAAGCCCAAAAGTGATTTCTGTCGTAGCCTTCCACAGATCTTCCACAAAGGTTCCTCAAGCAAGAAACATCATGCCAGATTTTAGTGGGGTCCCTCACTGATCTGGAAATTAAATACTCACTTATTTTAACATTTCATGGAAGAGATTTGTTTCCTTTTTGTCACAAAGGGGAGATGGATACTTGCTTTCCTTTAGCAGAAGTAAATTCTTCCAAGTCCTGCTTGTTAACCAGCTAAACACTCAGGTATGGTGAGGTTTTGCATTTAAATCCGGACTCTCGTTTCCTAATAAATAAGAAATTGTCATATATTGAAACAGGGCGTGTAAGATCTGAATAGATGTATAAAAGGTATTTTTTTCCCCTGTTTTTTGTTCATATATACCAATTTGCAAGTGTTCCTGTATGTTTATAAAATCTTGAGTTGATCTGTCATTCAATTCAACAAAACAAAACAACAACAAAAAACACCACCACAATATGGTATTTCCTCATCAAGAAAATTTAGAATGGGTTACATCTGGAATTTGTTACAAACGTGCCAGTTCTGGGATAGTCCTTCTACTGAACTCCAGTAGAGTCCACTGCCTTCCCTGCTGCCTTCTGGTGGCACAGGCCGGTCTCCTGGGTCTGGCGGGTCTTTTTTTTTCCAGAGGCAAGTCTGAATAGGTCAACACCTCTAAGACTGTTAGTAGTGATGAATGTGATAAATATATTGTAAGAAAAGGGCCTCTATATTTTGGAGAAATGGTAAATCGCATTATTAAATAATATATATGTATATTTACTTAGTATTATTTAGTATGTTATAGTACAAATATATAGATTAATAGTAATTAATAATTTGAGAATGGTTTTACTGGGATCCCTCAGATCTAGAAATTCAAAAATAATTTAGGTTAAAGTCTTATAGAAAAAGCTTGCATAATTCATGTAACAGATAAAAAATTAAAAAGAGTATTTGCGAGTATTTGCAAGTATTTGCTTTCCTTTTATTATTAGGAATGCAAATTTACAGCCATGAATGTTGGTCAGCTCTAGAATTGTGTGGAATTTTGGATCAGGTCTCAACTGTGATAGGAGTTCTAGCTTCTAGAAAACTGCTAGAAAAGCTATGCTGGAAATTGAAGAAGTCTAATTTCTTAGCAGCACTAAAGGAAAGAACTTTATTGCAATCTTATATGTGGATATGTATGCTTGATCTGCATGATGTGTTATGAAATTTGCTACTCGTTTCTGTAGTATTTCATCAGTCTGCCTATGTGCAAGTGTAGTAAAGCCAAGTTAAATTTCTTTGAGTACATAGAGTATTACTGACATGAGAGACAGGGATGAAGGCACTGTGGAAGAATTGTAGCCTGAAGAAAACTTCAGCCAGTCCACCTTCATTAACTTTACATGGCCTCGGCACGTCTGAGGTGTAATCTGCAAAAAAACTTGAAGGAGCAGGACTGTGGAAAGGGAGTTGGGATATGAAGGGAGTTTGTGGCTTGTGTTAGACAGCTGATACCTGCAGAGCTCAGGACATGATCTAGGTTCTGAAAAAAAAACACCAAACACATCAAAACAAACAAACAACACACAAAATGCTGTATCATTGCTTACCTTCATCAGAAGTCTTCAAAACACCCATTTAGATTAGCATTGCTATGCCAGTGCTTAATTTGGCTGATGGGTATATTATAGGTAACATTCCAATGGTAGAAAGTGACCTAGAAATCACTGTTCTGTCCTCCAGTGGAAAATAACTGAAATAGTTTTGGCATTATAAAACTTGCTTGATTAAAATGAAGTCTGGTATTTAAGTTTTTAAGGACTGAAGATGAATGACTGCTAAAGCATCACTTATTATGATGGAGTGACTGTGACATTAGGAATATTTTGTTGCCATATGTATATGTGTGTGTGTTAAAACACATAGATACTACCATGTACATATAGGGATTTTTCTGTGTGTGTATATTGTGTGTGTTGTTGTTTGCATTTTTTATATTGAGTTGTTATGTAACAAATAGAGTCCACAAAATTGTTTTGAAACACATTTGTTGGATGCACCTGGATATGTGTGATGATGTGACATGGAAAAGAGTGACTATCCTGCAGGGAATAGAATAGCTTTATGACCATTTAGAAAGTATAACTTGGTTGAGGAGCAGATAATTCCAGAGGTGGTTGTAACTTCAGGCTTCACTTTTAATCCTATAACTCCAATCAGAGGATGGCACTTACTCATAACTTAAATTAATTGGGTACTAGTGAGCACTCTGTTATGCAAGGGGGAAGTAAGTTAATCATGCCTAATGAACTGTAACGAGCTTATGTCACAGCCATCACCAGTGCTTCTTTGGAAGGTGGTGTGCATTTTGTGATCTGTTTTGACGGAAATGACATTTTCTTATTTTTTTTGCTTATTCTTATGATGAAGTTTCCCTGATATGTTCAATTAGTTGCATTGATTTGTTAATTACATCATTAGTATTTGTTCTTAAAAGTCGAGATTTTCATATTTCTCTGCAAAGATATTAAAAAATAAATGGCACCTATGTGCAATCTGTGTGGCCAAAACCAGAAGTATCAAAGGATGGTGAGAGAGACCTGCATTGTCTTCTAATGTAACAGTGTTACTTGGATTATCTGTTCAGAATATGAAAAGAGGACACCATATGTGTATGCTGGTCAGGAAAAACTATAAAATAATCATTGGTTGATGTCAAGGTCTTGCTCAATAAAAGAACAAAGCAAAAGGAAGTTGAACAGATGACATGTAATACTTTACCTGTAAAAACTGCACTAAATAAATGCAAAGCTTGTTCAAGTGTTTTATGTTTCCAAATAGTCTCTTAATTCTACAACTCAAAAATGGAAAACACAAATCCTTAAAATGAATTTAAATAGGAGGCTGTAATTTTTAAGATAGTCTGTCTGATTTGATTTTTTGAATTGGAATGAGATATAATTTTTCTTTGCTTTGCAGGTAGTTATTTATATCACTACAAATGTCAGTGAATCACTAGGAAATTTTCATTTATATCTATCCAGACTCTGAATCTAACCTAAACTTTACAGAGGTGTAGACAACTTTAATAGATTTCAGTAATAGGAGATTAAGTCTGTGATCAAAGATTCACAGACTAATTTATTAATAAGATAATTCTGCAATTATCAAAGATAATTGCAGAATTAGCTTATTTCACTTCAGTCAGCATCCTTTGCTGCAATCCCTGCAGTGTTCAATACCATCCCTCTCTTTAGGGGTAACAGCCCTGGCAGCACTGAAAATCACTGAACATTCTTCATCTTCTTCAGAGCAGATCTGGCCATTTGAGATGAATGAGACACAAGAGCCTGTTTAAAATAATATGACTGACTTTGCACTGAAGCAACCAACGAGAATTCACAGGAATCTTTCTTCCAGCTGCACCATCAGGGTGACAGCTGCCAATGGGAGGTAACAAATTAGAGGGCAATGAGAGGAGGAGAATGGGACAAATCAGTTAAACAATTTTGAACACAGCCAGTTTTAATACTGATTATCATTCATTGGCCTGAGAAGCCTGAGCAAAGTCTGCCAGACTATCTGTTCTCATGACTTGTAAGTTTTTGCAGTAGATTGTGGAGTATAGAACTTGGGCAGTGGTAAAAGGTGTTGAGGAGACAGCCTTGGGGCCATGAACTATTTCAAACTTTGTTTCATAGTTGAAATGGGTGTTTTGAAGTTCTAGCAGTTGGACCATGTACTTTGGCAAGAAAGTAAAGGTAGTTCAAATAATAATGCAAAGATGAATATAATTTGTAGAATGTTCAATTAAAATGGGATAACCAACAGTTACCTGTAAATTGCTAGTGGTGTGACTGCTATGCATCTCAGCAGTTATTTAAATGCCATGGCTTACATGTAATGACTTAGATTTTTTTATTTTGTTTCTCAACCAAATTTTTTTAAGTCCTTCAGTACATAGAAATTGATCAACACACTCTTTCAAAGATACATTAAGGTCCCATTAACCATGAGACTGCGTATGGGTCTCTGTGTAGAGACAGAGCTCTGGAAACCAGGTGGTGAGCAACAAAGAGGTTGAATTCCCTAATTTGTATTGCAAAGGGAATAAATGAAACTGATTTATGCTATGTATGAGTATATAGCTGACTGAATCACATTCTCTGAATAAACTTCTGCTTCTCTTGGCCATCAAATACCCCTGAGTCTGCCTGGAGATTTGGAAGTGTTAAGTGACGGGCTCAATCTTTCTGAAGTGGGCAGGAATTTGTCCTAAGTCTTGCAGTTAACAAAGGTGTTCCTGTTTTCATAGAAACATTCTCTTCAGCTGCTGCTTGGTGGGAACAGGAAGAAGCCTGTGTTAAAGACATTAAGAAACCATGAAAATATTTAAATAGCTTGTGAAATTACATCATATCCACAAATAGGAATAGGCACCTAGTTCTGGGCTTTACAATGCACGTGTGCACTTAACTAGCTATCTGAAAGAAACCAAAGGGATGACCTAGTCTTCCCACATAGTGATATCAATCAGGCCCCAGTTGTACCTCTTCTGCTTGTTTGCTGAAGCAACTACCACCATTTTTAGCACTCTCTCTCCTCAAATTCTTTTAATCATTGTATATTAATTTATATGAATGAGTCAATGAGAATTTCTCTTATACATCCAGTTGATTTCCAAATGCACCGATGTATGTATAAGCATAATTGCTCTGTTGAACTCTCATTTTGATATAGTTGTTTACTTTTCAAGTAATAATTTAAGTCTTTCCTTTGGAGCAGGCACTACTTTCCCCTATATGCTTATTTCTGCCATAGCACCAAACATTTCTATTTTGCTTTAATGATTCCATTTTTATTTATACTTCATTCTATGCTTTGCATTCAATTTTGCTTACAAATGCTCTATAAAATCTGTTATTTCCTGGAGGTTTAGGTGAGGCTGTCAGAAATAATCTAATCTAATGTAATAATCTAATGTAACGTTTTAACGGATCTCCACAAGCACATTGATATTTTTATATATTTTTGTAGTAAGCAAGAAAATGTGTTTTGTTTCTATGGAGTGACTGTATGATAATAAATCTGTTCTCTGATGTGATTAGTTGGGCAAAAATCAAAGGAAAATGTTCTTCATCTGCGGAAGAGGAATGAAGCATTTGGTGTGCGGAAGTCTTTCAGAGCACATAACTCTATACATCATGTATTTCACAGGTTTGAATTTTTTATCAGCATAGAAGTTACAACTTTTTTTTTCGGCTTAAGAAAACTTATTCTGGACAGAGGAAAGCTGTTGCTGATCTAAGCACTGTAAATGAGCTAGCATTTAAACTTGGCTTTAATTTTTATCCCACAATCAGATCATATGTTATCATTTGATACACTGAGATAAAATTGAGTACAGCCACATCCTGTACATAGGCATATATACATACAACATATCATCTGTCTGTAGGAGTAAAACAACTTTTGGACTAGACTTACGACCATGTGAAAGAGGATACTAGAATCTATTTCCTGTATGGCTGATTTCAAGATATTTTCATGAGGTGTGGCACTGGAGCATGAGTTGCACCAAGTTATTCTATGTATCCCTGGGGATAAATGAGTGTTCCAGAAAGGAAAGTTTACAAGGAAAGTATTTATACTTGCTTATTCTAAGGCTGTACTCTTAATTACTAAGGAAACTATTATATCTTTGAAAATTGATAGCTGCTGAACTGCAGCTTTTGTGTAAATGCCTTTTTATGAAATGGTCATTGTGCAATCTGAAGTGACAGATTATTGCTAGCTGAGCTGCATTGCTGAGAATAATTGTTAATTACTGCTCTAATTCAGTGGGTTATACTTACAGTGACCCTCACTGATTTTATCTGAAATCATGTTACTCTTAGTATTTGCTTAATAATAAGGACTTTGCTTAGTAATAAGGACTTTCCTTAGCAATGGTGTTAAGGAAATTAACAATGGTGTCTAGTCATCCGTCACGATGTATTACTTCTGCTCTCTGCTTTTTTCTTTTGGTATTTTCTGAAGAAAAGTATGTGTTCAGTGTCAGGATTTCGTGTCTGTGTTATCAAGGTGTTTTGTTTAAAATCGGTAAAAATTTCAAAGTAATTATTTCTATCAAGAACCAGTGAGTGTCTAAATATTTATTAATAATATGTGATCCTTACATATTGAAAGAAAATATCTGCTGCGGCCTGTTAGGGATATAATTTTTGCTGCATTATTCATCAATTTCTAATGGCGTAGGTTGGGAGCGGGGAGCTGAGCTGTGGGTCTGTAGGTACCTGCACACCCAACTCCACCCCTCTCGTGGTGCTTTCTAACATCTGTCCTTCTTGTCCAGGCTGATGCAGATGAACTGCTTGCTTTTCAGAGAGCAGGAGTTTGCCCCTCTCCTCCAGTCCTGTTCTCCAAGGTCCTTTGCAGGAGCTCAGATTTTGAAGTCCTTGACAGGCTGCCCTGTGCAAGGACAGCTGAGAAGAAAAAAAGGTTTATGTTGCACGACTCTGACCCATTCCCTGCAGGATGTGCTTGGTAATACAAACACAGCTCTTTGCATCCTTTGCACTGGTATTTTTGATCCTTGTACCTGTTCCATCAGCAACTGAGTTTACTGCCATAGAAACCAGTGAGGGTCAAAACAGAGCTTTTCTCTATATGAGCTTGTTTCTGTTTCTTTGTCTGAATTTTCTAATGAACAGACAATTCATTGCAGTTGTGGTAATAAATATTTGCTCACTGAGAAGAAACACAGATCTCATACGAACTTCCATTTAGCCAAGTGTGTGCCTCCCAAAGAGCTTTGTTTTAGAGAGTGATTCTATTGTATGGAATGGAGACTGTTAACAACCAGCAGAGTTTATACATCTCATTTTTCTTTCTCATTTTGTCAATATGCTGGGCAGAAAGATTGTCTTACTTGGTAAGGATTTGAAAAATCAACACCTCTCTTAATAAAACAAGCAGTATCTGCTCCTGAGCGCAGCACAATCCCTGTTTGCACCACAAATCCACCTTCCTTGCCCAAAAGAAGGGAGATCCATTTCAGTATTATTATTCATCTTCTTTTAATTATCTGTTAATGTAACATGAAATATCATAATCTGGCAAATTCAGACACATTGCTTTTAAAGAGATGATTGTGATTCAGGGAAAGGAGTGCCAGGAGAGCCCAATGAGAGCTGTGCAATGAAGTCTAGCTCTGTTTTTCTGCCTTATTCCAGGAGTTTTCCTTTGGTGGAGTATATTGCAAAGAGTAATGTCACTGCTTTCTCTCTTTCTTTTTGGTCACAAAATGTGACAGTAAGCCATGACAAGTTTGAAGATCAGACCTAAAGTTTGTATTTTAATAATTTTTTGATCATAGTGAAATGTTACACCTGCTCTGAATAGCAAGTATTGGATGGAGATGGCTGGGGTGCTGCTTTCAGGTCTCGGTATTAATTTTTCAGACTGGATTTTGGACAGTGAAAGATCCATGGGTTATTTCTAAAGGACTTGCAAAACATTAGCAATCCTGTAGTCTGTAAATTAAGAAATGTTATTCTAGAGTATGGCACTAGGGGACACGCATGGAGACAAATCAAGATATATGAGTTTAAGGCAAAGCACAACTCCTTGTGCCTTTTATATTGAAATCTAATTTGCAACTGCAACTTTAACAAGCATCTAAATTCCTTTGGTGCACAGGCCCATTAAAGAAAATGAGCAAGTGCCCACACTTCATACTGGTAGACAATCTATTTCAGTTAAGTGAGTACTTAAACACCTTTTTTTTTTTTGGGACTCATGTAGCAGTGTAAATAAAATGGGCACAGCCAAACTCTCACATGACTCTCACAAACTCTCCTTCCTGTGTGAACATCTCCACCCATGTAGGCTGCTGAGCACCTTGAGGTCCCATTGACTTCAGATGGGAGAGCACTTACAATTTAGTTGCATTATGAATATTTGAAAAAATCTATTATCTGTTGTTGTCTATATTGAGACTAGTTAAAAAGCTTTCATGTTTCCTACATATGTTAGAACAACTCTGAAGCTTATTTGGATGTGTTTAATATGAATCTATTGAAGTCACTGATTGTGTGGTACTGTATCTTTTCAGTAAATAGCTATATGCATAGTGTTGTAAAGAGCAACTAATTGAAATTTCTGGCATTAAAAACATCAACCTAACTAATGTGTATGGTTGCTTAGTCATATTCATTATGAGGATTACCATGACACTCTCTTCAAAGTATAACATTATTGTGCAGGCTAAAGAAGAGAGCTTCATTCCTCTTCGTACTGTACTGAACATTGTGCAAACATGGTTTTTATTTTTTATGGCTATAAATGAGATACTCAATTTGCTACAGCAGCGCAGTATTTGCTCTATCTAGTATGACTGTCAAATCTGAAAGCATTCCCAGAAAGAATTACTGTGCCTTGCAAGGACCTAAGCTTAGCAGTTTGAACATTTCCTTTCTTGAAGTTGCTTTCCTGCTGATATTTATTGCAAATCAGAAACATGCTTAAAGATATTTTGCTTCTACTTAACTAACGAATAGTAACTTGAACTGTGCTATTTGATACAAGAAATAGTTTTACTGCCTGCATAAAAATCTCAGTGACTTGAATATGTGTAGGTAAAGCTTTTCTGCCCAGAATATTATTTGCTTATGCTTATGCTTGGCAAAGCTGTTGATGTGTGATATTATTGAAACTAAATAAATCAATGCATCCTTAAACAGAATGCCAAAAATAAAATGTAGTTTCAGCTCAAAGGTGTGGAACTGTGTGGGTAGTTGGAAGAAGTATGTGCAACACTTTTTTTTTTCTGCATATCTCTGTTGTCTTACTTACCATCCGTCATAGTGTGCACCTTGTCCTTGTCTGGTTAGCACACTGATACTGTAAAACTGTTGTATCTACGTATAGCTGAGCCTTCCTTACCACTCCTTTTTCCTTCTCATATGGATGTGGGAGCTCTGAGTACTGGAGATTTTCCAACACCATTGTGTTTTGTTTGTTTGTTTCAGCAAGGGTGATTTGAACTATGATTATTCAAAGTTTCTTAAATGAATATGAGAGGAACATGATGAATTGCTGGTACTTTGGGCTATGTTCTCATCAGTGGGATTCAGTCTAAGATTCACAGTTAGCCACCCTCCGCTCAAGCTAGGTTGATATGTAAGTATTGATACAGATCATTCATCTTAGAATTTTTGTAACTGAAGTTACTTCTGACTTGCTGCTATTACACGTAGAATGGAAAAAGGTATTTGTTGCCATGAGCTGATCACTCCCTTTGAGAAAGCATGTAATTTCTATTAGCATAACAGAAGAGCAGATGTAGCTTTGCCCAGAGGCCAAATATGCCTGAAGTGAGAATATAAAGAAGATAAGCATAAATGGTATTTCCCTTGAGAACGCTCTTCAGATCTGCTGATTGTACATCAGAGCAGAGGAGCATTCTGAGTACTTTAAAGTATCACTTCCTTCTTGGAGAATTTAAAAGCAGCATGCATGTTTTGGATAAATTGTGAAGTTTTTGTGACTTTACCTTCCAAAGGCAGATGAATCAAGTTCACACCTCTTCTTGTTTAAACTACCTGGGAAACCCAAATGCGTCTCCCTTCCTGAAGAGATCAAGAGGGATCTTGAATCTCATGTCTTATCATTGTCATCCTCTGTTACTTGGATATCTCCTACAAATCTGTAGCTGTTCTGAGTGGCTCCTTGAACTACATTTATCCTTTCTCTTAAAAGATTTCCTACCCGTCTGCCTATGTCTTTATCCTGTCAGCTAGCCTCATGCTGCTGGATTTCTCTCCTCAGTCCAATGTGGCCAAGGCCAAATAGGTGCACAGAGGTGGCCAGTCCTACACTCTTGGCTCACAGGGGAAAAACACAGAGCTACAAGCACACAATAAAAAAATAAACTGTCCTTATTTGCTTAATATTTTATACTCACCATTTGGTGAAAGGGGGTGGTGGGGGAGGTTGTTTGTTGCCTTCATTTTTACTTGTTAAAGTGTAGATGTATGGAAATGACTTAGTTAATGGTTTTCTGGCATCTCATTCCAACACAAGTGAGAAGTATTTTAGCATTCATCTGAAACCAAATGTTTTCAGATAAGGGGATGATGTCTTCAGGCATTTTTATCAATATTTGATTATGCATATCTTTCTATATAATTTATGGCTTTTATGCACTCTTAGTGCACTTACACAATAGTAATCAGGTTGTTTGGCTTGGTTCAGCTGCCATTTAATGACAAATTGTTACAGATTCTGAATTTAAGACTGGATTCTTGAGTATAGTGTATTTTAATGGGATCATGGGTAAGTGAAGTTTTGATTCTGTTTACAGGATTAATAAATTTGGTTTGTGTGGGTATTAAAGCTCTGAACAACAGTAGAAACTGTACAAAAAAAACTGTTTGTAAAAGGAGTTGATGTGTGAGGCATTAGCAAGCAGTTGGTTATGCAGAATTTTACTGTGCAATACTTGTACTAGATAAGATACAAAATTTTAACTGAAAATCCTACTTGTCCTCAAGCACTCTAAACCCCTTGTTCTGAACCAGTTTTCCTATAGGCTGGGTGTTTAAGGTACATATTTAATTACCCTATGTGATATCACTTTACAGTTACGTAAAATGGTTTGTGTATATGATATCAAAAAGCAGGAATGAAAGTTTGTTCCAGGGAAGAATTTCCACATAGCATTGATTCTTGAAAATTTCCATAAACTATTTGAGCAACATGTATTTTTGATTCCATGGCAATAGTAATGTAAACACATAAAATATTACCGTTAAACAAAAACAACAAACAAAATTTAAAATCAACTTACTTTAATATAACAGATTGTTAAAATGCTAAGCAAATTGGATTCTGTCCCAGCATGTTCTGTGGATGGCACACAGTAAATTGCGTGCATGTTTAATCTTATGGCTAGGTTAGAGCAAGATTGATTTGGGTGGCTGATTTTGGAAAAAAATAAATTAGGTTGGTGTTGTAAAAAGCTGTTAATCAAAGTTTGGGCATTACACTTTTTAAAGACGTAACTCTTTGGGGCAATGAGATCTGTATGATTAAAATCTTAGAATGATATTTTGTTTGTTGAAAAATTAAAAAGAAAAATACAGATCAGCACACTTCACTTCTTATTGAAAAAGGAAGATAAAATGTTCCCTCCCCTCCCCTTGGAAATTTTGAAGTCATCCTTTGTGTCTGATCCATCTACTTGTACTGAACTTTGCCTGTCACAGTCTCATTTTAAAATCAGACAGTTAAACCTTATATAAGGTTGCTTTCACTAAGCATGGCCATTAACAATGGGATTGTTCTCAAGATTTATAATTAGAACTATACATCTGCTCCAAGAAGTCATATGAGCTGCTTTAAACTAAATGCTTTACTTTTATATCTGCTAAGGTTCCCCAGATTGCCCATGAATCAAAAGAAGCTCATCTCTGATGGCCTTATAGGAGCAGCTGTGGTTGAAAGTAAATGAACTAACTGATTTGATAGATAACTCTCAATAGCTTACAGATTGGATTTCCACATAGCTCAGCATGTTGTTTTGTTAGCAAAATATGTAGTATCTGAATACTGATAAGAAGCAACATGAATATTGGAAAATAATGCTCTAGTGTGAATAGAAGAGAGTGAGGATATTGGGTGTGAATAGTCTGTGACCCAAGATATTTTTTTTATTTACTTATGTGGCTCATCTACTTACCTTTATTTGGCTGATATCCTTCATTCATCCTACATTTTTATGGTGTTTTATTTTTAGAGGAGGTAAATTATGTGAGTTCCAATGAAATACCAGTACTAGAAGAGGAAAGCTATTCAGACTTTCCTTCCTGAAACATCTGCATTTATGCCTGCTGGATTTCTTGGACTTGCACCAGGCTGATTCACAAGCTTTTTGGTGCCCTCTATTACTGTTTTTTTTTTTTTTTTTTTTTTTTTTTTTTTTTTTTTTTTCTGTTACCTGGTGAAAAGATTTCTATGAGTTTGCAAAATGCATTTTTGTGTTTCTGAAAATAAATCTGGGATTTTATCATTTTGTTTTCAGCAAAAGTACATAGAAGCAATGTAATCCTGAGCTGCTCCTAAGTCTTTAACTGTAAAAATTTATTATCCAAGCCCGGAAACTAAAGAGATTTGGGTGTAAAGTTACCTGCTGTTGGGTTTGTCAGACCCTAATGTGCTCTGGAGTCATTTTGATACTTTTCCCTACAACCATGAGAACTGGAAAAATTCTTAAATAAAACCACTGTACTTACGATTTATTTATTTATTTATTGTGATCCCGTGACACCAGAGGTGGACCTTTGGTTCCCCTCCTCTGTTTTGAAAGTTTTGTGGTAAAATCATGGTAGCTAACAACACTTCAAGACCTTCTGATTTGCATTCAGGTTTCTTTCTACCTAATTTTATAGCATCATTTTGTGTGAATTATTTGCCTCATCTAGGTAGGTAACTCATACAGAACAGATCATCATCAGCATATTCTAAACTTTTTTTCTGCATAGCAACATGATAAAAAACAGGACCTCATTTACTTCTAGCTCTGTCACAATTTTGTTGTGATGCATCAAATGTGAACTGTTGGCAGATTAATGTTTCCACACATCAAAAAGTCTGTTACTTTCCCCTATGTCTTTGGAGTAACTTCCCAGCAATGGTCTTCTCTGTCTTTGAAAAGTCATCAGCTTTCCTGATCATTTCCTAGTCATTCATAACAACTGTTTGTAGGGTTTTCACTGAAGGGACAGACTCAAGAGCTCTCCAAATAACTCAGGTGTTCCGTAAAATGGCTAATTTCAAGTCATTTCCCCATGGAAAATTATGTCTCTCTGGACCGTTCAGGAAACCATTTACTTGTATCAGTGCTGACTAATTACATGAATAAAGCATAAGGATACTGGTTGTACATACCATGAGAAAATAAGATATCTAAATTAGATAAATGGCAAAATATTAATCTGCAATTACAACTAGGGGCATAAGAGAAATCATACTCTGCTATAATATATGGCATAAAATCTTTCTTTCTTGCTAAAAAATTGATATACTATATGTTGCCATATTTTTCACAGTGAAATACTTAGAGAAAGTACAGAACTTGTACAAATCTGTTTTTCTCCAAAAATTAGAAATATTAGGCTAGTGCTAACAGTTCACCTTGATGTTCAGCACCATGTCATGGACCTGCATGGGTAAAAGAGGGACTGATCTGTATTCAGGAAATATTTGTCCTCCCTTATCTTTCATGCAGGCATCAGTGCTGTACTACTTATGTGTTGGGATTCTCTTTCACTCCAGAAGTTCTATGAGCCATCATTCATCCAAGTAGCTATGGTGCAGCCAGCTACACACTGCTTTTAACAGAACTACATGAGTCAACTCTTCTCTCCTTCATTGAGATAAGTGTAAGCCATTTCTGTAATAGTGGAAGATGAAAATTATCTGGAAAGGGGACATCTTGAGAATAAATCTTTTATCAAATAGTAACATGAAAATCCCCGCTGTTTCACATCATTTTTTTTTTCCCCTTAATCAGGTTCAGTCAGAGGCTTGTTGATGTAATTTCAGTCTTTGAAAGCATTCTTCCCTGATCGTGGTGGACCAGGAGCTGAGGCTGAGACTTCAATTTCCAATATTTGCGCAGTCCATGAATGAAGACCCAGCTGGTGCGTTCCAGCCTAGGGAATGGTTCATGACCTCTATACAAAACTAGTCATCTTTCATAATTAATTTATGCTGTTTCAGCATGATGGCATGTTGAGTTACTTTAAATTCATTAGACATGACACTAGTATTTGAAGAATGTAAAGGATTAAAAACCATTGGACTCTGCAATGATCGTTAGAAACCCTGTTTCCATCCCTTGGTATTTATTTGCTAATTTTTGTAAATGTAAAATCAGTGACAAACATTGACTCTTGTAGCAGGCCCTGATAAGCCAAAGAAGTATATTATAATTAAGCAGATATAATGAAGAAAAAATGTTATCTAGTGAAATTCTTAGGATAAAACCAGGACCTGAAAATAAAGAAACCTCTACAAAATGAATCCCTGCAGGCTCCCTCAGGAGATGGGAGAGAACATGCTTGATTAATCTGGTGCTAATCTTTGACAATCATGCTTCTCTGATATTTATTCCTTGAAATAATAAAAGGGGACATGTCAGACATAGGAAAGCCATAATGTACTCCCTTGCTTGCTACTGCCCTTTTCTAACTTGAGTGTTCCTCTCCCAGAGCAAACTTTTAAAATAAAAAGCCCTCCACTCGTCCTTTCTGTTGACCTTTACTATTTTGTGGCTCTGCATTTGCACAGTTAAATTACATGGTAAGAAATTTTCCATCCTTTTTCTAGCTCTGTCAGAGAGTATTCATCTTCTCAGTACCAAATTGTGGAACACACAAAATCTTCACAGGTATGTGTGGGCAGATTTGGAGAACATAAAATCTATCCTCGGCCATAGAGTTCCTGCCCTGCCTATCCTGCAGCATGCCTTGCCATGTGTGGAAGTGGAGTGACAAGTCCTAGGGAAGAAAGTCTCTTCTGCTCTTTTTAGTAATTACTAAATTATTTCCACAGTCACATGTTGCTCTGTTTTGCCTGGAAGTACATAGTTTTGTATAATTTCCCCCCAAATTGGTCCCATGGTGATAATGGGGGAGTTTTCTCCCTGGGCACCTCTGTGAGATGTTTGTGTTGGGAATTGCATGTTCCATACTCTTAATGAATTGAGACAGGAATGTAATAACTTGAGACTTTAGAAGTGTGCAGGGTGTCTTGAGAGGAAGGGTTTTCCTTTCAGCTCCTCTATTTTGGTGTCTGCATTTACAGAAATTTTTCTATGGGTCTCTATGGAGGGAAGAGACTGTATGTCTGAAACCTGGATATTAATCACATCTAAACACAATTCACCTCACTTTTACCTGGGAATCATTGCATCATTTCAAGTAGTCTGGTATAAATGGTACCAAGGTAATGCACTGCAAGATATATTATTCACCTACATTTGAGATTCATAAAAATAATTTCCTTCTGGATATTTTTGATGTGATGTGAAATTATTCAGCTTAAATTCATGACTAATCTCTGTTTTTCAAATTTTTCAGTCTTCATAAGAATGCCAAATATCTACTATAATTCATTAAACAGGAAACAGCTTGCACTGTATATGTAGACCTAGCACCACATGCCTTAAAACTGTTATAAAAACAGAATATCTGCATTACAGTGGCATAAAATAGAACAATTATTTCTCTATATCTCTTTGGAAGATATAGAGTGAGAAAGAATGAAGTAATTAAGATATCTTTAAAGTTTTACTTGTTGTCTCATAGTAATAATAATATTTTTAACTGAATAAAGTCATCCCATGGATTGCTTTTTAAACCATATTCCATATTGTTTCTTGCTTCTTGTCATAATATCATTAAATAGAAATATTACAAGCCCACCGAGTGGAAACTTGATTTTGGTCTTAAGTTGACCCCAATTTTGTTCTGGTTTAGCATTTCATTTTCATTTAATAAAAGTAGTATAGTATTTTATATAAACATTCCTTTCTCTAACCAACCAACTATTGCAGCTTTTCCCCCAGTAGCCATAAACCATGGTCAGGGCTAACCTCTGCTGTTACAGCAGCAGTGAATCTGCCCTGCTGATCTCATGAAAAAGCTGGAGCTGGAAACTAAGATGTCATGAATATAGCTGAGGATGTGGTTTTGAGAGAAATACTCATGTAATTTCTTGGAATTAGGGAAGTGAAATGTGCAATACTGATGATAGCGACTGAGTTATAGGCTCAGTACACTAATTAAAAAGCATCTTAATCTAATATACTAATCTGTCAAATGACAGCTCTAAAGAGAGCTGCTGTCTGTTCTGTGCATGAACATGGGAATGTTGAAATTATGGTCTGTAATGACAATTTTATATTGTATACAAAATTCAAGAATACTGTTAAAACAATAGCAACAACAAAACAGTTGAAGGATTCCTTATTTTTGGTGTCAAACATACTGGGAGATCACAGAATCATAGAATCATTAACCATGGAAAAGCCCTCCAAGATCATCTGGTCCAACCATCCCCCTACTACCACCGTCACCCACTAAACCATGTCCCTAAGCACCACGTCCAACCTTTCCTTGAACAACCCCAGGGACGGTGACTCCACCACTCCCTTTGGCAACCCATTCCAATGCCTGATTGCTCAGTATAGCTATAAACTGTTCATGTGCAAGATAGAAGAAAATAAAATTTTCATTTATTCTTTTCTTTCTCTTATCATTGCTGTTTCTTTGTTTACAATGCTGTGCTAGAATCCAGCTAAGAAGCTAGAAAAATCAAGTCAGTTTGAATAAAGCATTTCTTAATAATTTCCATAACTACTACTAACTAAATTTTTGCTCATATCAGTGTAACATCTAGGGGTTTTCATATTTTGAGGTTTATCTACAGAATTCCTTTGTATAAAAGTTTCTTTTATTGGGTAACTGGTATAGCTTTCTTGTATCCTCCACCAATAATTTGAAAATATGGGGCCAAAAGAAAAAGTACATTCATTTGATGTACATCGAAAGCACCTTTGATGTAACATCTATATTCCTCCGTTAGAAATGACTTTAATGGGTGATGAGATGACAGTTAAATGAAAATAGCTGATTTTTTTTTTTTTACAAACATCATTTCAGTTTGTTTTTTGAATATAGAAAAGTACCAATTAGATTTTGCATGTGTAATAAAATACTAAGTCTGTATAAAGCAAAGTAATAATTGTACTCTTTGGGAGGAATGTGAAGCTTTAAAAAATCCCAAATGAATACTTCTGTAGGTGTTTAAGGATACAACTCTAGAATCCCTTATAGTTTTAATTATTTGCTGTTTTCTTCACAAATTTTTTTATTTTTTTTTTGGCTAAGCATAGTGGATAATGTGTCTTTGAATATTCTCTTCATAGGTGTTTAAATATCTGCTAAGGTTCCTAAAGCTAGAATTTACTTGCAGTCTAACATCTGTTTCAAAATCATTGTAAACACATAGAGTCAGATCTTCAGCTGCTATAAAAGCATCACATGAAGTTAGTGGAGCTACGTGGAATTTCTTCAGAGGAGAATTTGGCTTGTGATATTTGTATCTGCACTTTTATTGTTCTTGGATGTACATACAGGCTAGGGAACAAGTGTCTGGTGTGCCATTCTGCAGGGAGGGAGCTGGGAATTTTGGTTGGCAAGCTCAGTATGAGTCAACAGTGTGCCCTGGGGCCAAAAGGGCCAGCCATATCCTGAGGTCTATCAAGCACCGAAGAGCTTAATGTTGGAAAGAAGTGATTGTCCCAATGTACTCAGCACTGGTGCCACCTCACCTCGAGTACTGTATGGGGCTTTGGATGCAACAATATAAGGAGGACATAAAACTATTAGGGTCTGTCTGAAGAAGAGCTACAAAAATGGTTAGAGGGGTGCGGAGGAGCAGGTGCTGATCTCTTTTGCCTGGGGACAGCAACAGGACCTGAGGGAACAGCATGGAGCTGCTACAGGGGTGGTTCAGGATGGATATCAGGAAAAGGTTCTTCACCAAGAGGGTGGTGAGGCACTGGCACAGACTCCCCAGGGATGTGGTCATGGCTCCGAGCCTGCCTGAGCTCAAGGAACATTTGAACAATGTTCTCAGCTGTTTGGTTTATCTAACATGTAGGTTGTCCTTTGTGGAGCTGGGAGCTGGACTCATTGATCCTCATGGGTCCCTTCCAACTCAGGATATTCTATGATTCTGTGAAATCTGGTACTGGCATTCAGAATGCTGCCTTTGATGTGACAAATGTGCTACAGCAGATGGTTTCATTACCACCAGTGATGTGTATTTTATACCTTCGACATCAGTCTTCATGGTCTGACACCAGTTGCAAGACTGGTATTGCTGTTAAGCTATATAAAATCCTGGTGTCAGGTTCTTAATGTTCTGAAAGTAATAACACTCCTCATCTTCTATTAAAATAAAACATACAGGTACTCAGTTTCCTGTGAATAGATTTCAGTAGATAAAAGCCAGAACTTGGAGAGCTGAGTTATTGTTCCCACTAATAATTGTAAGTTTAACACCACCTTCCTTTGAAACCTAAGTCAATTAATCTGCTTCTGTTCTCCTCACCTGCAAAAGGATAGCAGTTCACAACCGCATTCATAAAACTGAAATTAAACACGCTGTGTGTTAGTAATAGAGTTAAAATCTCTCTCCTTTAAAGGTTACCTGTTGTGGTTTAACCCGACCAGTAGCTGAACACCACACAGCCGTTCGCTCACCCTCTCCCCTCCTTCTCTGGGATGGGGGAGAGAAACAGGGAAGTGAAGCCTGTGAGTTGAGATAAAGACAGTTTATTAAGACAGAGAAAATAGTAATAACAATAATGATGATAATAGTACCAAATGTGTACAAAACAAGTACTACTAATAACAATGTGTACAAAACACAGTGCAGTTGCTCACCACCCGCTGAACAATGTCCAGCCTAACCCTGAGCAGTCTGGCCCTTCTTCCTCCAGCTAGCCACCCCTCTATATTGTTTAGCATGACGCCAGATGGTATGGAATACCCCTTTGGCCACTTTGGGTCAGCTGCTCTGGGTCTGTCCCCTCCCAGCTCTTGCTGCACCCCCAGCCTGCCCACTGGCAGGACAGAGTGAGAAGCTGAAAAGTCCTTGGCTTGGTGTAAGCACTGCTCTGCAACAATTAAAACATCAGCATGTTATCAGCACTCCTCTCATCCCAAGCCAAAACACAGCATTCCACCAGCTACTAGGAAGAAAACCGACTGTCTCCTAACTGAAACCAGGACATTACCTAAGAAATCTTATATGATTGGTTCCTTTTTTAAATGATAAACTTTTCTTTCAGCATAATTTCTGTATGATGCATAGAATAATTTCATGTATGATGCATATAAGTTGCCTCTGCTGGTCTGGAAAAAATACTGAAGTAAATTGAAAATAAAGAAGGTGTATACACTGATACTCTAATAATTGCAATGTATATAAATCCAGAATGCAAAATTCAGAAATAAATTCAGAACTTATTGCAACATGGCAAAAATAGACCAATTGAAAACTTTTTAAATTTAGTGCCCACAAAATATATGTGTCCCTATTATTGACAGAGGTTGTTAAAATAAGAGGTACCTTCCCTTAAGCCATGTAGAATGCTGTGAATACCGTAAAAGCCCAAGACAAATATTAGAAACAAGTTGTGCAGCAAATTGATTGCACAGCTGTATCCCTCAGGAAGGCAATGCAGCTTCCAGTTACAGACTAAGAGATCATTGTTTGAATTTTCTCCCATTTCAGCCCTTTAATGAGTACACCAGCAGCTTGCAGGTTGTCCCTGGAGTACCATCCTATTAATTCTACAATAGGCATCGATGGGCCATGTGATCTGAATGGAGCATGAGCAGTAGTGAGTTCGTGAGAATTTGTGAGCTTGGCACGTGGGGACGATAAATAGTTCTGTGGAGTTTGGCAGTGTCCACCAATACGGACTTATGGGAAGTGAAGTATCACTCAGACATTAGGTTTGGCAGTAACAGAGGTCATTCATATCTGTACAGCATGCACATTGCAATTTATTTACATTGTGTCTGAAAATTGATATTAATTTATTGGGTCAGTTTCCTATGTAAATATATGTTCATACTCTTTGGCAAATATTTTAATTTGCTGTGGTACTCACTTATGATCAGCATAGGTTATTAATGATATGAATACAATAAGGCACAGAAAAGTCTTTGAATACAGCAAAAGTTTGGTAGCCACAATGGACCCAAAAAAGAAGTAGAGATTCTCTTCTTTTTAGACTTGTCCCAAAGTAGTAATCTTCCACTGTATTTGGTATTCTAGGATGTGATGTCAACGTTCTTCCAGTTTGGGGCTTCTATCCAGCAGGAGGCCATTGTCATGCTGAAGATCATGCAGGATTATGACTGGCACGTGTTTTCTCTGGTGACCACGACCTTCCCTGGATATCGAGACTTCATCAATGTCATTAAGACCACAGTGGAAAATAGTTTTGTGGGCTGGGACATGCAGAACATCATCGTACTTGATACTGCCTTTGGAGATGCCAAGACGCAAATTCAGCTGAAGAAAATTCATTCATCTGTCATCCTGCTGTATTGCTCCAAAGATGAAGCTATCTACATACTGGATGAGGCTCGCTCCCTGGGCCTTACTGGCTATGATTTCTTTTGGATAGTTCCCAGCCTGGTTAGTGGTAACACAGAAATCACCCCCAAGGAGTTTCCTTCAGGACTCATTTCAGCATCTTATGATGAGTGGGACTACAGTTTAGAAGCTCGGGTGCGGGACGGCCTTGGGATTATTGCCACTGCTGCATCAGCCATGCTGGAAAAATACTCCTTCATTCCTGAAGCAAAAACTAGCTGCTATGGTCAACTGGAGAAAAACGACCGGCCATCTCACACCTTGCACAAGTAAGGATTACTGTCTTATTTATTTGTTTATTTTTCCTACAGAACCGTGATAATTTTCCATTCTAGTGCCATTATATGTTTCTTGAAGGAGAATAATGTTTTTTTGTTTGTTTTGTTGATCCTGTCACACTCTTTTTAAGCAATGATTTTCAGATGTTCCAAGAGAATGTGCAATGCTCACTCAAGACTTGCCACAATGCTTACTGTGCACATGGAAATGATGTTACGTGCTGTGGAGAATAGACACTGCTCTGGGCCTGATGTAGAAGGCAATAGAAATTAGTGTTAGGGGGTATGAAACTTAGTTAATAAAATTGCTCCATTGTGTACCTTAACTATGAATTCAATTTCCAAAATGCTATGAAGGCCTTGACAGTTTCTCTGGGACTATCACTTGCAGGAAGCTGGTAACATTTTGAAAGAAAGGAAAAAAGCAGTAAAGGAGGTGTCCCTGGAAATTGTAGAAGCATTAGATTAGTTAGGCAGCTTTTACAACCGGAACTGAAATATGTCACTTCTGCTTGTGAGGATTTAATTTTTGTTGCCTTTACGAGAATAACTGTAAAACTTCATCTGCACTAATCCAAGTTGGTATAGGAGTTTCCTCAAAACAGTTTGTCATATGGGAACTGACAAGGTTTAAATCGGGATTCTCTGTCATTTATTTATTATCTTGGGCCTTTTATATATCCCCATTGGAAGTAGTACTCCTCATTACTTGTATCCAAAATGTTGCATAATACGTGCCACAGAAATAGATTTCTTTATATGTTTTGTGAGAGGAAGTAAAGGGAATCTTGCATATTTTTATAACTCTTTATAATATATCATAGGAAAGTTATGAAGCAGTATTTATTATATTTGTTTTGACTGAATAGTCCAGATGCAGCACTTTACAGAAAAGGAGGTTGGAATTGCCACAAGAAGGAAACTCAGTGCCAATTTCATATAGGAGTTTATGGGATGTTTTTAATTTTCTGAGCTGTACGTGCATACTTAGAATAGGAGTTGTTTGCTGTATAATGTCCTGGAACAGTTGTTGTTTTCTATGAAAACGGCATCTTCAGGCACAGCATTCTTCAGAAGCTCTCTTAGAGGCCAAATACTGACAGGTAAATGGATTTTAACATTTCATACATGTATTTCATAAACCATAAAACTTAGAGTGTTCTGTCATCACAAGTGTTGGTGCTTAAAATACAGAGGTCCAGTTGGACAGACCATAACAACTTGAACCTGTTTTGAAAAGGGCTCCTACCCCACAGGGTTGGCAGTGCACAGCTGTAGATTTGAGTTAGGCATTCAGCATTCAGCACAAGCTGTCTTTCTTCAATCATTTTTTCTCATTAAATGTGTATGACTACAAGAACAGGGCTTGCAAGTGTTAGGGTAGTGAGATGAGACTTCACCAGGAGATTCTGCAGTGTGCAGTGCATGGTGCACACAGAAATTATTAATAGGCGTTGTTTGGATATAGTGCACTGTAGTTAATAAAGTCTTTTTGTTATGCAAAGCACTGATGTGAGAACGTACAGAAGATGCTTTGAGCTACTCCAACAACATAGGAACAAGAAACAGGCTGTTTTTAATTTAGAAATGTCAGAATTACACTAGAATGTATAAACTTTAAATAGTTCTCCTTATGTAATAACTCCCCAAGACTATTCTTGTCACATATAATCAGCAAGAAAAGCAAGTTTATGCAAGCATTTAGCACTGCTAAGTAATCTCTGGGAGCTGACCAGTCTCTCCATGCCAGTGTGAATAAAATAAATTAATTGAGTTTTCTTTTCCTCATTCCTCAGTTGCAGTTTTCTTCCTACATGAAGGTCAAAGTGTCCTCTAGAAATCAATGCCTAAATTGGGGTTTTATTCTGAAATGTCATCTTCACAGTTCAAGGCCACAGAGAGTGCAGCTTTGTATTTTAAACTAAAAGATAAATGTATATGATGCTGTATTAAGGAACGAACTTGAAGAAAGGATTTCAGAGCATACTTACAATGATAAAGGGCTAAAATAATTGCTGTACTGGGCCTCCCTGTCCATGCTTGGAACATGCAGGAGAAGTGGGGTCACACAGCGGAGCACTGCTGGCAAACTCAGGGGCAGACCACTCGGTGGAGAGCAGGAAAGTAGCCCTATAAGGTGATGCCTGAGGAAAATCAAGCTCAAAAATAGAGCAGGAAAGAGGATTTTAGACTTCATCTGTTACAATGACAGTCTAAATTCAGCTTTAAACCCAGTATAGTATTCTAAGGCTATGCCATAATAGCTAATTTGTGTGTAAATGGAGGTAGGTAATGCTTTATGTGCTGCTTCCCACACCTAGATAGCAAGGTTCATCTCCACTTATGAAGAAATTCTATGTAAAGGAAGCTCTGAAGTGAAAGCTCCTCCTCCCTCTTTCTTAAATCCTTTGAGTATTAAATTAACTTGAAGATATATATGTTTTGAAGCACATAAATTATTCTTCCTGCCACTACAATTCTAAGATGCTTTCATTGGTTTTCCAGACCAGACCCTGAAAAAATCCAGTTTGCTTTAGCTTTTGAGATGATCCAGTCAACGTTAATTTCCGATATCTATACATAAAATAGCGTTTCTATATGAATTAAAGATTTAATCCAAAATATTGCTTCCAACACTATATATATATATATATATATATATATTAATTTTAAATGCATATGTATTGATTCAACTCTTTTCCCAACCATGGAAGACCTAGAATCACCCAAGACAGAAAAATATCATTGCGTGAAATACTGGCACCACCACAGCAGGATAGATAGAATTAGAAGTTCGCTAATGCAATGTCAATTGAACAAATTCTCTCTTGCCCTCTTTCCAAAAAAAAAAAAAAAAAATCAAAACAAACAAACAGTAAAACAAAATTATCCTGCCAGTTGTCATGGAAAGTTCTGCTGCTTTATGAATAGAAATTTCTGCTTTGTCTAGGAGTGTATTCACATTGTGTTTAAAAGTCATAACACCCTGGGAGTGACATTTCCCAACATTTACAATAACTCCGATTTTTACAGGAATGGATGAGGGGTAACAAAGCTGTTGCTCTGTTGTTCTCCTGGAAAGCAAGATGTGCCTGTCCATAGGCATGGTCAGTTGTTGACCATGCTGTGTTTACGTTTAGTTACATTCAATTTCCAATTACAACCAAATAATATATGGGATTTGGAGACTTATTTTACCTTTGGTAGTGAAGGTGTTAGACTAGAAAGCTGACCAAATAGCTCTGGGCAGGCTGTGGTTTCATACTCTCACCAGGCGTTGTTTCCATTATTTATCAACGAAGCTGGTGAGGGGTCTGGAGAACAAGTCTTATGAGGAGCGGCTGAGGGATCTGGGCTTGTTCGGCCTGGAGGAAAGGAGGCTCAGGGGTGACCTTATCGCTCTCTACAGGTACCTTAGGTACCTGTAGACCGACCTAAGGGGTTGGTCTATTCTCCCACGTGCCTGGTGACAGGACAACGGGGAATGGGCTAAAGTTGCGCCAGGGGAGGTTTAGGTTGGATATTAGGAAGAACTTCATTACTGAAAGGGTTGTTAGGCATTGGAATGGGCTGCCCAGGGAAGTGGTTGAGTCACCATCCCTGGAGGTCTTTAAAAGACATTTAGATGTAGAGCTTAGGGATATGGTTTAGTGGAGGACTTGTTAGTGTGATGTCAGAGGTTGGACTTTGTGATCTTGGAGGTCTTTTCCAACCTAGTTGATTCTGTGATCATCACCTAAGCCAGAGAGCAGCAGCATCCTGAAGTTCACAGGGGTCTGGTCTGATGGCCAGATGACGGCCTACCACACATTTCATCTCCTTAGCCTTGCTGTTGTGCTGCTGTTGCAATGTGTCTATGAAACATCTGCTCCAGAAGATGAGGGTGTGCTCTCCTTGAAGTCCTGGTATTCATTCATCAGGTTCAATATTTTGATGTCTGCTTTTAGCAATGACAGATTAATTTTCCTCTTTTTCTTTCAAGTGAAATCAAGTATTACTTGGACACAATGGTTTGATGAATAATCCAGAAAATCTGTTTAATGTTTTCAATTTTCAGAGATTTGTCCATTTCATTAAGTTCTGTCAAAAGACTTGGAAAAAAAAAAAAAAAAACCAAACAAAAAAACCCCACAAACAAACAGCAGATAACAAAAAGTATTATCTGCTTTATTGCGTGTTTGAAGATGTATTGTTATTTAATAACTATATATAGAGCAAAATGTTTTTTCACTATTAATGTACTTGCTGTGCAGGAAAGCAAGTGTTATTTAATATAATCACAGAAAAGTTTGGGTTGGAATGGACCTTAAAGACTACCCAGTTCCAAACCCTGCTGTGGGCAGGGACACCTCCCACCTCCCACTAGATTAGGGTGCCCAAATCCCATCCAGACTGGCCTTGGGCACTGACAGGGATGGGGCATCCACAGCACTTCTGGGCAGCCTGGCCCAGGGCCTCACTGCCAATTTCTTCCTAATACCTAATCTAAATCTACACTCCTTGAGTTTAAAACTGTTGCCCCTTGCCCTATCACTACATGCCATTGTAAAGTCTCTCTCTGTCTTTCTTGTAAGACCTCTTTAAGTACTGTAATGTTGGAATAAGGCCTCCCCGGAGCCTTTTCTTCTCTAGGCTAAACCGCCCCAATGCTCTCAGCTTCTGTTCACAGGAGAGGTGCTCCAGCCCCTGATAATTGCTGTGGCCCTCCTCTGCACCCATTCAACAGGTCCACATCTCTCTGGTGCTGGTGACCCCAGAGCTGGATGCAGCACTCCAAGCAGGGCCTCACAGGGGCAGAGCGGAGGAAGATAATTACCTCCATGAGCCACCCTTTTGATGCAGCCCAGGATGCGGTTGGCAATTTTAAGACTTGAAGATATTTCAGGTTTTGAACACTGCTGGGTTTGCTCATTTCTGCTTCTTTGCCACTGCATCTGCTGGTCTAAAGAAACAGCAATCCAAAAGAGGGGAAAACAGAAAACTGAAACAGCTGATGGCAGGAATAAAGCTGCTGAGACCACAAGGATGCAGGGAGACTCAGATTCTCAGTGCATTTAGACGAGGGTCTTCAAATGAGGATCAAGCTGCAAGTCCCTACCAATGTTACCAGCTGAGTTCAGACATACTGGATGACAAGAATTTATTGGCAACATGAAACACTAAATGAGAAAAGATGCTCTGGAGAAGAGAATTTTTGGTAGTGGCAGGATCCCACTTCGATTGGTTTGTGTGGGAATGACTTCTGATCAGGAGATATGGTATGGTGGTGTAGCAGTGAGGTTGGCACACAGGGATACGCTAAATTTAACTTCCTGCCGATAAGCATATTTTAAACACTAACAACTAGCTATTTTTGCTTATTTTAATTCATGTGCTCTAAGTGCCCTCTTTTATAGCATAAAAGTTCTGTATAGTGCAGTAGCTCTGTACAGTTAAACAGCTCTGTACATTAAACAGCAGAAAATGAATTGATGAAACTCACATTCATCTGGTAGTAAAACTAAACTTCACCAGCATCCTTATGTGATGCTGGTACGCTGATAAAATGAAGAAATTATAGAAAATTTGTATCAGAATTTTTTCCCAGGTCAGGTCATTTTAGGAAGCAAAATCAGTTTAGGAAGCAGAATCAGGTAGCAGCTTAAGGGCTTCTAGAACACTTACCCTTTATTGGGATGCTAAACAAAAGCAAATCAACAACAACAACAAAAGAGCAAGCATGGCCTGTGTTCTGCAGCTGAACGCAGCCAGCTTTCAGGGCTGGAAGCAGGCCTTGAAATCAAAAATATAAACGTGAAGGGTATTGGAGGTGGTGTTGCTGCAGAGACTGCCTCCTTGTAGAGAACCAGGCAGGCTTCTCAAGGATGAGTCTGGGGTGCTGCTGCAATGGTGAAGCAAAATATAAACATATTAGCACTTTTTACAAAATGTTATTACTACTAATAAAAGTAGCTTACTAAACCTTCTGGAGTTTGATGGGTTATGCTAGTCTGTGGCACCTGCCCAGCCAGCTGTGCCCTTTCTCATTTTGCTCCCACCCTGTCCCCCTTTTAGAAGGGTTCTCCAAAAGTTTGGTTTCTGGTCTGGCAGAACTGGGGCAAAATGACATTTTCAGACCTGGTGGCATCTCATGCTTTAAGGAGCAGCTGGCAGAAGGTACAAGTAGTTGGCGTGCCATTTCTTTTTCACAGTCACCGAGCATATTGTTCCCAAAATTTGATTCATCCATGCTGGCTCAAGGCCTAGGGAGATGCAGCTCCAGGAACAGGAGTTATATTAAGGAGAGCGAGGGCTGGGGGACGTGAAGGAGGAGGAGGAGGCATGAAGAGGAAGAGGAGGCTCTGTATTTGCATCATTGGGAAGGATCTGAAGTTAGAAAAAAAAATCCCACATAGCCTAAGATATAAAATTGTCTTGAAAAAATGCTTATCTGTTTGAAAAATGCATCACTACCTTGGTTAATAGTGATCTAATTCAGATCTGTTTCTGTACATACTTCAGACCCTGTTACGTATTTTATGTACAGAGTTTCTCAATTTAATTTTATAGACATTTTTAAGAAATCTGTTTCTTAATGATAAATCACTTTTTGTCAGGTTTCTCTTGATAAGTATTTTCCAGATTTCACAGCAGCACCTATGAGGTATTTCATCTACTTTAAAACTCATGTTGGAAGTCCCTTCTTTGGGAAAGGAGGCAGAGAGCTGCTTTTATGAAACCTTTATTTTCCGAAGTCTCCACTGTTTCTCTTCATTGCCTGCAGTTGTCACAGATTTGAAACACTGCCCCGTGGTGCGGAAGGCGCTAAATAAAAAAATGATTGTCTGCAGTGATAGCATCTGAGGGATTTACTGGGTTTGCTGAGCTGTTTTCCGCTGCAGGGTAAGGGCCGGAGTCACAGGCTTGAGCTCTTGGAGTCCCGGGGGCTTTCTGCTCCATACAGCCATCAGGTCTTGTGATGGGTTTCTCAGGTCTGATAACAAAGTTCCCTTGCTTGGAGGTAGCTTAGGAGTGATAAGTTTTCATTACTGCCTCTGTCTTACCCATTCTTTTTTTCCCAGCTGGTGATCTGTTCTGGAGCTGGGCACTGGGTGGATTACACACTGATTTCAGCCCAGGCATGCTTGCTTGTTATGAATTAATATTTGCAAGGATGTTCCCTGCCTGGCATTCCAGAGGTACAGCATGGGGAAAGGTACTCCCAGGTGAGGACTTCCCTGAATACTGGAATGATCTTTGTTTGCGACAAAACGATCTTTATAATTTTCATTATTTTTACTTAAAATATATGCTTGCCACAGAATAGACTAAACCTTGCTTTTGCTCTCAAATACTTTAATCTATTAGGGCAATGCTTGTGTATCTTGCATATACATACATGTGTTAAACATCAGAAGAAATCCTACAGTTTGGAAGCATGTTTGCTGTTGTGTAACTAGAACAAAAAGCCTCAAAGATTCTGCTCCAGGAGTGGTCACAGCATTGCAGGTGTTTCAGCTGACCGTTAAAGCAGTCTTCTAAAAACTGAGGTAGCACTCTCATCCTTCTGCTGTCTTCCCCCATAATAGAAAGTGGAGTCAGTGAAGCTGTGATATAATATTTAAAGTGTAGGAAATCCCACCTTACTGAAATGTGTTCTTCTTCTGGAAAATATCTGAATTTTAATTTTGGTAAATATTGCACAGTTTTGGCATTAATCCGATGCCTTATTTGAACCGCTTGATCTTTCTGAATCTATAAAAATTAAGTTGGAAATCTTCAGAGGAGTGGTTTTGTAACCTTGGTGCTTCAGATGGTTGCTGTAAATTCAACGTGAACAGTTTTCCGTTGTGTTTTAGCACTTCTCTTTTTCAGTTTTGTTGGAGAAGGTGAAAAAAAAAGTATAAATGTTTAAAAATGCTTATGAAATGTAGTACAGGCTTGGCCCATTTTATGATAAAAGCCTGTTTTGAATTCAGTATGAGAATAGCTTAACTTCTGCCCCAAATTCCCATCTTTCATACATGTTTCACCTGGGGAGTCTTAGTCATGAACTTGGATTTTCAAAAGTCAATTAACACTTCAGTATCATACCACCATCACAAGGCCTCCTGCTATCATGTCTTTGCAAAGGTTGTAGCATTAATGAGGTGTGAAAGCAGATTAACTACTAATCCAAGGTGTATGCTGAATTGCCCCATTAAAGTAAGGAGCTCAAGTAATCAAGCACTGCAATTATTTAAGAACAGGAATAGGCAATTCCAGAACTACTTCAGAAATATGTTTTGACCAATTAAGAAACCAAAGACATCTTGCACAGAACTAATCTTGGGCAAATTTAGAACTTTGTAATAATAACGTAGACTATAAATGCTATTTTTTCCTCACTCTTCCTATCCAGGAATAGAGTAGCATGCAGTTGTTTTTCAGAGAGACAGGTACCTTAGGATCCTTGCCAGTAAAAGCAGAGCAGGACATCTTGTCCTTCGTGGAGGAAAAATACAATTCAAAAGTGAATGTAGACATTAGTCACTGGTTTCTGAAAAACACAGGCAATTGATGAATTTTGTACAGGAGACCCTGCTTGGGAAAACAAGAATCCCTTTGAAGTTCTTTTTTATTGCTGCAATTTGAGAAACTGGGGTCTCTCAGACTGCTCATTCACTGATACCTTTGTAGATGAGTCAGGCAATATGTGTTTAAGAGACTTCTACAGATTAGGGGCCATTTTTTAATTTGCAGATTTCACTACTCAATGGTTTGAAAATTCACAGTTTAAAATATACAATGAATCCAGTTTTTCATTTTAGATTTCATCTGTATTTTGAAGTGCTTGAACATTACTGCAGCTACAGCACTGCATCTTCTTAAGGCCATTGAATGGCTTCTAGTCTGGAGGATCTGCACATAAATCCCCAAAATGTGATAAGTGGTGTTTGAAATCTGGGGTAACAATCCCAACAAAATTCACAAAAGAAGTATTCAACTCAAGCCTGATCGCCAGGCTTTGTAATTAAAATCCTGACTGGACACCAAAGCCTTATTTGTGGTCCAGCCCTTAGCCAGACACAAAGTCCTCAGCCTCCGGTTTTGTAGAGATGAGCTCATTTGTGCCTGGCCCTATAAGAAGTGGGCATTCCTTGTGGGGGGCTATTTCATCTGTAGGAATTTCAAAGGAGAGACGTGTGAATGAGGGTGCATAAATATGAATACAAGTAGTGCATGCTTTCACATTATGTCCTTACTTTTCCCTTGCAGTGTTCTCCTCAGCATGTTGTTCCGTGGGTCACAATGCACTTGATTTTCAGCAGTGAGTGAGCGTTTTGCTGGCTTTCTATGTGAATGCACAAGTTCTGTCCAGTGGTTTGCCGCTTGCTCTTGAGGTGGCAAACAAGCTTTTTTATTCCTGAGCAAGCTCTTTTAGTGCTGGATGAAAAATGTAGTATATGGGAAATTAGTTCAACTGAAAAGCAAAGTTCTGCCGAGGGGAGAATTTTCACGCTGCAAGTCTGTCATAAAATATGTGTTATTGCAGTGGGTGAATTTGCAAATTACTGTCAAACTGGTACTGAATTGTGTTAATATGGTTGTTTAGGGCAGTGCACATTTAATTATTAACTGTTATGATACAAAGTCATTTTTTCTTCTGGGTCTATGTTGTTTTATTTAGTGTGTTTCTGCTGGGATTTTTGGTCAGCTAAGTCTATACTAAGCCTCCTTTGAACAAGAGACAAAATAATTATTTCAATGTCAGGTTCACCAGGAGACCATACTGCTACTAGAAAAAAAAACCCACCATGTAAAATATATCAGTTTCTTGTGGATAAAACATTACAGAAGAATGTACGAAGAATATCTAGAGTAACTTTAATACCTTCCATAGCACACCCATCTGAGGGATAGGACGTGAAAGCGTTGAGTGGGGAATTCCAGAAGGAGAGCACCTAAGAGAAAACCTGGACTGAATTCATCCAGTGGAATACCCTGAGAATCGGTGTAGGTCTCTTCAGACTGTGGATATATGGTGGAGGGTACATTATCTTCTGGAAGTGCCATAAGATCTTCAAGTAGGATGGGACTTCAGGTTTTTCCTCTCACCCGCAGGATAGCTTGGTCAGGCTCATGTTGACAACCTAGAGTTAGATTTTTTTTTTTCAATATGACTGAAGTACATCAACACCAATACCATAATTTTACTCACTTCCCTTTCGTTCCCAAATTTCTTTGGTGAGAGAGTTTCAGACAATGTGCAAAATGATAGATTTTTGCAATATCACAGTCCAGGGAGAGCTTGGCCTGTGTGCAGACTCTTGGCAGCAAGTTTCCATATTTGTGCTTTAAATAAAAACTGCAGTTTCTCATCACTCTTTCTGACCCTGGAGCAGTGGAAACAATCTGTTCTTGCTGAGATTTACTGAAGCTATGTAGAAATGGAACAAATATAAATATGGAATTATGTTACAATTCCATGGAAAATTTTGAGAGAAAATTATTTTGTGAGAAAAGTCTAGACCAAAAGAAGAGTTTATTAGATAGTCAGAATGCCGGCATTTCTGAACCACCAAAAGCACAATGCTTTTGAAAAGAGGCTACATGTCTCAATGATGAATGGAAAGCAACAATTAGAAAGTAGACTATATTAAAATTAGCAAAAACTAAGTAAGGCATTTAAGACCTTCAACGGGAATGACTTGGTAGAGATGATGTAATCTCTGCTGATGCCAGGATTGCTTATAAGGAGTAGTTTTCTGTCTTTAGAACATATAGGTTAGCATGGCAGTAGAGGAGGAGGAAGATGGAGAAAGCAAGCAATAGTGCTGTGGCTCCTCTTATTGTAGTACCCTGAGTAATATCCTTCCATTGACAGAGATTTACACAAAATTTTCAGTTGGATATGTTTTCTTTTTGAAGCTGAGAAGTTACACAGGAGCCTGTGGTAAATAAACAATTTTCTTGATTCAATGCTCAAGTGTAAAGGCAGGAAATTTGGGATTGAACCAACATTTTCAACAACAACAACAACAAAATCCTCCCTCTTTTTTTCATTTGAAATGTTAATTAGCTTATATATGTTTTGTAAACCACTGAAAATTAACCTAAATAAAAATATAAATCTTTTTTCTTCTTGAAAATATTGAAATGAATGAACTTCAAAGTTTCTATGTCTGTCTTTTTTTTTTTTTTTTCTGAAGTTATTAGTGGAAGTTATTCATGTGTCTCAGAGACAGCATGCAAAGCTGCAGTGTCAGGAAGGGCTGATAGGACTCCTGGAGGTCTAAACAGATGAAGCCAGAAGAGATACAGTGACCTCTGAGTATTATACTAGTGAGACGAAAGTGTGATGTTACACACAGTTCTGATGTGGATGTGCTTAAAATGGTACTGAAACACTTTATGCTTTTTTTACAGTGTTAACAGAATTTAATGCATGGACTTCATCAGTGCTTCTGATGACTGAATTAGCTTGCTCATTAACTGCTGGGGCAGCTCATTAATTTTTCACTGTACCTTTTTTTTTTTTTTTTTTTTTTTCCTTTCTCCTAGGTTTATGATGAATGTGACTTGGGAAGGTAAAGATTTGTCCTTCACAGCCGATGGTTATCAGGCACATCCCAGGCTGGTGGTGATTGTACTGAACAAAGATCGCGAATGGGAGAAGGTGAGCATCATCTGTAGGTAAAAGATTGAGAGGAGGTAGGAGAGACTTGGTAGAACCCTGTTAATGACAGGTAGACAGATTAACATCACACATGTCAATAATGATATTCTGCTGTAGCAGGTTTGTCACAACAGCTCAGAGAAAATAATTTTATCTTATTCTGAGTAGGTCTAATGAATTTTAATAGGGAAAGCAACATATCAATGAAGGTAGGCCACATGGATTTCAGAAGATTTATGTGAAATGTACATTACATTTCTTCTCACAATTTGGTAAAATAAAATGGTGAACTGAAAAATTTCCTGAAACTTGAATTTTAACTAACTTTAACTACTGAAGCTTGGGTGGATTTATATATCTTGACATACTCCAGGAACTCTACAGAAAAGTCCTTTTTACTTGCTTTTATTAAATTATTTTTTTCCTTCTTTCTTATCTTTCTACAGGTTTTAAGCAGATTTTATTCTCAATTTTGGCTCTGATGTTTTGCAGGATTATTTGTAGTCCCATGTTTTAAAAATACAGGACCTTAGAAACTGTTTACACTATAAGAAAAAAATACAGCTGTACCACCCCACCCCCAATTTATTTTAAATTCATAAAGCATGATCATGCATTACCTAAATTGCTGCTGAAATCTATGAGCTCTTTTGTCTTATAGTTTTAGGATCCCATAAATGTTCAAATCCAGTTTGTAAGACTGCCAGGCTCTTCATGATGTTGAATAATAATGACAAAATAAGAATTACTGTAGGACATCTCAGTAAATATGCTAGTCATGCAAAACACTGAGAGTAGTTGTAGATTATGCTATGTATTTCTTGATGTTCATTTGATGCAAATTTAATTCTCTTGACAAATTTAATTCTATTGAAATGTGTCAATCTGAATCTTTGGAGGAATCTCTTTCTCAGTAACAATTTTAAAATAAGCTAAGAAATTTTCATAATTCTGCAATGGTCTGCACGTCACATATAATGTTCTGGAAAAAAATGTTATTCTACACGGGGAATATTAGTATGGCACCAAAGGGAGAAAATGGTTATAGAGGCAGACTACAATGCTCATGGTATCATAACTTTATACATTTAGTCTCTTGAGACTTCTCTAAAGTGGCTGCTCACAGGACAAGAGGACATAGACGTTCTTGAAATGAACTAGCAAATGAGAAGAAGTGCTGAATATATGAATCAACAATATTTCCAGTAAATAGTTTGGGCCTTTGTTAACCTTTGAGTGTCTCCCATATGAGAGAATGGAAGATTTAGTCCAGCTTTTTCTGTATCTAACCATGCATGTTGTACAGCATGTTGTACACCTGCTGCACTGGGCTACAAGGCTCTCTGTAGGCTGAGGCTTATATCTTCCATCTGGTAAATCCCTCCGTGTTTGAGGGGTTTCTGGAAAGATGAAGAGTAACTGAAGGGGTGCTGCTGCCCAGAAAATATGATGCATCTACTCCTAGCTGCTGCCTTTGCTTTAGAGCCCTTCTGGTAGCAGGCCAGACAACTTATTTTGGTAGAGACAACCTGCCCCTAGCTGCAGCTTTTGTATCTGCTTCTGTCATATGCCTCTGTCCTATGGGAAGGCAGCCAGGTTTAATTATGTCAGAGGGCAGAAGCAAAAGGCAGCCAAGAACGGGCTGTCACCACCAGAATTATTCTTCCAACCTCAAGCTGATCTCTGCCTCCGTGGATGAAGACAAATAAACTGACTAATCAATTATCCTGGCAAACTGGAGGCAGTGCTCGGCCATGTTGGAGCACCCCACATTTATAGCAGTAGAATATCACTCTGCACTTCAGAAATAGCAGAAATGTTCCTCTGACTTAGACATGAGAAGACTCTTGCCCACCTCTTGATTTATTTGTACATATCTGTAGTGCCATCTTGACATTCCTTCCAAGTTTCTTTCCTCACTCCATATCTTGTAGAAACAAGGAGAAAGAAATTGGCTTTCTCCTTGCACTGTTTTGCTTGGTTTCAAAACTGTCAAAGTTACTCATCGGAGATACAACATTTTCTGCTTTGAGTTTCCTGACAGGTGCATGCTTTTATTTCTAATTACAGTATATTACAGTCTTATTAAATGTTCTCAATCCTATAAGGAAAACATCAAGTCCTAGAACCTAATTAAATGATTTACTCATGTGAAAAACCGACAATGCAACAGGATGCTAATAATAGTAACGTAACTAATGTACACAGAAATTGCAAATAGTTACTTTATTATTCATGTAAGAAAGAATAATTGTGTTGTATGGGACAATTTTTTACCCAGTATTCTCCTGAAAATACAAGATTTAATATGAAAACTCAATTTCCTGTGGTTTTAGTATAATAACATGCTTTTATTTAAATACATTTTTTTCCTTGGTCTCAAAAATTGATCTATTTGACTCAGGGCTTGAGGTTATAGAAAATACATTCAAGCATAGTTGAAGAGCATATATCTTATCCTTAGGAAAATAAGTTCTTTTTTCCTTTACAAATGACTCAGTATCAATACTTTGAAACGGAAACTTCATATGTAAATGGGGTTGACTTGGGGATTTGTCCCATAACTGATTCTGGTTGGATGATAATAGTTTGAAGACTGAAAATCACTTTTGGGCACGTTCAGCAGGCATCCAGCAAGATATTTTGACAGATCCTAGAGCAGCTGCTCAAACTTCTGACATCAACATTCATAGTCTTCCTGCTATATCTTGACAGCTGATGGGGCTGCTGTTCTTAGGCAAGAGATTTTTAAGAAGACAAGCTTAATGTGCTTGTTTCAATGAAACTTGATAAATTTTCCAGAATTAACAGTGCTGCCCCACTATCACCAAAAGTCTGCAGGAACACTGCTAGTGCTGAAGAAAGTCTCAGAGGTCCAGCAGTAGCAGCTGCAAGTCCCCCATTAAGCTTATCTCAGTGAGGTGTGACCTGGACATCTCACCCAGCCTATTAACTTCGCTGAGGTGCAGACTTCACAGTCCATTAGTCTTTTCCTTTTTTTCTTGAATTTGGGAAATTAATTGAAATAAAACCAATCAATCCAATATTAAAATCATATACTTGAATATAAATAGCAGTGGCAAAATTAGGTTGACAAGGCACGTGACCAAGAAGGCCAACAGCGTCCTGGCTTGCATAAGAAACAGTGTGGCCAGCAGGGCTAGGGAAGTGATTGTCCTTCTGTACTCGGCTCTGGTGAGGCTGCACCTTGAGTACTGTGTTCAGTTTTGGGCCTGTTGCTACAAGAAGGATGTCAAGGTACTCGAGCGAGGCCAGAGAAGGACATTGTATCTGGTGAGGGGTCTGGAGAGCAAGTCTTATGAGGAGCGGCTGAGGGAGCTGGGCTTGTTCAGCCTGGAGAAAAGGAGGCTCAGGGGTGACCTTATCGCTCTCTACAGGTACCTTAAAGGAGGCGAGGTGGGGGTTGGTCTGTTCTCCCACGTGCCTGGTGACAGGACAATGGGGAATGGGCTAAAGTTGTGGCAGGGGAGTTTTAGGTTAGATGTTAGGAAGAACTTCATTACTGAGAGGGTTGTTAGACTTTGGAACAGGCTGCCCAGGGAAGTGGTGGAGTCACCATCCCTGGAGGTCTTTAAAAGACATTTAGATGTAGAGCTTAGTGATATGGTTTAGTGGAGGACTTGTTAGTGTGATGTCAGAGGTTGGACTCTGTGATCTTGGAGGTCTCTTCCAACCTAGATGATTCTGTGATTCTGTGATTCTGTGATGAAAGTGCATGATCCATTTGCTAGTGTATCTTTTGTCAGTAGCTCTGTGGCCTAACCTGACGGCTACAGCAGATACAGCATGCTTCTTAACATGTGTTAGGTTGTTACTTTCAGTGTTTCATCCATGTTGCTTACTGTATTTAGTCTTACTGTAAAGACTTACTCTATCCTAACACTTGGCTGTTGCATGCAAGTTGTATCTTGTTTATGTATTAGTGGCTTTTACTTGGTTAAGGGAAAGGCCTTTAAGCTTTTACTATGCTGAATTGTTTGAATTGTGCCAGTTGTTATGCAGCATTCTTTAAATCCTGTATTCCCAAGAAGACAATGCAGGATTTAAAGATTCTCTCTGCTGCTGTAAAGGAAATGTAAATGCCATGGAAAGGGGTGGTGAAGTGTACTTTGTTCCTGTTATTTATAGCTAATAGTTAAGATTATGGGAGTAGTGTGGGAGCTGCTTTCAGAGCAGCTCTTCCTTTCTGGAAGTAAAGGTGTGGCCATTTAGACACATGGAGAGCTGAAAGATATTCAGTATGTGCCGAGGGTGACAAAAAGTCTTCCCTACCTGGCAGGTGGAGCAAAGGCCGTCCATTTGTTCATCTCCTTTCTTTCTAATGACATAATTAATTTATAAAATGATTTCCCTGGCATAAATTTGAACTCCTATGCTACACAAAGTTATTTGGGACATTTCTCAGTACCAAAGCTATATCAACTACTGAGGATCTGGGGAGTGCTAATTAATAATTCTGTATTAAAAACGAGGATACAGGAGCTAGTAGCTTTTCTTTCTTCCCGTTTGTTTATAATCTCTGTGGGTACTTAATTTTCCTTTGAGCCCTGATGGTCCCAGTGTTGGTGCTTTCCTGTCAGTGTAAGGAGCCGCCATGAGGGAAGAGCAGTACATTTGCATACCCCATATGAGATTTTGCAGCAATTTTTGAAAACTTCAAAGTCCTAAAATGGATGCCTTCAAACCAACTAGGACTGTAAACCATTCCCCATTAATAAGATATGAAAGTGCTCTCATCGTATTTTGTCATTTAAATTTAGAATGTCATTGTGAAATGTGGACCTTGATCAACATGCAGAGGCACAAAAGTTTGCAGCAGAAGGAATACAACAGATGCTGTTTCTGGGGAAAGGATTTTGCTTGTGTGCTTTGTTCCGCAGCTACTTGTTATTGCTAACCTGACAAAGTCAATTTATGCTTCCTAGTTATTCTGTTAAGACTTGCCAGAGTAGCTCTCCCTTGTAAGTGGAAAAGTGTGGTGAAATAAAAGTAACGAATAGTTTTTCTATAAAGCAAGATGAATTAGATTTTGTGTTTGCTCAGCATTATTTTCTTCCCAAAAGTGCGACAGCTCAAAAAGTATGTTTGCTATATGTGTGTGTTTGGTGCAGAAAAAACATCACTTTTTTTTATCTTTTCAAAGGTTTGGTCAGGTAATCCTGGGAGTGCATTTAGCATCCGTGTCATCATGTGACATTTTTCCTTACAAAAGGATGATGACTGTGTTATTGCGTACAGTTCCCATCTGCTGGGAAGAGGGTGATAGGACTGAGTTATTTGTTTGTTTTCTGAGATGCCTGTGTGACAGACATTCTTTTCATGCCAACACTGACATTATTTAGAGACTGGCTTAGGGTGCAGCAGGAGAGGGAGCTCTGAGGGGTACAGTAATAAGTAGCTTTGCAACTTTTTTTCCTCTCTTTACGCTAGCTGTGTATCTGTAGCTGTTACACAAAACCACACCAAATAGTTCATTATTGCCCTCTTCTGCTGCAGTGTTCAGAAAATGAATGAAGGGAGGGTGAGATGAGGACCCTATCATTGCTAATTCAGGCAGACATCAAACAAACTCTTCCATATTCTCAACTATTTTCTGTTTTTTGTCCTCTATACTGTAGAGATTAAATATACAGGAAAATTCCAGCACATACATGAAGAGGAAACAGGAAAGACTGTAGATGTTTCAAAGAAACACAACGATAAATGTACATGTATTTGTATAATGGGAGCACTGCTTTGAAGTCCACGCTTGAAAGTTTTATAGGTTTTGCACCGACAATAGTGAAATAAACCCTGTATGTGTGAAGCAACTTTATGTATGTTTGTATGTAGGTATTTATTTTAAGAGTTCCAGTCTTTTGGCCATAAATAAGAGGTTTTATCATTTGGGGTAGGATCCTTCCCAAAAACAATCCTATTGCCCTCTTTTCAAGTTTGGGTCATCTTCCATATTCCTCTGGGATTGAGGCCACACACTGCTGTGTTAGCAATCTAGGTAGGAATGACAGAAATTTATGAGAAACATCTGGATATTTCCTGGCTTTTCCATACAGCAGAGTAAAGCTTAGTTGGGTGCAGCTTTTGACAGTTCCATAGCAGAGCATGTCTGCCTTTTTTGAACATTATTCTCAGCTTGAATTTTCTGGTTCAAAAAAGTTTGCTTTATAAATACGCACTATCAGGTTTATTACTTGTAGCTCCATCTCAATGCATTTTTACATTCCCCCTCTGTTTTTGAATCTAGCAATGCAGATATCTGAAATGAAGCATCCACTGAAAATAAGCTCAATTTCACTTATAACTACTCTAGTACTGTTAATTGAATTCTTTGGAGGTCTAGACAGAATGAGAACTCACCTTCTAAACATACTTCTATGCCTTTGCACTCTAAGTATGCTATTCTCTTCTTTGTAGCTTGCTTGATTTGCTATAGACTGTAACTAAATATAGTTAATTGAGTTTGTTTGGAGAATAAATCAAATTTTCAGACCTGTCGTCGAGCTATTCAGTAGTTCCATTTTACACATTGCATAATCCAGAAGTCCAAATACTTCTCTATTTTATTTAATGCTCAATTAAATGGTTGTCATTCTAAAAACAGAGATTTTAAAGAACGCATATTAGAAAAAAAAGTCTATATTTTTCCTGTGTTCTTAATGTGCCTAGAGAAGGAAATAATTCTTTAGCACATGGGATTTTCTAACAGCACGTGGTTGCAGGTGAAGATTGTTATAAGTTGCCCCCTTAATTAATTTTCAGAGAGCATTGCATTAATAATAGAAAGGAATTTACTGAGTAAGCAACAGCAAGCAAAACAGCGCTGGGCGGCCGGGGAGTCTTGGCTCTGCCAACGGCGCGCACCTCACCCCCGCCAGGGTCCCTTTTTATATCTTGGTAATTCCGGGATTACGCAGCACATCCTGGTATATTCTGCGACTGCGCGCACTGTTGCTAGGGGGTCGTCTCTGTCCCTCTGGTGGTCGTGAAGATGAAGGCCGTAGTCTTCCTCAGCATTGTGGTTCAACTTCTTTTTTTATTTGGTCATGTTGGCCCAGCGTGAGACAGGAAGGCAGGATGTTGATACACTAGTTTAGCAACTTATCAGGAGATGGTTACATGAGCTTTGCAGCAGTGTCTTTGAACAAAAGAGGCAACTGAGATGCAGAAGGAGAGAAGGGGAGGGGGTTCTCTTTTTTGTTACATTAAGCAAAAGAATTTTCATAGTGTCTAGCCAAGTATTATACATCTTACTTCAGCAGAAAGCTTTTGCAACTCCTGCTCCTCAAACGGAACTCCTTGTTTTATAATACAAAAGACAATGAACAAACATTTATTGTGTATTACAAAGATGGTTGTGTTACACTTAAATGGGGGTTGATTTTAAATAGACTTAATCTACTAGGAAAGAGGAAAGGAAGGCAGATGAGACAGAGAAAACCATCCTGATTCATCTATAGCAAAGTTTCCTGTCATTACAGAGTGGCTACACCAAGTATAGATGTTGCATCTTACGTTGGCTTCATTTTAAATGCAGGATGGCTGTGCCTGCCACACCACTTCAAATATGTGAGATTCACCTTGATGCAGCTGGAATATGTCTCTGGCTGCCTACTATTAATGAGCTGTGCTTTCAGCTGGATTCTTTGGAGTGGTAGTCTTGCTTCCAGGAGCTAGTGGAAATTATTTCTCTGACCCACGCTAAGTTTTGAAATCTTAAAAAAAGTTTCTAGTCTGTCTTGGAGAAAAAAAAAATAAATTAAAATTTCAAATTCTATGAATTAATAACTCAAGCCAAAAAAAAAAAAAAGTATTTAGTCGGGACAGCTGAAATTCTTTTATCTCAACATATTTTGATAAATGACCATATATTTCTATATAGCAAGCCCAGGACTATACATGCAAATTCTTCATTAAAGCACCTTTTTTATTTATCTTTTTGGACATCACAAAAGTGCACTTTGATCAATAGAATAGAGTAATTCAGTTGGAAAGGACCTTCAAAAATCTCCTAGTTCAACTGCCTGACCACTTCAGGGCAAGAGGAACAATTCTTTCAATTTTACTTCAGTTTTCTTTCAAATTCAAATTTCTTTCAATTTTTGTTCTTTCTAGAGGAACAATTTTCTTTCAAGAAATGAGGAAAATGGAAATTATTCTCAGGAAAGTTCTTTTATAACATTGTTCCACCTTATCAAATAGAAATTTGGCAATCTGAATGTCAAAGAGTTCACTTGAGATCAGTGCAAGTTGGAACTTTTAGGTGAAAAGGCTTCTAGTGCTATATGGTTCCAGCACTCACCAGAGAAAGGCTTCGGCAGAGAAATTAAGTTGCATGGTGTTAGAATGCAAAGATGAAGGATATATTGCCAACAGTGCTTCAAACGTGCAGATTTCCTGTGACTGCACTATAGTTTTTATGTGCTGCATATTATATTCCTTTTATATAACAGCCATTTGAACAAAAGATTAAACAGACTTGAGCAAATGATCGTATTTTCCACTTCTTGTTTCTCTCTCTCTGTAAGAATGAGTATTCTGCTGACATTTGCTTTTAAAATATAAAGCTTCTAGTAAGTGCTTCATTTTTTCTGCAACTTTTGCATCATGTGGTAATTTACAAGAAACAATGTAGATATTAAGCCTTTATACTTTTACAATCACCTGCCTTGCTTTTTTCAGTTATTTCATTTTGTTGTACTGTGTGATTCAAATAGATCAGATTTTATTCTGAATTCTTTGAAAATCAACCCCAATGAGTCAAGATGTGAGACAATTAAAATTGTTAGATAAAAACTAGTAGCATCAGGTTGCATTTCATTGATATGTAACAGCAGTATCTTTGTTTTCTGTTTCATAGTTTTACCTTCATATTATCAATGGTTTAGCATAGTCCGCATTACAATAGTAACTTCAGATTTCATGGCTATTTCATGAATATTTGTATCAGGGATACCAGTATTATTAGGTAAGCATGCTAATTTAAACAGGAGCACTTTCTTACCTCAAATCTAGATGCTTGAACTTGGTTGGAGGATGCCATGTTTAGTTCATTTCATGAGTAGCTATCATGAACACGAAGTAGCATGTTCTAAAAACAAGCACTGCAAAACACTGGAGACAGCTGAATTTTGAAGCTGTCCAGGTAGGTAAGCTATTTCACTGTAAAATGGTTTATTCAAATATCACTTGTCTCCTACTGAAAATAGCAGTTGAACTTTTCATATCCTACTTTCTGTATTTTACATATGAACTTTTTTTTTAATTTATTTCTGGAGTATTTATAGTGGCCTTCCCTTCAGAGGTGAAGTCAGGACTTGCATGCTTTTTTAAACTCAGTTAATTTTTTATATATATATATATATATATATATTTGTTATAGTCAAGTCACTTTAACAGTCAGTGCTGAATAAGGACTTAACATTTGACTTTGCACAGAAATTTTTACAATTTATAAACATATCTCTATATAAAGTTCTGAAATCATTCAACATGTGTTATAACTTGTTTTTTCTTCCCTAAGCTTTTGAAGGTTTTAAAGGCATTCAGAACAGGTACTGATTGGATCTAGAACTAGATCTGACTTTTCCTGAAGTGACATAAATGCTGATCTTGCAAGACACCAAAATATGTATTCAACTTCATAAATTCTCTTAATCTCAACAGAAACATATTCATGTTTTAGTTTTCCTTAATCTACAGCTTTCCTCTCTCATTTCAATCCTTCACTCTGTAAAAGAGTTGATACTATTGGTAGCACAAAAATGTTGAAGGATCTAAATAATATACGAGGATACAAAACATTATGTAAATAATTAATACCCTTCAGATTCTTATTCGCAATGCTATAATTAGTTCTGCAGAGGCTGAAAGTCTTCTAATGTAAGTATAAAAATCTTTGTGTATTTTGACTATGTGCTTTAATTACATAAAACTAAATTCTTACCCTTCTTTTAAAATAAACGAAAAAGGGAAAAGCATTTTAATCATTCAAAACAGTAGCTGAAAGATAGAAAGTGCAATGTGTTCTTCAACAATATTACTATTGCAAAATCAAAATACCAAATGAAGAAAACTGTTTACTTCCAAGTCTAGTATCAGCAACAGAGCAAATCCATCATCTATTCTAACCATTTAATAATCAGAACTAGCAAATCTAACACAAATATTTCCCAAGGAAAAGGAGTGACTCAGAGGCATTACTCTTCCTCATTTACTATTCTTAGCCAAACAACAAAGCTTTTCAGGACTTTTCTGCCATTTGCTTTTCTGCTGTTCTTCATGACTTTGAAATCTTTTGTTTGTACTTTTTGCCATTGTGCTTTCTGATGCTGAGGGTTCCTGACTACAAAGTAGGGATGACCTGCAATGGACATGAGATTTGTGCCTGTATAAAGCCCTGATGAATTCAGTGTGACTCCCTGGAAGTGCAGCAGTAGACATCTTCAGGCAGAGTAGTAGGGATGGCTCTGAGACCGAAGTGAAGGTCTTAATTTTTAATTACTTTTTCATAAAGGTACAATCAGTGAATATGGAGATAATGGAATGAAGAGGATAAAAATGTTTGAACCTAACTTTAGAGACCTGCTCGACACACACTTCTGTACAGATGCATCTGTCTAAAAAACTAGCATTTCAACAAATTCATCCCTTTAAAATCATCAGTGGGTGTATCCTCCTCAAAACAATAAGATGTGGGTGAATTATTGAAAATATATCATGAGTCCTCTTTTAAAAACAAAGCAATCATCACATTTTTGATAAGATCAGACAAACTCGTATTATGGTGGGCTGCTTGTATTCCAGTTGATCCATGAGGCAACAATATACAGTGGAGATGGCTTGCAGGGGGAAACGCTTTGAATTACATAGACCTGTATCAGGTAATGTAGTGTAATGTAGCGACAAGTGCTGCTACTGCTATACTCTGGGACATGGAAGTGCAACTGAGACCCAGTCACATCTCTTTTCTTATTGCTGGTTGGAAAAGGCAGGCAGGCAGGCACATTTTCCACTGCTGAAATTCATCATTGTACTTGGCATGTTTTTTGTTAGATTAAAGTAGTGATCTGTCTGGAATTGTCCCTGCTCTAGGCAGCCAACATTGTGGCATACTTAGGGTGTAGATATAAACTACGTTCTGTAAGCTAACATAAACCAGCACAGGTTCTGCTGTGAATGAGATTATGTACCATAACTTGACAATCAAACTTTTTTATTTGCAATGGATCTGTGTCATAGAGTTAAGTAGATAATTATTATTTTGCATTATTATTACTACTATTACTATTATTATTTTTATTATTGTTGTTGTTATTATTATTCCACAAAGGCTTAATCCCTTGTGTTTTGGTTAAACTTCATGCTAAAACTTTAAGCAGTATAAATCCAGTTCCTGATTCCCAGTGATTTAGGTGTGATTTCCTAATTCCCTTGGGATATTTTGAATTTCCTAATGAAAGTATATAGAGATTTGGCATTTCTGCCTCCTACATTAAAGTTCAGCAAAATACCTTGCCTCAAAAACAGGACAGAAAGGAAACTGCAAAGGGCATGTACTTATGTGCTTCCCAAATAGGAATGGATATAAATCTTGTTCTTCAGGAACTTTTGTGATTCATTTTAAAGTCTTTAGAAGACAGAAGGAAAATAACAATTTTGTGCAGTTGTGTTTTTTTTTTTTTTTTTAGGACCCGAATCTCTCATTGTACTGTTAATTCCTACTGTTTTCCTTGCAAAACAAATATTTTATCAGTCTCATGATTATGTTATAATTTGTTTAGCTAAAGTAACTGAAGGATTATTAAAATGTGTTGGTGTAAATTATGTGGACTGGTAGCACATTTATATTATCTGTCATTACTGCTCGGATAAGCCATACAATTAGATTTATGGATATCAAGTAGTTAAACAACCATTAGAAATAAAATGGTAGAGCTTTCAAAATATTTAAATAATTTTTTAACCATATTCCCCTTGCTGGTGTTCTGGCAGTGGAAAAAAATGCAGATTAATTAAGGTTGGGTAATTTATAATAATGAATAAAAAGATGATTTTAAAGTAAAGTTGGTTATGCTCCCCCAAAAATCTTAAAACTGTATATTTACTCTAAAGGTTGGTGTTTGCTTGATTACTTGCTAAACTCTTAGGATTATTTCACAGTAACTAAACCAGAATAAAATACATTATTTCTAATATGAAACCGTGTCATGTAAAATTCTGCTTGTGTTTACTAAAACCCTCGTCTGGCCCACCTTGGGAACCCTAGGACTAGGGTGTAAAATACTTTCACCATGACTTTTCAAACAATAATGGTTGAAGAGTCCTTTCTTTACAGAACATACAGAAATAATGTTGGGATACTTTGTTCATTAGCCTGGTGGGAATTAGTTTTCTTTTTCTTGTCCTTTTTTTCTTTTGAGGCCTATTTTCTTGTTACTGCAAATTGGTCCCAATTACATATGGAGTGTCTGGTTGCTGTTCTGGTTTAATTGCATATGACAATATCAAATTTCAGTGCACCTATATCCAAGATCATGTTAACTCGTATCATCCAGTCTTTAAATAACTTTACCTTACTTTATTTTCCCACTTCATATGACTACTAAAGATTTCTAAAGTAATTTTGATAATAAAATTTATTTGATAATAAAAACCTAGGACTGCTGTCTTTTTACTCTAATTTCCCGTACCTATATCCCTGTGTATTTAATGAGATGTTATTTGTCAAATACAAGCAATCAGATATCACCAGCTTGTGTATCTTGGCTTTTCAGGTGGGGAAATGGGAGAACAACTCACTGAGCCTGAAGTACTCTGTCTGGCCAAGGTACAGCTCTTTTGCAGACAGTGAACCGGATGATAACCATTTGAGTATTGTCACCTTGGAGGAGGCTCCCTTTGTCATTGTTGAGGATGTGGATCCTTTGATGGAAAGTTGCCAAAAAAACACCGTGCCATGTCGTAAATTTGTCAAAATTAAGTAAGTAAATACACAGTGTTCCTTTTTTGTTTGTTTGCTTTTGAGTGCAAAATGTTCATCTATTTTCTCATTAATGCTTTCCCTTATTTCTTTTGTTGTATATATATTTTTTCTCATACTTTGCTGTTCTTGATTCCTATCTTTGCTTTTTGTTCTGTATTTCTCTTCCTCTTTCTTTTTCTCTTTCCTGCACAGCATGCTTTTCTTTGCACATCTTCCCTTTCAATACATCAGAAGGTTCTGGTTATATACATATAAGTAACATTGAGTCAATGACAAGATAGTAAGTATGTAGTAAATTCAAAATCAACTAGAAATGGCCCTTCTCAGTCACATGAAAGAAGATAGCATATTCTAAAACTAGATTGTTTTAATGAGTCCTCTTTGAATGGTTTCCTGCTATGCTGAAATGCGCCTATTTTAATATATATATATATATTAATTTTTATATATATATATATATATATAAAATAATACATTTATGCTTAAATTTGGTACAAGATAAACTATTCCAGCACAAAATACTATGACATACCAGCTAGAGAAAAGTCTATTGCTTTGATTGCTTTGTAATTTTGGAGTAATCATCAGAAAACGGTGGAAGATTTGTCATTGTGGATTCATTAATGCTACTTCACCCATTAAGTGCTTCAGTCTACGTTTTTCCAAAATGAGTATAACATTTTTAATTGAGCAGGTGTTAGGAGATGTAATTGATGTTTCTGAAGTTTTCCAGAAGTTGCTGAATACTTTCTGAAGTCCAGGACATTTTTATTGATATATCTGAACTTCTTAGTCAGGTTCTAAGCAACATTTTGTTTGTGATTTGAATTTCTTCAAAGTCTGTAAAATATTGCCTATTTAAAAAAAAATAAAAAAAATCTTGTCTAAGACCTACATGGGTGATCACAGTTTGGGACTCTGGTTTCTCTGTTGTCAGGATTTTTCTGACCTTCCAGAGTGGTCTTTGCACTCAAAGATAGCCTGAACGTCACCTTCTCAAACTGCAGGAAAAGATATAATAGCACCCACTGCTTCCAGAGCTGTGTACTACCATGCCTTTACACAGCTTATGTGTTGGGCAGTTCAGTAATTATTAAATTATGTGTGGTACATAATATCTTAAGAGCAGAAGTAATAAATGTTTAATCTAAATCAAAGAAACATCAGTAAGTGGAGACTGTATGAATTGATGGAGAAGTGAAGTCCAGTAGGAGAGAAACTGAAGCAGAAAATGTTGTACAAGGTCTACCACCATCTTCTATTTATTTTGTCAAGCCACTGTAATATGATTAGTAAGAGCTATAAGCACCATATAAAGCATCCCATGGTTTTTTATTTCTCCATCATTCCAGAAAAAAAATGGTCACTTGGAAGTTTGAAAAATTGTTCTTTTACAATATGCTGACTCTTGCTGTTGTGGTGGTTCTGTTTTTCCCAGGAGAAATGTTTGTCTTGCTTCTCTTTTAACAGCAACTCAACTAATGAGGGAACTAATGTAAAGAAGTGCTGCAAAGGATTCTGCATTGATATCTTGAAGAAATTGTCTAAAACTGTCAAGTTCACGTATGACCTGTATTTGGTGACTAATGGGAAACATGGCAAAAAAGTCAATAATGTATGGAATGGAATGATTGGTGAAGTAAGTTCTGTTAGGTAAAAGAGCTCTTAAGTAAGAACCTAGCAATGTTTGTTTTAAATTCATTTGGAGAAATGAGGTGTTCTCTACTGAGTAATATTGGTGGTGTCTTCTCTTTGTGGATCAGGTGGTATATCATCGTGCAGTTATGGCTGTGGGGTCTCTCACTATTAATGAAGAGCGCTCTGAAGTGGTTGACTTTTCAGTGCCATTTGTTGAGACTGGGATTAGTGTCATGGTGTCACGGAGCAATGGCACAGTTTCACCGTCTGCTTTTCTAGGTATGGTTCTTCAACCCCTCAAGATCATTTAATTGCAATTCTGTAGAGTGGGATAGCTTTCATTGTTAGTTAAGCTAAATAGTGTGTTGACATGTTTCTTAGTTTTTTGAATTACATGTTAGGAAGTTTGTATGGTGTCAGCAAACTGATTAATGTGATTTTTAACACATGAAGAGAGTGCTGTTGGTTTCAAATGCAGTAACTGGAAACCAAATGATAATGATTTGAATACAAAAAAGAATTCCCCAGCACCTTCATTTAGGAAAATTACTTCCTCAAGATCTGCTTACACATTAACCCGTGCTTTTTAGCCCATAATAAATTGTCTCATATTTTTCTAGCACTCACATTCACAAAATCATTTAACTCCCCCCTCGTAGAATAGCGTAGAAAAGAAGACTTTGCCGTGATTAGAATAGATCTGACACTAAATGGGCAACAGATCTGGCTTCCAAAGACCATATTACCGCACTGCAAAGCTTCTGAGTGTTTTCTTCAATTTTCTGTGTTGTGATGATGGAGTTGAGCAATGGGGATTCAGCATGGATATGAAAGGCTCGATAGAAAAGAGGTGGGATACAAAGAAGTAAAGATCTCTGTCTTCTCTCCTTCCCTTGTTTGCTACTTGTTTCTATTGTTCGTTTCTCCTTTCATTATCTGCCTCTCCACTGTAGTGCCTATGTTTGACTTTTATATTTAGTGGTTTGCCTGAGTTTTTCAAAGGTATTTTGCAAATGAAAAATAGTGCTAGTGGAGATAAAATAATCTAATTGAAACTGAAGAAAAATCAGTATTTTACAGGTATCTTACAGAACAGTTTCACATCTTCAATATGGTGAGCAATTATGACATTTTAATCATTTTATTATTTTATATATTTATTATGTATATATATTTATATCAGTATAGTTTCTTTTTAGATTAAGTGTAAATTCTTCACTCAATTCAAACCACCTTTAGCCATTGAGGAACTGATTGTTACTAGAGTATCAGATACAAGTGGGCAAATAATTGTTTTTTCTCATAGCCATTGTCATCATTTATACACAGAGCTTATTTCTCATACCTGTTCCATAAATGCACATTGCGGAGATGAAGCAATAGCTCATAAGTGTAACATAGTGAATAATCAAATAATTTACCTAACTTGTTAATACCTAAACAGATTTTGTTGGTGATTAATTTTGTTGTTTACTGAATAGAAGACTGTTTAATGAAATTATGAGAGGCTGCATTTTTAAATGAAAATACTCAGATAATGATTTTTTAATTCTATAAGTAATTGACTTGTACAGTTAATTTATTTTTTAAATTGTACTTTCTATGTGTTGAAGTTATCATTTGAATTATACGGTGTTTTCCTAAATATGTTCCAATTTTTGGCAATTTTTTTAATGGACTTTGCTTACTTCTTACCTGCTTCCAGCTATCATCAAAACAGACTGCTTTTGTGCTTTTTTCACAACATCATAGTTATATTTCTACAATTAATTTAATGCTTTTCGTTTAGTTGGATATGTACAGAATTTAAAAAGTAAAAATGATGCCTTCTTGTCAAGCTCTGTAGAATAGATTTTTTTTTTTTTTTGTAGAAATCTGATCTACTGCACTGATAAATTAAGTCTGTGATCTCAGATGTACTTTCTGTTTATTTAGACATAGATGAAACTGTCACATCACTGGAACTGCTTGTGTATTTCGATGTTGTGGGAGTAGTATTAAAGTGCTCTGCCATGCAAAATAGTATCAGATAGATAACTGAATTTATTCATAGACAGATTTAATTTTTTTAACTGAGTGTCAACTGAGTTGTCTTATGTAACTTTTATGTTTTTTTTTTTTTAATCTGTGAAAAACAATACTATTAAATAGCAATGAAGTTTACGAAATACTTGTTTTTATGATTTACTGCCATCACTGTATGCAAGTACAAAATTTGTCTGAACTAGATTTTCCATTCAATGATTGTGTCTAATGGATTTAAGTAACTGATGGGCTGACAGCCTCTCCCTCATTATCTGTTCCCAAAGGTGGCTCCTACCAAGAATTTTAGAATAAAAAAATAAGAATTTTATCCATGATAAAACTTTTTCATGTATTACTACTGTTCATGTATACTAGATCCACGACGTAAGTTTTTAAAAAAATCAGTGGGGGCTTTATTCAACTTTTCTATATATTTAAGAGGAAGAGAGTTCATAGGTGAGGCTACTTGTCTTTTTTTTTTTTTTTTTTTTTTTTTTCTTCTGGTAAAATGGCAAATCTTTTTCATTGCTCTATTTTCTCCACTGCCAATAATTTGCAATGTACACTAACAAGTCATATGCTAGTATTTTTCCGTCATATCATTGTTCTACTTAAAAATTTTATAAAACCTGCTGCCTCCTGGGGAAAAATTCCTTCTGTCCTTTGAGAATAACAGTGCTGAATGCACAATTTGATCTGTAATATGACAGGAACATCAACTTTATTATTCAATTGATTTTGTACTTGTTCAATCTTGCTACTTATTATAAATGGCTTTTTATTTTGCTGTTGCTTCTGTTGCTTCTACTCCTCATTACCAGACTGCGTAAATTATTAAGGACCATTCTGCATTAACTGTTGTTTATAGCTTGCTTTTTCACTTTAGCTTATTTTGCCCTTTGCCTAATTTAAATTTTGACAAATTACCATTGCTGCTTTTACCCTGATGCTTTTCGTAAGAGTTTTATGAGGGTTGCTGACTGTCTTCTATGAGAATGCTGTCAATATTGTATGATAGTTTTATGTGAATTCCAATTAATTCCAATTAATATGTGATTACATAGAATATTTATCATTAAGTGGCATCTACTTGTCTGTTTCTGAATGGATTTATTTTTGTCTTTTAAACATTCTGTTATTTTGCTAACTTATTATTCTCTTCCAAAAAAATGTCTTTAGTAATTGAAATAATTTTATAAACTGTCTTTAAAAGATAACAAAAAAACAAAACCAAAAACAAAACCAAAAAAACCCCTGTTCCTTAATCATCTCTTAAAATCAAAAAGAGAACTGTTTGGTTTGAAAATTCCCTGCTTTGTCTTGTCAGTTCACATTCAAACTCACAAGTGGGGCTATCTGGAATTTGGTCTTTCATGGTTCCAAATTTATGAAGAAATTGTAGCAAACGAAACCAATCTCATAAGATTTTCACATCTAGGCCCAGATTATGATACTTTATTCCAGTTCTTGGTGAATACTTCATGCTAACGTGGGCAAGGTTCAGACTGGGCTATTGGGCTCAGCTCACTTTAGCTCTTGCTCAGAGTCATTTCCTACAATGATAGAAGAATTTTCATTTTTGATGAAGAGATTAGGATGGAGGAATCTCTTGGGCTTTCAAAAAAGCAAAGCATGGGAGCAAATTCATTTATTGTCACTTTCAGTGCTTCTTGGTTCTGTTCTAATTTAAAATAGTTATTAAGATTTTTTTCTCACATTTCAGAGCACATTCACGCTACCAGTATTTACCAAAATTAGAGTATAATATGCCCCCAGATAAGCTGACCTAATAAAGATATATTAATTTGCCATACCAAACTTTTGTTGCATTTATCCTTATACAGCTACCACAGGAACACCTGAAATGACAGAGAATTTGTAATCGGTCAAAGCTGAAATTTAAGAACTTTGTGTTATCACATGGTATTTCCAATCCTTTCAAAAAATTGGTGCTTGTTCTGGTATTTGAAACTACTTTTAGTTTTCTGTTCCAACCTACTTCTTTAAGTTATGTTTTTTCTACCTTTCAAACTGACATTCAGTTTTCCATAAAAACCTTTTGATTTCAGAAATTTGCTCCCAGATGAGAGTGAAACTTGCAAAAGAATGTTTTTGCTATGAGTGGAAACAATGAATGCAAGCATTTGGCTTTTTTTCCCTAATGCTTTCTGTTGGATAGAAAATCAGAGAGGTGTACTTCACTGAAACACCAAATGTTTTAAGCATATGCGTAATTGCTTTTTCTCTACAGAAACTGTCATAATGGTTGGAGTATTCTGTTGATAAAAGCATGCATCACAGGATTAATAGAAAAGGATTGTAAACTGAATGAGCCGCAAGTCAAACCAATTATTTGCCACTCGGTGTCGGTTAAGACTTTGTTAAAGAAGACAAGTACATAGACTTCATGTTTGAATTGCAACTCACATTTATGATTTCAGATGTATGGAGATTGTGGATACTAACAGCAGTTCTTTGTATATTGCTGCTTAGTTCTAGCAGTAATGCTAGCATTTTTGTTGGTAAAAGCTAATTTAAAGAAAGCCTCTGGGCTTGCCTAGCCTGAGACACTAGAATTCTTGTGATATGACTGGTTTAATGAACTGTTTCTGTTTCTCTTGTCTGTTTTGCTGCAGAGCCTTTTAGTGCTTCCGTCTGGGTGATGATGTTTGTGATGCTTCTCATTGTGTCCGCCATGGCTGTCTTTATATTTGAGTATTTTAGCCCTGTAGGATATAACAGGAACTTAGCACAAGGGAAAGGTAAGCTTTGCAATTTACACAACCTTAGGGCTATAAAAACAAAGCAAAACAAACAAACAAAATGTATTTACCATCCTTTACCCTGTATCTTTTAAAATAAATGTAACGTAGGAATAAAACAGTAAAAGCAGTTATGAAAGCATGCTTGCTCTTCATTTAAAATGTGATTTCTTGAGGCCTTATATACTCATGTCTATATTCTAATTCATTGCAATAAAGATGTAGAAGGATAAGTGATATTAAAGAGAGTTGTATTCAGGCAGCATTATGTTAGTATACTGTATCAGTTGTAGGGCGTCAGCTTTAAAAAAAAAAGCATTGAAATACTCTTCAGTCTCCTGACTTATGAATTCACAGATAGTTCAGAGATAATGATCTCCAATGGTGAGGTTTGGTGGCTAATCTGGAAAAGCAGCTGTTACGTTGTATATAGTTTTATATAGTCCATATAAAAAGGTATGGTTCTCTTGTGGTGAACTCATCCTTGAAATGAGGCCAGTGGCAGAAGGGCATAATTTCTTACTTTGTAGCATTTGTGGCTGTAGAAACTTCTTTTTGAAAATATAGTGACACAACAAATTTAATACAGAACACGTCTTTCTCAGTGAAAGATACAGTTGTATACTATTAACACTCTGACCTGAGAATGATGATTTCATGTACCATGGTGCCCTCATCCTTCCCTTTCTTCACTTTCAGTTCAGAGTGTGGACAGTTTTTAATTTCTGAACCATACCTTGTTTTATAACGATGTCTCTCAGGTTGGTGAACATAGTCCTAGAGACTATAACAAGCTAATGTTTTCTTCTAGTTGGTAGTTGGTTTGTTCCCTGAACAAGGAGGGTTTTGTAATGTTCAGATATTGACAACATTTCAATAACTTGGTAAATTTGTAACGTATGTCCAAAATAAACACTGTATTAGGAAGAGGAAAGGAGAAGTTTGTACAGACACTGGGGATCTGCAGCCTGGGCTGTTCTTTTCTGTGTCACCTTATGTGATTATGTAGTGGCTACAAATTCATATTATGGAACTGCAACATCATAACTTAGCAGTAGAGGCTTGCCACAAATCCAGTTGCTATTCATTTGAAGCTGGGGAAGCTTAAAAATAATGTGACTCTTTATGTAGATTATTGTATTTTCTGTGTATTTTTAGTAGGATGAAACTCAATGGTGGTAAAATCTTCAGTAGTTTTCTTGGTATATACTTTCATTCGTATTACTGCTCAGAAAATACTTACTATTCATCAGCTCAATCTTAAATGGCCCTATAGGATAGCTTCATAAACCAAAAGCCAGCTCCATTATGATTATTTTACTGTGGTCTATCTTAGCAATGCAGTAAAAATAGAAAAAAGATAATCTAAGATGTGTTTGAGTCTATCAAGAAAATTTGCACTGTTACATGGAGCATTTCTACTGAAATGACAATATGCACTGAGTATACCAACTTTGGATTTTATTCCTTTAATAATTATTTTTAATAATGTAAACTAAAGTTAACAAGTAAATCTGAGTTTTAGTGTGCATACCCATAGGCAGGAATAGAGGTAATATTGGAGGAGTCTGCATAACAGCTTATTGTCTGAATTGTCCCTTAATTGAAAAATGAGTACTTTTGAAAAAGTTGGATGAGTCACGTTCAGGAGCAGCCTGTTTCTCCATTGAACACACAGGGAATCTAGATGATGTCTGCACTGTACTAACCTAAAGCTGGGTAAGAGGAATCTTCCCTTTATTCTCAGAGGACTCAACAAATATGGTCTTTTTAGTGGATAATATCTCTGCTAACCTGCTTCTGCTAGTCCATGGGCATGAAGTGAGGGCATTATGCTGACAACTTTGGGTGCCTTCGGATGAATTCAAAGCTGACTGAAAAAAATTACAGAACTGCACAGATTACCTGGGCCAGGTTTCTGCCTGTAATACCAGTGCATTTGTACCTGTGAGGTAGCCTGAGTCTAGCTATAAGTTATGTAACTGTACAGGTGGCTCTTTTTTGTTGATTTATTTTCTGAGTGCAGTGTTGCTTAAAAGTAGGTGAAATGTTTACCCATTTTGATACGCTTATCTGAGAGTACATAAAGTTCAAAAAATATAATGTTGAAGATAGGAGCTTATAAAAATACTTTGGGTGGGAAAAGTATTGGAATCAAATCATTAAGACTTATATCCACAGTTTTCCATTTTACATGTCAGCTGGTACAGAATACTGAAAGGGGACATAGCGTGGCACACACCTTACTGCAAGAGACATCAGTTTGGTCTCCTCCAAACCTATGTTTGCAGTCTCCATTTGAAAACTGCTGAGGTAAATACACGTAGAGAAGTGTTGAAATATTTTTTGCAACAAATATGGAAATAAATGTCATTACAGCAGAAAGTACCGACGCTAAATTCTGTGATTACATTGGGAGGACAATGAATATGTATAAAAATATTTTTTGTAATGTGTTGGTGAGTGCTTTGTTGTTATCATGTAGTTATGTATTTGTGGTATCTTACCACAAATATACTTGCAACTAAAACAAATGCTCTTTGCAATTCCAGATCCCCATGGACCATCCTTCACCATTGGCAAGGCAGTGTGGTTACTCTGGGGCTTGGTATTCAACAACTCTGTGCCTGTGCAAAACCCCAAAGGGACGACCAGTAAAATCATGGTGTCAGTTTGGGCCTTCTTTGCTGTCATTTTCCTGGCTAGTTATACTGCCAACTTAGCTGCATTTATGATTCAAGAGGAATTTGTTGACCAAGTGACTGGACTGAGTGATAAAAAGGTAGCTCTTCTACCTTAAAAGACATCAGTGTCTGTTCTTCGTAATCTTTATAGAAATTTGTACTCTGTACTAAAACCTCATTAACTAAAACTGCATTAATTGAAAAGTACATTAATTTTGTGAAAAAAATGGAAATAAGTTCTTGTTAGATTAAAAGTAATGCTTCATGAACATACAAAAGCTTGAAAAAACTGAAGTCAGCTTGAATGCATGGAGTACATTTAAAAATATTTAAACATCTCTGTTTAAAATGTTAGTAGTTTATTAATTGGCAGAATATTCATTAAACCAGAAACTATCTAGTAATCATCTGATTACTATCAATACTAATTACTAAATACTAATTACTAATACAAATTACTAATCAATGCTCCTGAAAAAAAAATATGTCTTTTTGCTTTTCATGTAGTGTGGAAGGAAGTCATAGAGAGTTCAGATTTAGAGTGGTGCTAGCATAACTAGACAAATAGAAACAATAATAATCCATACGTGTTCCCTGTGGACACTCGAATATTTTCCTTGTATACCATATGAAGAATAAAGAGTAAAAATAAAGTTGAGATGTACATTACCTGGGATAAGGCACAGAATTTTGATTGTGGAAGTGGCTTTCCTCAATTCAAGAACTTTTTGTGAGAATTCTGTTTTGAGCAGTAGACTCTGATAGTTCACTTAAAGCTTGCTAAAGTTTCACAGAAATAGATAATAAATATGCTTATTTTTGCATATTGTTCTAGCTTGACTGAATTTTCATCTGCTGAAAGTATTCAAGGTCTTGGTACTTGTGAATTTTAATCAATTGTCCTATAAATCAGAAACCCAGCAATTATTTATTTCTTGTTTCATTTGTGACCACTTTGTTGAAGTGGTATTGCAGAAAGTGGTTGAAGTCTGTTTGCAAAATTATTGTAGTGATGGATATACACAAAACACATAAAGGGCACACTGTTCTCAAGTTTGTGCCCAGTTGTTTAAAAATAAAACTAAATCTCAACATCGAGAGATAATATTTCAATAGACTATAGCACAAGGGAGAACTTTACAGGGAATTTATTTCAAAGGACAGAAAACAAAGGAAATTGTTATTCAAAAGAGGGCAACAGCTCAGATAGACTTGTCTGTTTTCAGTGATCTGAAATATCAAAGTATGAATTTCAAGCATGGCTAGGGGAAAGATAAATATAAAGAAAAGAAAAATGGTAGTAGTTTTGTTTTCATTAGGTTGTGTTGTAGCAAAACCTTTGAAAGAATGTGAATACTATAAGAAATACCTCTATTTTAAAATATTACTTAATATGATACAGATAAAAGGTATTTTTCTAACGAGGATTAAAAAGATGGATTTGAAAAATCTGTTCAACTATTTGTGATTAAGTACAGAATGTTTTCCTGATAAGTCCTGATCAGGGCAGGCTTTGGCTTTCACCTGGAATAGTGCTGGTGTTCAGGTCTGCCAATTCATTTGCCACTCTCACCTGTGGGCTGGGTAAATTTCAGTATTTGTTCTGTAGCCATTGGCTAATATCTTCCTCATTTTTGTAATTTTCCTGTTCTGTCTACTAAACAGGATTTTATTTCTAAAAATAAAAAAATAAAAAAGGACAAAATAAAAATAGAAAAATACTTGAATTGGAAAACAGCATCTGCTCATGTGCAGTCTTCTCATGATTTGTTTGATCTCTATCTTTTTTTTATTTATTTTATTGTATGGTTCTTCAAATCCTGCCTGAATTATACAGGGATATATCAGGGGAGCTATACCTTTTGTGATTAAAATAGTTAAACAAGCCAGAAATCCAGAAAAGCAATAATCTATTTAAAATACTCTTTGTCATACACAGGTTTTGCCTCCTCTACAAAGCTGAGCTTTTTCAGATTTTCAAAATTTCACATAACTAGGGATAATTTATGGGTATATAATGATTCATGTTAAATAATTTTACTCCCCTCAGCCATGTTGCTGCAATGCCGTTAGTAGTAGATCAGTTAGGAATCTGCAGTACTGTTGCTTGGTGAATAACTCTGTCCTTTGCTGCAAGCAAAGCTGTCATAGGCAAAAGCCAGTGTGAAGGGACAGAAGTGAATATGAGTTAAATTAATTGTAAAGAAGTAATATCTAGAAGTCCACAAAATTCTGGAACAATTGACAACTTTTTAAATAGGAACATAACTAGGGACCTATCAAAGCTATCTTTTTTGGTTAATTTTATTTTTTTTTAATGACTGAGCATAATTTTAACCCATAAACTTGAAGATTCCTTTATTATCTTTGTTAGTAGAATTGGCCTTCCAAAACTCATGCATGGCTGGTAAATCAGTTCATTGAACCCATTTCAGTTCCCTTGAACCCGTTTTCCTACTCCCACAACTGAAAAGTCATGCACTTTTGTCAGTGCTGCCCTGCGATAAAGCATTCCCAATTGGAGGTGCTGGCGGTTCTCAATCCAGCTCCATTCAAGACAGATAATAGAGAAGATAAACCAGGAAAATAAGCATCTCTGAGCAGTCATCCCTGACCCTCATCCTTCAAAACCTTCCCATACAGGGAATGTATTCCACCATCATCTAGTTCCGTCGTTTTGCTGAACACATGGTGACATGCTGCTTACCCTTCTCCTTGGCTTCAAGACTTCTCGATAGTTTCCTCATCCTTCATAATGTTGCTAATGAACTTCTGAATGCTGTGTCATCTGTGTGTCACCCAGAAACACATGGCACAGCGTGTACTGGAATTACTGGAAGTGGGTGTTCATAAATTCAAATGATTCAGAAGATGAGAAGAAAATTATATTTTGACATCCTCGTATATGTAAAAGATTTCTAAAAGCTTTGTCTTCATAAAAAGGTACAGAAAATGAGTCCAAAAGTATCAAGCAAAGCTGGCACTCATGGCACTTGTTACTTTTGAGACCATTTATGCCTCGTCTGTTAAAAGAGAGACAAGATCACTATGAGAGAGTACAAAGCACTGGACTACTGTCTAGCAAGCCTTTGTTTTTGTCTGCTGTGGTTCTGCCACACAGTCACATTTTAATGTGTCCCATGTGTGTGTGCTCAAGGGGATTCTCTTTAGCCTTAATAAGAAGCCTTAATTATGCCATTTGCAGGTTCCTTAATTTTGCAAGATTCATAGTATTTTTATTTTATTTTATTTTATTTTTTTTTTGTAGAATAAGATAGCATGAGCTCTCTAGTTACTTAGAGAGATGTTTGGTTTGTGTCATAACAGAGCAGAGTGAACTCAAAAGTCAGTATGGATTATGAGGTAGCTAGGGTGACCCTCTCACCCCAGTCCATCTCTCCACTTCAATATTAGACCTATGCAGTACTTTTTGAAACTTGTTGGACAAAGATATTGAACAATGATTATAATGATAATCTTGGAAATACTAAATACAGCAGCTATATTTTTCATGATCAGAAATCAGAATGTCAGTGCTTTCCATTTGGTAAAGGGAGAAAACAGAGTTCAATTTATTTATTTTTTCTCCACTATCACCATCCATAACTTCCATAAAAATCTCTGTTAGCAGACAGAAAATGTTTACCATTTGCTATTATTGTAGTAATTTCTTCACAGTTCCTTAAAATACTTCAGAACAATAATGAACCGCTCTGAATACCAGCCTTTTCAGACAGGTGTGCAAATCAGCATACTAAATCAGTATTAAGCATTAGTGAAAGATATTTTTCCTAGCTTTAATGAAATTGTCATTTTTCTTAATGCATGTAGATAAAACAAACTAAAATGGTAGGAGTGTTTTCTCAGCCCAAACATTCTGTTTGGGATTTCTAGATCATTAGGACTGTGTGCCACAGATCTAGCAGCAGGCATAGCAGGGGGAAACAGGAATGAATTGCTTAATCATCTGAATAATTGTAGATCTCCCCAATTACATTTCAAGTAGGGGGTTTGTGCATTATATTTAAGGATTTTATTACCAATTAAAACAAAACCAAAAATATTTCAGAAGAATTCTAGGAAGGAAATTGTTTCCTAACAGACATTAAATATTTTAATTCCCATCATGGGGTATCAGGGAAAATGACTGCATCTATAGATTCAATGCTTTTTTCTTTCTTTTATGCCTGTCCCATAGATGTGTGCTGAATCACAGAGCCTCCATACTTCTCTAGGACATGTCAGTTTACAGAAGACAAGTTTAAAATTGCTGATAAGAAATTTATATAACTTAGACGCGAATGCAACATTTTTAAAAACATTGTAAACTGTTTCTTTGTAATATTCAAGTAGTCTATGAGCAGGCAGTAGTAACAATCATTTGAAAACAAAAACAAAAACAAAAACAAACTCCTCATGACTGCTAAAATTTGTTGGTTGAGTGCCTTGTGCCAAAAAAATCTAATCAATGGATGGTGTTTGGAACCATTCAAGTCTCTGAATTTTCTGTACTTATTCCACATACAATTTTTTTAATCAATTGAGTTACTTGTTATCCTTATGACCTTTAAATGAACCAGTACTTTCTATTAATCTCTGCTTTCCTGCAGAAATATTTTTGTGTTCTGTTGAATGTTCAGTTTGGGACAGATACATCAGTTCCTCCAACCATTCCTATGGGAGAAAACTGCCCCTAACAACTTTCACATTTATGAATGTTCTTGAAAAGTGAGACTACGCAAACCAAAACTCCATTTGTAAACCACCCTGATACTCCACCATGATCTTCCTCTTCAATCCCCTTGTCATACCCCAGAATTAGGATCTGAGCTTCCAGAATTCTCACCACAGTTGAATTTCCAAAACCACAAACTGCATGACCAGCATCATTTTTTTACAGATCTTGAAATTGGCAGTGATCTTTGATTTTTTTTTTCTCTCCCGTTTTATTGGTTGGAAAACTTGAAACATATATTAGGAGTTACTGAAAGCCATCTCACTACTTCAGGAATTAATTATCTGACCATTTTATTAAAGTTAATAGCAAGTGACATCTATATCGGTGGAATCTCTGGACATTAGTTTAAGAGCAGGGTTAGCCTCAGTGCCACATCCTAAACACAAAAAACGAGACAGCAAACATAGACTAAGAACCATGACTGGTATACAGTGCAATTTTGGTGCATGGGTCAATTAATATGTGTAAGGTATTAGTAAAGTAATAATTTAAATGGTAAAGCTGTGAAAAGGGAAAATGAGAAAAGTACAACATCCGTTAGCTAGATGAACAGAGAAAAACAAAGTTCATTCCTTTATGCTTTGTCAAAATATGCATAATTAAAATGGAGCACTTAATTGTAGTTCTGTAACATGAAAATATTGTTGTAGCCATGATTTCACAGTCAGGGTTTGATGGAATTGAAAACATTCCCACTTTTTGTGTAAGCCTATTTGTATTCTCTTTCCAAACTGGCACTGGATCCTCAGAATTCTTAATGCCCTGAGACTAAACTTTAAGAAGAGGACTAGTGCATACATAGCCCAAAGGAAGCAGCAGCTGTATAAATATTAGCTCTCTCTTGCTGCACGGGGTACATAAATTGCTCTTCTAACTTTGACAATAAAAACAGAGTTCATTTTACCATGTAATTCATGGGTGACTGCTTTTATCAATACTCAATTGCATTTCCTTATTAGCCAATAGTTCCTCTAAGTTGAACAGCATTCTAAAATTTATTTCTTAAAGAAACATTTTACCTTGATCTTAAAGTGTTTCATGGTACCTAATGAGAGATCTTGAAAAGCCACATATATAATTTTCAGGTCTGTTAGCAAGTGTTTGTGTGAGACTGTCTGAAACCTGAGTGTGCCCTGAGCTGTTGCTAATCCCTTTGAGGTACTTCCTGGCTTGTTTGTCTGTGCTGATGCAATACTGATCGAGAGGGTGAAATTGTAGAATAAAATCTATATGCCCTCAGGCAATTGGTTTGTAGTTTTAAATTGTAGGAATAAACTGTGCTTAGGATTCTAGGTGTGAGAGCTCCAGAATCACTCTTCATATAAAGTGGTGAAACTGCTTAGCCCCTGGGAAGATAGAAGAACTGTTCTTCCCCCTGAATCACAGAGGTGGAAGGAAAGCTAGTCCTCACCCTTTCCCTCCCTGGGCACCAGCCTCCTGCAGTCACCCTCCAGAGCAGTGTTAGGCTCTGTGTCAAGTACTGAAAATGGGCCTTTTGCTTGTGCGGACCCACCATGTCTCAACTGAGATGAAGGTTGGAAATGAATTTCAACAAAGATACTGTTTTATTTTGATCATTAAGTACCAGTAGGTCTGCCTAGAGTTTGGTTTCTCTAGGGAGATGCTGGCAGATGGGGAGTATCTTCCAGTAGCTCTCTGCTCCAGATGCTGTGGTCCTGCCATATTGCAATGCACAGGAGAAAGTCGTATTGAGTGGCAAATCTGAGCTGTTTTTAATTTGGATGTAGATGTTTCTGTGTCGTTCAACCAGTGTGAAGATAATTTCTGTTATAATAGAGCTGGCAATTAACTCCAGGCATTATTTGCCTGGAATAAATTTGAGGCAGCCTATACAGTTTTTTTCTTTTGTACCTACAGTCGCCCTGATAGATATTACTTCCTTAATTGACATCTTCATGGATACCCATTTTGAGGCCTGAAAGACTTTACTTTTCCCTTTTCTCTCTAGTTTCAAAGGCCACATGATTATTCACCTCCTTTTCGATTTGGAACGGTCCCAAATGGAAGCACAGAGAGGAATATCAGAAACAACTACCCTGATATGCACCTTTACATGACAAAGTATAATCAGAAAGGAGTTGAAGATGCCTTGGTCAGCTTGAAAACTGGGTAAGCTTCTTCTATGGGTTTTAAAGAATACTATACACTTTGCAGAAACTGAGAAAAATTGATCTGTACTTACTGTGATACTTACTGAGCAGTGGTCTCAGGCATGGCGTGTAGTCCATGGAGCTTTGTTTTGCTTTGTTTTTTGAACTTCTTTGTACTGATATCAGAAAAGAAATTGAGCGCCTGTGATTTGTATGACTGTTTTAAAATTGTATGGAAGCTTCAATGCCCAATGTATGATAGATGCACAGGACAGAATTGCTATTCCAATTTTACGAGAAGGGATACAATTGCACCTGGATTTGGGTGTGGGCTCAACACGGATCATGATTTGTACAGTCCCTGCTTATCATTGGAGGACTCTCTCATAGCAATGTGTTTTCAAAAGGTGCATTTTTGACAAGGCTTGTTTGTCTGGGCAGCGTGCACTACCTAAGATTTCTTTTCACCTTCCCATCCTTTTGACATGCTTTTAGGTGCACTCTTAGATTTTCTTCCCCCTTATAATTAGCATGGCCTCTTGCTGTCAGATCTAAAGTCTTGACTTTGACCTTAATAAAATCTGTTGAGATGAGGTATTCTAAAGCATGTTACCTAATTCTGTTTCTGACAATCTTGGCAAATATTCCAGCAAATTTTGTCTTTCTTCCTTATGCTATGCGATTTAGACTTGGGTGCTATCCATCCTTTTCCCTCTCTGAACTGGCTCATTCTGCCTTGTTGGTCAAAATGACAGATTTTTCATTTTAATTGTCAAAAAGTTTGAATATGACTCACAGTTTTCATCATTATATATCAGCATGATATACATGTATAATGGTTTTAATAATCTTTTCTAAACATACAGACTTGATAATAACATGTATTTCTGTTAATAATAGTGGATTACAGAATTTATCCAGATCAGTGTTTTTTGTTTTGTTTGTCATGTGCTGTTTTTGTTTTATTATTTATTTATTTATTTTAAGTGAGAAGACTAAATTACCAATAGCAGATTAAGTACATCAGCCCCAGTGGCTGTTTGATGGTGCAGTTATTACTTACAATGAGAACAGGATATGTCATCTTATACTAAATTAGCTGTTACTTTTAGTCCGTAGTGTGGGAACTGCCTGTCCTTTAAATTTTTGCTCTCCTTCCTCCAGATGTGTAGGGGATTGTAACATATTTCTTCTGTGAAAAAAACTGAACTTCTCCAAACTTTTTCATAGTATCCAGGTTCCCTTCCTTAAAAAGTTGTCCTTTGTATAGTTTTGTTTGCCACTGTCTCCATGTACTCCCTGCATTGCCATTTCTAAAGGTGTTCTGAAACGGCATTTCTCAAGCAGGCTTTGTCCCATCCTAAGATAGACATGTAACATAAGGTGAGTTGGACCTCACCCAAGGTCTTCCAAACTGGGGGCAGAATTACTGCTCCTGCCAGCCTGTGCAAGTTGTATTTCCTGGGAGACAGCTAAATTGTGCATTGTAGATACTCAGCTGAATTATTTTCCTGCTGTGAATTTTTGAACAGGTAGCTATCCTTAATTTCAGCCATTTCTAGGGCTTGTTTGGGTTTATTTAGGGGATATATATTCTTTGTACTTTTCATCTGCTATTTGTGCTACTGGAGACCCTGAAAAAAGAGTGTTAGATTTAAAATAAGGCCAATTGTCAGACACTTTATCATGAAAAGGAGTGAGCTGCCTGGCTGCAAGGGAGTTCAGGACATTCACTAAAACTCAGGCTGGCTGCTCTTGTGCCAGCTCTTCCAGCTGCTCTTCCTTAAATGTTTTAGTCCTTTGACAGCAATAAACCATTCATTTGTAAATAGATGTTTGTTTCCACTGGAGTTTCCTCTTCTAAGTGATTTCCCAGTGTGAATACTCTTAAGTGTCTACCTTGCTCCTCTTGACTGACATTTCTCTAGCAAATGGTACAAATAAGCTGCCATGTGTGGTGTTTTCTGCATCAGTGTAACTGCTACATACTGCTGCACTCCTTAGTATTTTGTCCCATAGCACCTACAAGATTAAGCAGCATGCCATCAGCTGCTGAAATTTCCTATGATACAATTGTCATGTTGAGTTTGCTTAGATCACATTTTTGGACATTCCAGCAGAAAAGTAGTGTCAAATGGGCTTATGTATTTTCTCCCTGTACTTTCTGCCAAGCAAAAACTGTGCAAAGCCCTAATCTCTGTGGTAATTGTGGGTAATAAGCTCAGTTACGGATCAGGCAGCATGACTGTATCTTCTTTTTGACTCAGAGTAGTTTCTCTCTAGAAAGATGATCTCATTTAGGTGACCAAACCGATCAGCCTGTGTCGCTGTCCCTTGTCAATTGCACCTTTGTCCCACTCATCTTCTCCTTTTTGCAAAGACATTTGGTGAGGATGTGAGGCAGTTCCAGTGGCTGACACCTCAGGCATCTGTGAAGCTTAAAGTGTCCTGAACGAAGGAGATGAGCCTGTGTAATATGGGACTGTAATAATTTGCATTCTCAGTAGGAAAGACAATAAAAGCATGAACTGGTATTTGTCAGGGTATCACAATTGCCTGCCTCTTCTCTTTTTGTCCAGTCTTATATTCTTCAAAAACAGCATTTTTCACTTTTTCTACTTTTTTTTTTTTGTTGTTGTTGTTGTTCTCTTCCTCAGTATATATGTTTTCTCATCTGTGGCATCCTTCCCATCATCTTCCTTTCTCCATCATGATTTTTTTTGACGAGATTGCAGATTATTTTACACTTTCATATGAAGTTTGCCCTCTCGTCCTTCTCTAGAATAGATCAAGCTGTCACCTTCCCTACTTCACTGGAGCCCATGGGTTTGGATCCTTTGTGCCCCCTGGAGTCTATGTTGCTGCTGCTTTTTTGAGAATGACATATCATTCCTTCCACAATCTTTTTCTGCTTCCCAGCAAATATATAATTTCTACTTTCTTCTTCAGCATGTGTGTGTCCTGATTGCAACTATTTCATTTGTTTTCATCTGTATATCTTGTCAAAGTTATCCCTAGATTTTTTTTTTTCTTCTCATTTCATCATTGTCATCATTGGTAGCATATAGCAAACAATTTTTCTTACATATCAAGCAGCTTGCTGCTTCTGCACAGCTTTTTGAAGATGAACAACTTGATAATTATAGAGTCCTAGACTATAGACCTGGTAAGGACTTACAAAGATTGGCTGGTGGATATTGCTGCTGCCAGTCAAAATAAACAGTGCCTGTGTTCCTCATGAAGAATTTTGATATAACCTGTATGTATTTTGAATATCACTTTAAAAACTACTTTTATTTAATTGAAGACATAAGATTTAGTCACATTTGACTCCTCATATACAGTGTTTGATTCCAGTTTTAGGGTGTAGGAAAAATACCAGCAATCAGGCAATACTTAGAGTTTGAAAAATACTGCCCATATGGCATCTGATCTAAATAAAATAAAGCTTGTAAGTGGTTGCTTCTCACAGTTAGTATAGTTTTGCTATTTCTCAGACTCTTAAGTTTCTAGATTAATTAGTGTTAGTCTCTTGGGATGTGTTGGAAATATTTTCTTCTTTGAGACCATCATGTTTGATATGTAAGGTCATTTAATTTAACTGGATGGAGAAAGAAGGAAGGAGACAGGCATAATACTTCAGGTGCACAGATTTCTGTAAGATATATATAAATTTTTGTCAGAGACATGCACGTCTCTATCTGTTTCGGGAAGAAAAAAAAAAAAGGTTGTTTTCTTGCCTTTTCACAAGAAGTGAACACTCAGCTGTCTGAGTTGAGTCACTGATATGGCCAGGAAAAATCCAGGGGCAGAAATATGAATAGGAATGTGTATGAAATGTGTATGGTTTAGGGGTTTGATAGGTTCTGTTGTTGGAGGATTGCAGTACATGCAGAGATGAGCATGTGCACATTATTGTGTCAAGGAAGCCTTGAATAAAACGCCAAGACCCTTCCTGTTTGCATCATTAACAGAGTAAATGCACAGTGTTTCAAAATCAGCTTACATGGAAAGCATCATTCTCAGAAAGAAATGACTGGGAAATACTGCAAACTCAAAGGGAAAGACGATTTGTGCTTTAGGCTGACATTGACGTTAAACCTTCTCCTGCAGGTGAAGTTCCTGGTTCATTGCAATGTACCTGTGAAGACTTGTTGCTATCAGTAGTGGAGGCAAATTTATCAGTTGTATTGGCTTTTTTCCTTTGTTTGATAAAAAATCAATCTTTGATTCTGACAACACTAAAAAATACTATCTGTAAAGTCTCAGTAATATCTACCTCTTGTCAATAGGGTCTCAGTCCTGTGAGGCAGAGATACATTTCTCAGAAAGCTGCCGAAACATTGTTTCAACAAAACAAAGAACTTTTTGTATTCCCTTTATTAATTAAAACTAGCAATTTCCACCTATTCCTGTTGACAAGGAACAAAATTCATGTACCCTGTTATTGGAGCACTGCTTAATATTTTTTTTCAAAACAGTAAAATAAAAGATTCAACAACATACAGTATTGAAAGTAGTCACAGTTTTACAAGCTTGCCAAAAATGTACTGGTGGTTTTTTTCCAAACTTCATGCACGTAAGTGGGCAGCTGAACCAGATGTGCTACCTGTAGATCTCTCTAGACAGAAGTTCAGGAATTTTCCTCAGGTTTTTCTTCCTTTTCTTCAATGAAAACCGAAACAGCAGTTATTATCCAGATAGTGAAGAGTGCAAGAGACTATGTTAGCCAATGTCTTCTTCATGGGAGAAGTCCAGCTCTGTTAGAGTCATGGTGGCTTCTTCATCTTCTTCAGATACTTCTTAATAATACAAAGTTTTTAAAATGCACTAGAAGTATTTCTGTCCGTGCTGTGTTTAATCAAACTATCCTTCCTGAATCCACTGCACAGGACAGACAACTACCATTTTATTTCTTGAAGAGAAAACAATTCTTTGAATTCATAACCAAGTTGTTTTTACAGTGGCTGTTTGGGTGTGTTTGTTTCCATTTGCCTTGCTGTATTTTTCCAACCTTTTCTAGACGAGGTTAAAGATAGATAATGCTGTCCTTTTCCAAGGCAAACAACCTTATTTGTTATAATGCTTTGGTGTGGGTTGTGTCAGCTTGGAGTTGTGTTTGCATGTAACATTTCTCCATGTATGATTGTTGTGCTGCCGTGTAAAAGTGTAAAGAGGAGAACATTCAACAGCAATATACTGGAAGTGCATTGAATATTCTCACCCTTGCCCTAGCACAGCTGCAGTGGTGTATTGTCTGGAATTTAACTGCTAATGGCTGAAATGAGAAAAATTCTTTGGGATATTCTTTTCCAACTATACAAATAAGATAGGAAGCTTTCACTTGCCTATTCCTCGTCACTGATGAATCCATCTTTTTTTTTTTTTTTTTATTATTATTATTTACTTCCTTAATTTTGCCGGATAGGGAGAACACAGGCTAGCATCACAGCGTGTATCTTTTTTTTTGTGAAAAGAGATGGCCTATTTAGTTGATGCTGTTTTCTGGCAGCGTATTGATGTGAGGACTTTATTTCAGTTTCATTGCAAAAAGCTGTCAATAGAGCTTGTTTCAAGGAAACTGCGGAAATGAATCCCTTGTGTTCCACGGGCAAGCAATCCCTTGCTATACACCTGCAGATCCCTTTGCTACCATGAACGTTTTTCAGTTTTTATTTGCAGCCACAGCTGTGACTATAAACTCAAGGATTTGATGCTGAAGTTTACTTGGGATTCCATCTGCCTTCCTGTTAATGACTGCAATATTTGGTAGTTTATGCACATCAAGGTCAGTGTCTTATTCCCTCCTTGTCTGTGGCATACTGGCAGAAATATGAAGCTGCTTTAAATGAATGCCATGGTGACAGCCTTTCTGCCAGACACTGGACAGGTATGGCCTCGCATGCAGTGGTTTATCAAATTTGAACTGTCCTAAGAATATGTTATTGACCTGCAGATGTGGCCTGAGCTGTTAGTTGCTTTGATAGGAAGAGGTGACCAATCTACTCCTCAACATTTTTAATGACAGATAATTGTGCTAGACAAAACACCTGGAAGAGGCTAACTGAACTGTGTGGAAGTTATTCTCTCTGCCCCACAGACACACACTCTCCCACCTGAAAACAACAAAAAGTTTTAATTATTTTAAAGCATGCAATCGTACTGAACAGAGAAAGTGCAAGAGAAAACCCCAGAAGGCTCTGATGCCCTTTTAACCCTCAGTCCCTAAGCTTATTGACCTGAATTGGATATTTGTTGTGTTAACAATGCTTATAATCATGTCCAATTCACAGCTTTGCACATCCCATTATTTGTTGAGCAGATATAGACTGGTCAGAGGCTGTGCTGGCAGCTTCTGCAGTGTGTTACAGGCACAACCAGGAGGCAAACATCTCCATTTCTGTCAGGTGGAACACAATTCAGATTATGCCCGGCAGGTCCTTCTGTTCATTAGGTCTGTCAATTAACATGGTAGTGTGCCTAAAATAAAAACACAACAACAACAACAAAAGAAGCTTGTCTTTTGGACAGCCAGCTGACTTCTTCGCTTGGATGCAAACCCATTTTTACAATTGCTCTCAATTTATTCTGCAGAAAAAATTCATCAAAATTTTCATCAAAGGAAAAGTTTCTAGTTTTTATTCTTTCTGAAGTTCATACCTTTTCACCTAAAATGAGGAGTAAAACTATGACATAAATTGCCTGTTTGAGAGAAAAATTATATCTTTAAATTTTACATAAAAAGCACAAGATCTTCATCATTCTTGTGGGCAGATAATAACAGCTTGTAACTGGAACTCAAAGAAGCATTCAGCTGACATAAATTTTTAAACTTTTAATCTAGTGGCTCAATATTTTCTGACTGTTTCTGATTGACAACACCTTCCAATATTTGTAATTGAGACTATTCACCCTTTTCTTAGACTTCTAATATTACAACTCATATAGCAATAGTTTTAGCAAATTTTGGAAAAACTACCTAAAGTGGTTGGCTTTGAGGGAAGAAGGGAAAGGTGAGTGGACAGCATGAGATATCTGTAGTCTGTAATCATTTATTGCTTGCAACCCTCCTGGGTGCCTGTTACGATACATGAAGGGAGACGTCTTTGCCAGACGCACAAGTTTATGCAAATGAATATTAAAATAATATATGAAACCCTTAGTATTCAGCTCTCTTTCTAAGAATGATGTTTTCATGCCTTTTTATGGCCTACTCATGAAGTCTGCTTGGGTTTTGCAAAGCTTTCTAAAATCTTTGAAAACAGGATTAAAAAATGCAGTACATCATCTGAAATAACCAGTATTCAGATGGGCGATCCTTGCTCCAATCACATTTTTAAGATACCACTGAAACTACAATCTGAAGTTTAAGTATGTGCTGATGTTAATGAAGAGGGAGTGTGGTTCTCCCTCAAAGTGTCTCCTTCTCCTTTCAAAGTGTCTTTCAAGGACTTAAAGTCTTAGAGATTAGCCATTTGGGATACTCAGAATTCACTGGTTTAAATTACTGTAACTGAAACTTGATTATTTGGAAAAATATATTCATTGATCTGCTCTTATTACAACAACAAAAAAAATATATAAATATTTTTATTTTAGGAATTAGCTCTTTAGCCTTTTTTTAAGCAATATATTGAGTGATGAATCTAATTTGTATCTCTCAATGTTATTTCATTAAGGAGAAAATCACTGTCCATATTTTCATCAGATCTATAAGATATTCCTTAAAGAGACTTTTGTCAGTCCCTGAATGACCAAATTATTGTGCCAGGTGATCATGCCTTTAAAGGCGTGATAAAACCAAAATGTGAATGTCTAGAAGAAGATGGGAAATTAATATCTCAGGTAATTCTCTGTCAATGGTACGTATATCTAATAGTAAGGAATATACAATAGCTTAGAGGACCGATATAACTAGCTTCTGGATAGCTCTATTCTCATAAAAAGCCACACACTAGACCGTTTTATTATAACTTTTTGACATTTTTGGAAAAGAAGCATGCATTTCAGCAGCTTGTCTGAAAAACAAAATAATAATAAAAAAAAGGCAGTAGATTGTGAGACAGAAACATGGGAACTCCTTCTAAGAAAAAACAACATGAACTGAACTTTAATTTTCTCAGTCAAATAAAACACAAAACCAAGACTACATCTGAAGTGCAGGCAATGTTTGCCTTAAATAATATACAGAGTGTCATGTGTTATGCCTTCATACTTTCTGCTTTGTAGCTAGACTAGAAGTAGAGGTGAAAAATACTTTCAGAAATTATAATTCTGTAGAAGCCTTTAGTGGCAACAAGTTAAAATAATCACAACTGTTGACCATTTTAGATGTTTTTATTTAAGTGAAAGTGAACATTGGACTGTCCTTCTCTTGCTCTCTGCTTTTTGTTCTCTCTCGTCTCTTTCTTTCCTCCTTCCTGTTTGGCACCAGATTTTTCAAGTTCAGTGGTGACTGACATTATGCTGAAATTTCTGAGTTAAACTGGCATAGTTCTGGAGATCAGGTGTCGAGAATACCAATATTAAAACAAGCTCAGAAAGAAACTGAAAAAATTGGTGGAAGGTGAATTATCTGGCAGCTGTTAAACATGTTGGGGGATTTAATACAATCTCTAGCTCATAAAATCTCCATTCATCTGAAGCCAAGAAGATACGCAGGGAAAATGGCATCCACATGTCTTGTTTCTTTTATTCCTTCTGAAACATTTATAGTTTGCTTATGTCAGAGATATTGGGACTTAAATCTAAGCCAGTGAAGATCTACTGCCTATGTATAAGTATTCCTAACTGTAGATATGTCTGGGCAAGTCAAAGTCAAACTGGGCAAAGTTGCAAGTCAAACAGCCCTGAGTAAAGATCCATAACTACCTGGGAGAGCAAGATGTTTGCTATGTTCCAGAATGTCTATTTATCCCTACCAATTTTGTCAGTAAGTACTAAATTATTGTACAAATACAAATACGTTCTCCTTAAAACCATCTGAAGAAGCTAATAATGTGAATAATGATCTCCTTCCTGACATTCTGTAAAAAAACTCTCTGCTAAACAGTTTTCTCTCCTGGTTGGCTAGGGTCAGTCAACTTCTGAAATCAATAACTTCATTTAGTTTGGCATTCGATGGCTGGGGTAGTTTAATTTCAATTTACATTATGCTGCTTTCTTTTGGACTTCATTCTAATATCAATTTCAGTATTCATTCTAATATTTTTTTTTTTTGCTATTACAGTGGGTGAAAAGATTCTGAAGTGAACTTATAACCATAGACACTGAAAATAGGAATTGGAAAGCCAGTTTGCAACTGGGCAACTTCTATTTGTGCTGAAAGACTGTGGAGATATGAAGACATTTAAGATTGCTCTTCCGTAGGCATGTTTTTCTTGGTGGTGGTAGTGTGTTTTTTTTTTTTTTCTCCTGGGGATCTGTTCACTCAAGGATCAATTCTGATCAATTCTAATAGCTTAAAAGAAACTTGTGCCTGAATCAGCATAGCTTCCTGCTTCTTGCTGGTGTTACTGCTGAAGTGAGCTGAGTACAGGGTTTGTACTACAAAGTCCCACCAAGCTGGTAGCATGGTGATAAGGACATCCTGTGGTATCTCCATTCACAGCAGGATTTTCTGGCATCAATTTTTCTCATGTTTTATCCCTATTTCCCCACCACTTTCCAGTCTTTCAGGAAATACAGTGCTTCTTACATCCTTGTATTTCTTCCATGTATTGAAAAGTCTAAATAAATAATGAACTGTGTAGGACTTTATGTGCTGTTCCAGGGGACTCTGGGGTGAGGTTGTTTTTTACAGGTTTTGATGAAGAGGAAAATAACAGTTTAGGTGCTTATTGGGATCTGACAAAGCAGTCACTGAAATGTCTGGGGAGGATCATACCTCAATAGTTTCAAATAATCTATAAACAGGAGCAGACATCATCATGTCCAGTAAAGCTGGGCCACATTATCAGGGCTTTCTTCATGGCCATTCAGATAAATGTTCTGTTGAGCTTATCCAGAACAAGTTGCCTCCAGGAAAAAAATGGCTTGTAGTGTGCTCTTCTGGTATATTTTTAAAAAGATTATTCATTTTGTCAACGTTACCATCACCATCATCATCATTATTATTATTTTACATAATGTAGTTATCAGCCTAGTGTCTTTAAATATTAAAAAGAACCTGGAGATAAAATGAGCAGGTGAAGGTAACTATATCCCATCTAACTGCTCTTCTTTTGAGAGGAAGCTATTCTAACTTTTAATGCTCATTTGATTTGGGGAGCAGATCAGCAGAGCAGGTGCTTGGTGAAATGTGCTGATTTCATCCTTCGTTATGCTATTGTAACTGGGACAAAACCTTTAATCTAAAAATATATCCCCCCTACTTGACTTTTCAAATTTTGTGTTTTGATAAACTGATGCTTTAGAAGTACTTCATTGCTTGGCTTCTGCAACCCGAAATGGGACACTATTCCACTGCTAAAATTAGCATAAAGGCATGCAACATTTTCCATCATTTTGTCACTAAGGCAAATATTATAGGGACTGGGAAGGAGGGTGCATGGAGGGGTGGGGATTGTGAACTCCTGTGAGTGAGAGGCTGAATATGTGCACTCAGGTAACTATGGGCAAGTCAGGCAGGAACTCCTCCAGCAGCCTGAGATGGCCCTGACAGGTGAGGTGAGCCTCTACAATCTCTCAGGTTTTGCAGGATGGTAATAATGTTTGTCAGATCTTTGTGCCTTTCAAGTTTTGCGCCTGCATTTTCTGTATGAAGATTGAAGCGAGGACAAGTTTGAGTTGGGAGAGAACTTGGAAGGGGAGAGATCCACTCCCTGCTAATGAGTTCATCATTTAGGTGGGTTGAACTTTGCTAACCTGTGTTGTGGCACAGGGGTGGTCATTAAGTTAGCCCCTAATGAATTGGTAATGTCACGGAATGTCAAGGAATCCACCCAGTATATGTTAATTAAGTTAATTTAAGATTTGTGTGGACCTACTTGGATATATTCAAGAATCACTGTAATGAAGTGCCATCAGATAGCCTGGAGTAAGGCAGAGAGAACTGGGGTTGTTTGGCCTGGTGAGCCTAAGTGTCATGCTAGCGTGCTTTTATTGAAGCCTCGTGTTTAGAGCAGTGTTCCTTTGCTTTGATTGCTGCATCACTCTCTAGTGACCTTTTGGCATTAGACTCCTGGACACATTTTTAGAGAGGCACAGATGAGGTTGTGTCTCTCACTGTGCACTCTTGTCATGCTTTCTTTTATCTCTTTGGTGGATGTGACAAAAACAAAACAACAACATAAACAACAAAACAAATCTGTAAATTCATCATATATTGCAACCAGGAAGTGCATGTTTGATTTAAAAGGCACTCTTCATCAAGAATAATGTAGAAAAATCATTGAGATAGAGCTGTTTACAGCAAAATGCAGTGCAAGCAAATCTCTGTGATGGTGCAATTAGTAAATTCTATGCATTCTTGTTTTGTGTAAGTCAAATCTGTGTTAGTAACAAATACACAGCTTTTGTGTGATCATGAAATAACATATTTGGGGTGTCAGAAAACATAAAGAAATGTAAGAAAAGGAACTGATTCTGAAGCTAATGTGGATCTGACAGATGAACACTGTTCATCATCGAGTGTTGCCCACTTTAGCGAGAAATTAATTCTGCGGTATATATTGAATGATTGGATTTACTGCTCTAGTTGAAAACTGGAAGGTGACTTCAGTCATAATCCAGTTTCTCTGATCCTGAATGGAAACACAATATTATTTGTTCCATATGGCTCAGTGACTGAAGATAAAGAAGAATAATGGGAATAAACAGAACTGCATAAAAGCATCCCTCTCATTTTCCGAATTCTTCACTACAGGCTGTAGTAGGACACAAAGTAATTGGAAGAAGTTGATTTCCTGTGAGCAGATAGTCATTTTTGATTATTCCCTCTTCTTTCCATCACAACAAACAAAATTCCTGAATGATCATGTGGCTGGTTAAGGAAGAAAAGAAACATTTTCCAAATGCACTATCCTTTTGTTTTTTGAGGAAGAAACCATGACTAATAAAGAAGCATTTTCCTAATCCTGCTTTTCAATTTCCATTATGCAAATTTTGTTAAAAGTATGTGCTAATTCTGAAGATAAGGAAAATCACTTTTACATTGGGGAAGTGTTTTAATCTTTTCAGAAATTACTCTTCTGTACCTTTTCCTCATCTAAATTTAATTTTCTTTAAACAGGATATTTTTATTTATTTTTTTTGGTCTGTATATTGCAGCACATAGAGAATGATTTTTCAACTCTTATATTTCATGCAGTCCTATAAATGTTTGTGTACAAGACTGTCCACATGTGTTTTTCACAGATCACCCACTTCAAATTATTGCATTCAGTAATGTTTTTGGTTATTTTAGAACTATTCCAAATCATAATTTTATAACACCCGCTGTTTGTCTATGCTGTATGAGCTAAAATTCTCCCCACCACCCATTCCTCTCTATTTGCTAGGTAATGAAGGACACTTGCCATATAGATGCTCTTACACAAATGTTTCAGGATGTGTATTTTCTCTCCTACCTGGGATTATTGCAGTAGTTCAGAGAAAGTTTACAAACCTGCCAGTTGCTCAGATGAGTCATAGTACTGTAATCCTGTTCCTCTACATTCGTTGAAAATTCCTGGCATGTTTGGGCAGTATCTGGTATCTATAAATCTTGGTTCTTGCTGCATTCCAGTTTCTATAGCTCTCTTCTATCTTTCTTGTAATTCTTGGCAGTTTATTTAAACCTACACAATGTGACAAAGCTTTTCACCCCCTGAAGTGGCTGAACTGAAGCAGCAGGTTTAATTGATTCATCTTTATGAGACTAAGGTTTGCAAGAGGCTGTGAGCCTTTCTTGATGTGGGTTGCTGTACTCTAGGCATGTAAGCTGTTACTCAGAAGCTATGTGACTTAGAAGAGTGATTGACACTCAAGCCATCTGAAAGTTTCTCAGCTTTCAACTGCATTTTGCTGCCACAAGAGTGAGGATGCTGAGGCTTTCCAGTGCTTGTGAGGAAGGGAAAGGGTCAAATTTTTGGACTTGCCTAGATTTGGCTCTCTCAGTTTTCATAAACTCTTCTTGAGGAATGTTTAAAGTTGTTTGAAAGTTCTTGAAAATTCAGTGTGTCAGAAAATCCACCTTCTAATGATGGAAGATTTGTTTGCCTAATATCTGAGAGTTTCATGTATGGCTTATTCCCTACCCATGCTCCAGGGGTACATCACATTCCGAAGCTTTGCTTTGCAAGGAAAAGTGCTTCTGTAATCAGCACATGGTGAGGAGATAATTAAGCCTTGAGAGGTTATAGGATTTATATTGGAATAGGAGAAAATATACTCTGAATATGAGCTTGTATTTGTAGAAAGCAAGATTTTTTCAGGGCAATCAGCGTTTTGATTTACAGTTCAGTCATTGGGCAGCAGTGCAGAACCCTTCAGCCCTCAGCCCCTGTCAGGAAAGTACCTCATGTTTATAAATTGGTTTGCGTAATAAGATTTGTTGTGACCTTCTAGACATAGTAGAGAGAGAAAGCTCCTCAAAGTAAAGCTGCCTGTGATTTCAGAACCTCTGTTCCTTGCTGTGCACCCACTGCATCTGACTGACGCCAAGCTCTACTGGGAAGCTGGGGAGGGTCCACGGTGAGTGAGTGAAACTATGACTGTGCCTTGACTTTCTTCCCAAGGTGCTGGTAGAGTGCAGAACAGCTGAGACAAGCTGCATATAGAGTGTGATTTCTAAGGTAGCACAAGGCTTTTGCCCTGAAGTCTTTAGCAAAGACACCTCTTTCCTCTGTAGTTCTGACTGAGTCTCTTTTGACAGAAGAAGAGCTGACTCTGTATTTTCATCATGTTTACCAGCATGCATTTTACATGCTTACACTGAAAAGGAAATAAAAAAATAAAACCACACAATAAACCCCAGAATAAAGAGATGAGAATCTCCAGAGTGTATTTTAATTTAGTTCGGCTTATTGCAGCAGTGACGGCACCCACCAGGAGGAGTGCCACCTTCCAGTACTTTGCCTGATCCAAAGGCATCCACCCAGCAGGGAAGTATCCTTCCTTCCCCACAGATAACTGCAGAGGGCTGAAAGCATGAGATTGGAGTATATTGATTATGGTACTTGCCTGCCATAGGTCAGAAATGTTACAAATATCTTGAGAGTATGGCAAACAGTTTTTCTTCTTTCTTTCCCTTGTGTGCCTGCCCAAAGAACTGTCTGGCCTTGTGTTGAGGAGACCTCTGCCCCAGCAGGCCAGCTGGGCCCAGTTTAGCTCCCCTCAGTGCTAGGAAGCCATACCTCATTTCCAGACTGAAGTTGCGACATGACACCTTCCAGATGTTTAACAATTGTTTTCTCCATATCAATTAATTAATTTAAAGGAAGGAGACAGTAAGATATATTTAGAGTCAATGGAGCTAAACTGACTTTTAAACTGAGGATTGCACCAACAGAGTTTTAGGGAAGAGTAGAAAACAAAATGTTGGCCCAGCTATTTCTTCTAATGATTGCATGAGCCATTTGCAGTTTCTCTAAAGTAACTACTTCACTAAATTCTGGTTTGATGACTTGGATGGTGACTATTGGAGGAAATATCCTTGAAGGGACACAATAAAGTGCAGTAAGAAGTGAGAGAAACTCTTAACTTTCTCATAACAGCAGACAGTATCCAACAACCTCACTCTCCTCTGGTATTTCCTTGGTTTAACATGAGATGGATAGGGCATTTTCCTCAGTGCAAAAGTTGCTATTTGATCTAGAGTTCTGTAAAAGTTAGGATTCTGTATGAATCTGTTGATTAAATATTTAAGAACAAACATCAGATTATGTTGTGCATGAAAGATTGTTTTCCTCTGTCAATAGCCAAAATCTGATAAGCCTAGGTATTGCTCTGTTCTGCAGCTATAAATGAAAAGCTTTATCAATAAAAACTTAAGATAGTGGCAAGTGTGACTCCAAAACTTCAACAGCAACTGAGTTCACTGCTGGGACATACTACACGCGTACAGAACTGAAGTTGATGCCCTCGTACCTGTTTGTGCCACAGTGAATTTATTTTTACAGTTCCGTTCCCATGAAGACAGGTCCCAGCTGTTTATGAACAGTGTTTTGCCAGCCTCTGTCATTTGCATCTCTTCAGAAAATTTCAGCAGTGCTCCATAGTAATGTGCTGTAATCTGCCTCTCCAGAGGCAGAGCAGAGCGACAGTGCCCAGGAGCTGCAGCGCCAGTAGGGGTGGGTGGGAGAAGAGCCCTCTAACCCCCAACTGTGAATCCAGTTGTGCCACTGTGTCCTCCCCATTCTCCTGACTCTTAAGGAATGGGCCAAGATGTTGAAAAGGAAAAGTGTTACTGGGGAGTAATAACTTTGATTTAGTGTATCATTTAGGTGGGTTTTGAGCAGAGATGCTATATTTTTCCTATTGCCTCTGTATTCTGCTAGTCTGTGCAAGTGGTACAAATCTTAAATGTTTTGGCTACATATTAGGGTACCTAATATAAAACATACCTAAGTTTTCTCTTTTCCCTTTTAAATAGTGCATATGAATTTCTGTAGGTATCAGAATGTCTTCGACGATTGAGGTTTCTGTTGGCAAGTAATTGTCTTTCCAAATGCCCTCTTCATGTATGTGCACTGGCTTCATTTGTGAAATATCCATGCATTTCTCTTGTCTAACCCTTGCTTTGTAGTGCTCCTTAAAATTATCCCCAAAGGACACTGCCTCTTTTCTTTTCCTTGTTGGTTTTCTGTTTCCCATTATTTTGTTGTGTTCCCTGTATATCTTGGAGAATGGGTTTGTCCCATTCTTACATTTTTTAGGTAAGTGGGCTGAAAGACTTGACATTTTCCATAAGTCACTTTATCCCTGCTCTGTTCCAGGTACACAAATAATATGTTTGTAACTGCAAATCATAAAGAAATATTTTCTATGATTTTAAAGTTTAATTTCATAGCTGTATCAGATATATTCCAATGCATTCCTTTGTCGTAAGAAGGACTTCCACCTTATTGTTTGTTTTTGGAAAAAGATGTAATGATAATTGTCTGTGGGAAAAACTGTAGAAGTCACGTTTTCAGTCTTTCTCAATATTTTAAATAAATGAATTGGTTCTTATTATTTTGATTCTAAATTCTCTGTCATTATTTCTGTTGTGTTTGGACACCATTTTGCATCTCAATATATTTATTACCTATTTTGAGATACAAAGATAACAGGCCAAGACATTCTGTAGCTTCATTTCTCCTGCTCTCAGTATTTTTTAACAGCATCCCTTAAAATAGAAAAGCAAAACTATGTGTCCTACTTTCCCCTCACTAAAATAGATGCCTTTTGTTAATTTTAGATACAGCAGAGCAGGATATGTAATTAATGATATCAAAGAATCCATATGATATTCAACAGGGTCCTAACATCAAGGACAAAAGAAGTATGACAACAGCTGTCCCTATAATTTGGTTTGTAAAATGTTTTCTTTTATTTCAGGAAGCTGGATGCTTTCATCTATGATGCAGCAGTGCTGAATTACAAGGCAGGAAGAGATGAAGGCTGCAAACTTGTCACAATAGGCAGTGGATACATCTTTGCCACTACAGGCTATGGAATAGCACTTCAGAAAGGATCACCTTGGAAGAGACAAATTGATCTAGCCCTCCTTCAATTTGTTGGTGATGGTAGGGACCAATCTTTTTTCCTTCTTTTTTTTTTTTTTTTTTCTTTTCTTTTCTTGTATATGCACTGTTAATTCAGTTTTAATAGCTCTGGGCCTTTTACTGCTGTTCTCTTTGTTGTTGTTGTTGTATTTTGTTCTTTTTTCTTTTTCTTTTTTTTTTAAACAAACAACAACAACAAAACACACAAACAAATGGGTAAAATTATTTCTCAATGCTAAGACAGGAATTCTCTTCCACCCGGTTATAATTCATTTTACTGCCATGGATAGTTATATCTGTTTTCAGAAAGTGTTTCCATATATATCACAAAATAATGTTGTCCTCAATGTTAAAGAGCATTTCTAAATTTATTTTTCTAAATTAATTTATTTCCTTTTTTTAAAAAAAACTTTTTTTTTTTCTTTAATGAGCAATTCCTGGGGAGTTTTTCTTAATACACAGGTATTCTTTCAGAATGACCAAGTTAGCTCATCCATGCCTAACTTGTAGGTAGAGGAATTCATGTAAATTTTTTCCTCATTGACAAGTTCTTTGAGGTTTTCTTTGTGGTAAAAAGAGAAAAAGACTGCAAATTTTTTGTTTGTAGGAATTGAAGCAGGCTGACTGGTTTTATTGGATTTCAAACCACCTATTTGTCATTCTAACACAAAACCAGAAGATGCATAGGCCCTCTTGGCACTTCTCCCCTACTGGAAAAAAAAAAAACACTATACATCTTTGATATGTTTGTAGAGAGTAATAATGGCTTGTTCTTCACGTGGGGCTTTCAAAGTACATTTTGACTGTTGAAACATTGCCTCAGTGAAAATTCAAACCTTCCACATGTACATGTGAATAAAAACATGACAGTTAACAAAATTTCTGTATTTTGTATTATGACTGGCTAAACTCCTCCCTCAGATCAGAATATGGTGTGTATTACATTATCATTTTGATTCTTTTACATAGATACATGTAATAACTTTACATTTCTTTGTCAGTGAGAGGTCTTCATTGTAAAAGAGATGTGCACTTATGGTCACTAACAGCATGTCATAGAGGATAAGAATGGTAAATTTTTAAATACATGTAGCATAGTGGCCTCCTGTTCAAAACAAACAAACAAAACAAAACAACAACAACAACAAAGAAAATGAACTAACTAACAACACCGAATGTGTTAGTGTTCCAGGACATGGATTTTATTTCCATTATAATACTAAATGATGTCTGGAAGAGACTTAATAGTCATGACTGATGGATTTTTTCTGGGTAATATGGAGAGATGTTAGTGTCACCAATATTAATCTGTTGTACTTCAAGATGTTTATGGAAAAATATTTTCTTCCTTTGCTAAGTAATGAATATATGACCCACAGTGACTAGGTTTCAAGTAATGACATTCTTTAAAACAGTTGGAAGTAATTGGCTAAAACATTTGTTTTATTATTTGTGAGTATTGTGTGAATAGAATATTTTTCTATTTTTGTAATAGTATTAAGAAGTATTAGATGCTGTAATTCTGACCCATTTTACATAGGGAAACAGAATCAGAGAAATAGAATTATTTGTCCCAAACTAAAGGAGAAAAAGACTGGTTCATCCTGAAAGAGGATCTGAGGTCTTTCTTGGCCATGGGCTAATGCCTTTAGATTTTGTTAGAGCATCACTGAGGTTTTTGTTTTTTTCATCTTGCATTTTCTTCCTGCTTGCTCTTTCATTATTTATGATACTTTCTCATCCAACAAAAATAAATGAATTTCCAGGGAAAGAAAATAAATGAAATAGAAAGGAAATTATTTGAACCCGTTCAAGAAAAAAATCCTCAAAATACCAAAGGTACTGCATTTATATGTATGATGTTGTCCCTTAATATCAGGGCGAAAACGGAAGGGAAGAAAGAGGGGAAAATCTTATCATGTATTTATGCTTTGACCTGTGAACTTACATAGCATATGAATGCTTGTCTCTCTAGTCCATTTTTAGTAGCTGAAAGTAAAACAATTGAGTCATCTACAAAACTTGGTATTAAAACCTCCATATGAATAATTTACAGAATAGCAATAGATACAGATAACATCCAGTTGAATGTAAGCTTATCATGAAATATCTGTTCCCATGTTCAATGATGCTTAGATTACTTCAGAAGATAAGCAAAAGTTTTGAATGCACAAGCCTTGGGGATTATGAGTGTTTGTGGTATTTTTTCTGTAGTACTTTTCAATACCTTTACAATGTATTCTGAACGAGCCTGGAATTCTAAAAAGATCATTTTCTCTTGTGAAGAATTCCTAAACTTGTTCAGAAAATGGTTTATGCATGGTGTAAGAGGATAGCAGTTGGACATACCTGTGGGTAGAAATAGGTATGTTTCCTTTAGCCCTACAAATGTTTGCTGCCCTATCTCACTTCTTTGTTTCACAGATCTAGATTATAATTTTCAGAATATAAATTAAAAAAAAAAAAGTATAAATACAAAAAATAATTATGAGGTTGAAAATACTACTTTGTAAAGCACATGGCAGGTGAACTGGAACAAAACACCAGGAAATTAAATGTAATGAATGATTGCCTTGAACTAGCATGACCCAATAGTGATATTCTAGGTCTAACCTGAGTAGTTCGGTAGGCAATCTTTTTATCCATAAACTTATATAACTCTGTTTTGATGAATCAGAAGGGATGAACACAAAGTTCAGACAAACATCATTTTGCTATATCACTAAAAATCTCTTTGAAGTTTTCTAGACTAAAGCAAGTATGATTGGGCTGAAAGTTTCATCTTAAGATGAAAATGCTGGGAAATTCACACTGGAGTCTGAATGAGGTTCTTTAAATAAATAGACATACCCAAATGAAAGTAGACAGTTCTTTCGCATTTTTAGTTTCTGCAGAATTTATTATTCTTTAACACTATGCCTATAAAATAGCAAAGCACCTAGAAGTATTGAATCATTATGCAATATATGTAATAGGGTGTTCATCTCTGTGGACTGGTTTCAATGAATGATTATAAATCTAATGAGTTTCATAAATATAAGAAAAAAACTAATGAGTTGAACAAACAATTTATTGATACAATTGTTATGTTAATGAGTGAAGGAGAGAACCTTTTGGATGATATGATGCTAGATATTTGGATAAGACCAAGTAATTTGTTTAAAAGCATATCTGATTACACGGACATAAAGCTTGATTTCATCTCTTTTTTACATTTACACTATGCTGAGATCTTGAAATGTATTTTATGACTTTCAATTTCCTCTGCATGTGTCTTTCCCTTGTGATTTTTCTCATTTGATTTTTCTTTTCTTCTTCCATTATTCTCATATCAAAATGAGTTCACTTACTTGTTCAAATGAAATTTTTTGCACAGTTGATAGGAACCTTCTCCCTCTTCCCCAGTGATGGAAAACATCCAACTCAAGTATTACTGACTTTTCATGCAAGAACATCTTTTCATAATTTCCACAATACAGTGCTTTTTTTACATTAAAGTAAATGGCTTTGAACCCTCTTTTGTATCTTGTTGGTACTAGAAAAAAAATTAAGGTAAATACAAAGGGACATGAGTTTGTGTTAGGGATAGCTTTAAGCTTAGACTGGATGAGTTATATGTATCTACGAGTAGGGATCTGATCCTGAGGACAGTTCTTGAATATGCATTTTAATGTTATTAATAACTTTATGTTATTAATAACTTTAATTGCTTTGGGAACACTGAGCCCTTTTAATATACTGCGTTAGGAGTTGCTTTTTCTTGTACAAAGTGAAGTGTATCAGTGAATTTCTGGTTTTGTACATCTTACTGTCTCATTGCATTACAACTCATCTGTGTAGATTTGCAATTGACAACTAGCATCTTGATCATCGAGGTAATTCTCTAAAGCACAGTGGTGGCACAGTGGTGGCTGTGCTTCTTTTTGTCTTGCTTTAGTTCCAGGAGGAATTTTATTTTATTTTTTTTAACTGAGAAATAAAAATATTCCTACTGAGATGCAGAAGACTATTTCTCAATCTTTTGTTGAGAAATAGGAGCACCCAAAAGTTCAAAAACAACTATGATACGGCTGCTAAGAAACACCACATTTGTTTTGTTTGGATCTTCTGTCCACAACAGCAGTGATGTGTCAGAACAGAAAGGTTGCACACTGAAGAGCTGCACAATACATGCTTTCATTTCTTTCATAAACCTCTGGAAGGAGCATTTGGGCAGGCTGACATACCCCTAATCCAGCCTGTTACCCTAGGAGCTGTCAACTGCTCATTCTGTGTTAGCTTGTGGTTTGATAGGTTCCTACAGGCTCAGGCACACAGGCTGAGTAATTTAGCAAGTCTGTAACTGCTGGACTGCAACAGTTGTGATGGCACTCATATTCCTCCATCTTTCAGTATTACAGCCTTTTGGCCAGCTGTCTGAAGGCCCAGGTATTCCCTGTGCTCCTCTGGGTTGGGCTGCATGGTGTGACAGAGCAGAGTGGTACTGTGATAAAAGCATACTGCAACCTGGCTTGCAAGATGTTGGTTCTGAAATCTTCTGTAGTGCTGTTTGGGATTTGGAGCAGAATCACTAGGGCCTAGTAGGTGAGGAGAAATTATTTTTATTTCTTTCTCATTCTCTCTCTCTCTTTTGCATTTTTGAGTAAATGAGAATACTGAACTGCAAACAGGAAAGTTGATTTGGGATTAAGAGGGTAAGAGGGCTTCAAAGGGTGCATTGGATAAAGAGAAAGATATTAAGGAACCTTTAATTATGTGGATGCAATAGTAACAGAGGGACAAAAGACTTATGACAGCAGGAATCGGTGGAAATGGAGGACATAAAAATGCTGCATAAAGAGGGCAAGTATGGAGAGGAGTGGGAGAATATCAAACAGCTGTCCAGATCGAACACCTACTACATGTAAGGTATTTTTGACTTACTGTGCTAGCTACAGGCAATGAGCTCAGCTCAAATGGAGATCTGGTAAGATATCTCCAGGAAAAGAGGGGCAAATGGTATCGCTGTATTAAATCCTTAACCCTTAAAGCTGCAACCTTTAGAGCAATTAGAGACAAAAAGATGTAAAGAAGAAAACAGGTTTTGGTTTGAGTTTCCACAAAGAGTCTGTTATCCCCTTCCTAATATCTTTAAATTCTGATTAATCTTTATGTGCTTTTAGGATGGCTTAATACACAAAGATTTATTTTCCTGGGTGGATAATTGCTTCCCACTCCTTAGGGGTAATAGGTAACCGTAGAAGTAAGATTTGCCCCTTTACATCTGGAAGAGAAAAGTGCTTTTTTCTTTTTTTTTTCTTTTTTTTTTTTTTTCATATTTTAGCATAAGCCTTCTAAATCTCACTTATGAGGAAGTGTAGCAGTGTGACTCACACTGGCTGTTAAAACTCAAGAAGGAAATACGTATGTGATTGATTATAAAGACATATTTTCAGTGTGTGCTGCTTAGGCAGAATACACCCACAATCCCAGTGATTTTCTGTTTATATATTTAGTGTCCTTCTTAAGCAGTGGGTGGAACAAATGTGACTGGAGAGCATATAAGAGGAGGCTGTTTGTGTAGCTGAACAAGAGTGAGAGGAATTGTAATATTGAAAGTCGTGCTTAACAGTTTTGTTAATTCATCCGCGACTAATGGGGGCATGCAGAGCGCAATCATTAGCTCACCATAAGGTTTTTGCTGTCAGTCATCTGTGTTCCTTTTACTATTTTTAAAAGGGGAGATAACTTAGAAGATTTCCATGGTAAGAGAGATTGTTCTGGGGATTCCAGGCTGAATTTGAGAGGTTATGGTGCTTTTATATAAGTTCTTATATGCATCGTGCTGTTATCATTCATAACTAGGTCAAATTGAAATTGATAAGCTTATTGAACCAAACACACATCACCCCATTTGGCTTCTGACTAGGCTAAAGAGCCCCTTTTTTGGGGTCTGCAAAATAGGCAGTGCTACCTTCCTCCACCAACACTTAGTGGGAGCTATCACGAGAAGTGTGAGTCTGTCCCTATGTTTGATAACTGCCTGGTTTGCCCAGTACGAATAAGCAGATGATTCTGCTAGTGCAGCGACAGTATTCTGAAAATGATCCCCCACATCTGTCCAATGTGAACACAAATATTTAACCCCTTCATTCGAGATACACAATTTGTATATTTTGATTTCTTTACTTGCATGCTTTCTCCTCAGGCTGAACCTCAGCTTAGCACTTTGTACAGGAGTCACTATCCATCATACATGCCTTTAGTTATAGCCTGTGCCTTTTTGCGCCTTCTGCTGCCACATGTGCTGTGACCTCCTGTTGTGGTGGTCTCCTCCTGCACTGTGCCTAGGAGGTGTGCTGAAACCAGGAGTCCACCATAATTCACCAATAAAACAAAGCCAGATTCCACCTTTTTTGAACACAGAAGGGATATGAAATAGATTTCTTCTCTCTTTGTGTGAGAATAATTAAATAGAATAAAATTAAGGTAAGGACTTGATGAAAAATCCCTCTAGAGTGCCCAAGAAAGTGAAGCAGCCTGTGAGTCATCAGTGATTATCGCCAACAACCCAGAGAGGATGTACAGGAACCTAGATGGTTTGAGTAGAGCAGAAAAACACCTGACTCCCAAAGAAGAAAAATAAGAACTCAGTGAGTTATAGACTTTAATGCATATAAGAATATTAAAACACATTATTTAGCATTTTATTTTGATCATTTGGAGCATAATAAGAAAATGAGAATAAAGGCAGGTTTTCTAATTACAAATATTGTAAAATCACTGTAAGCTACTTACTTGATAGGATAAGTGTTTTTGCAGGGAATATAAAGAAGTGAAACACAACAAAATAGTGAATTCACAAGGAGCATTTCTGTTTCCTTTTCCACTTGGTTAGTGCTTTGACTGTGATGACTGTTTGTAAGCAGCTGCTTATTCTTCCCTCCCTCAACTTTCATTTAATGGCTTCTTGACAAGCATTTCTCATGTGTAGAGCTAATTCCAAAGTCGTATCTCTGTCAGTTATTATTTCTTCCATTTCCCTCCATTAAACACCTTATCTAAGCTCCTGGTGGTGTTTGCTCCCTGCCGGGGGCTGGCTGAATGCAGCACAACTTTTAAAAGTAAATGGTGCCTCGGGTTTCTGTGTGATATTTTGGACTGTCATGAGTCTGTGGTTCATCTGGCTGTGCTCCCATGCCATGCTGAAACCCAGTTCAGGTTTGGCTTACTTCAAAGAGTGAGTAAATCATAGGCTTGCTTTGCTTTTGGGGTAGTTTTCTTCCACAATGTAGCTCTCCCCACAGCTGTTCTGGCTGAGGTGATGCCCTTTGGTGTTTCTCAGAGTTTTGGGGAGGAGAAGGATAAAAGCCCTGTGGCTGTGGACTTGGAAAAGGTAGACGAAGGCGCTATTGGGTGTGCATCATTTCTGGTGCTTGTTACATTTGACTATTGAAGTATGCACTTAGTTTTGCCATCAAGAGGATACAGGGTTAGGCATTGCCTTTTCCATCTCTGACCCTTTTCTCTGCACCTGTATCCTCAGGAAGAATGGAAGAAGGTGCTCAGGTGCCAGTCAAGTTTGAGGTCTTGCTTTCTTCTCTTGAATGGAGCAGCAAACTGATTTTATAATTTGCTTTTTAAATAAGCAGCAAAGAAGGCTATCATAGTTTGTTTGTTCTTTTTTTGGATGTAATTATAAAACTTTGTCCTTGTTTATTTCTGGCAAGTTTTTAACTAGGGAGCTATTTGGATGATAATGATTTTTTTTTTCTTTTAACTAAATATGAGGAACACATCAGACAAATATTGAAAAGCTGTTGTCTTCCCCTAAAACAAACAAAAAGCTTTTCTTTAAACTGCTTTTCTGTAAGTGCATATAGTGAATGATGGATTATGGTTTGGGTTGGTTTTGTTCTTCTTGTTGTGTTTTGATTTTTTATTTTTAGCATGTGCACATCTTTCTGGATGCATCAATAACATCAGAAATAACATCCGTGAAATGACGCATAAGGCAAGTAGCTTTAAGCATGATTGGGCCATCGTTGGGGAAGTTGCTGGCTCTTACGGGAAGGTGGCTTAATGAAAAAAGCTGAGAACCAGGAGAAGATGCCAGGCCCTTACAAGAGGCCCAGGAAACAGAGGGCTCTGGCACCTCCAAAAGGCACCCTGAGAGCTGTCCCATCTGCAGGGAAAGGTCCAGGGGCTGCAGGAGGGGAGCATGTTTTTCGGCTCAGAGGGGATGATGGCAGGGATGGATGTCACTTCCCAAAGCTTGCAAAAAAGGTTAAAGACTATGATGAGGAAAAGTGTGTAATTCTACCTTTGGACCTATACCTTGTCTGTGTCTGGATAATGACATTTTTATTGTGAAGAAATTGTTCTGAGGATGCGCTGGATAGTTTATCATTCCTTCCCAGAGTGATAAAGTGTCAAATATGCTAGAGGTGCTGCACTAAAATGCAGACAGAAAGGCACTTCTGGGGAAGGCAGAGTCAGAATGGCCAAACAGCACATTTCTGTGCAAATAGCAGCCAAAGCAGAGCACACCACATACACCGAAGCAAACCCAAGAGAAAGTCAAAAGTCAAAACAATATTTGTACTGTTTGCCCTGTAACCTAAAAACATTGTAAATAGTCTTGAATTACCACTGAGAGCTAGAATTTTGCAGTTTGCTTGAGAGGAGCATACTGCATTTTAAATGAATAACATGGAGTGTCAACACTGCTGAAATATGGATCTTGATAATAATTGCTAACATTGAGTCTTATGCTGTAAATGAGGCAAACTTTTTATGACACAGCACTATGTAAATTAAAAAACAAACAAACAAACAAACAAAAAAAACTTACTGTAATGCTACTATTTTTATTGTTGTTTTTTGTTTTGTTTTTGAGCACATTGCACAGGTTCATGTCCATGTGGGTGTTGAATATCTCCAGAGAAGGAGACTCCATGGCCTCCCTGGGCAACCTGTGCCAGTGCTCCGTCACCTGTGCAGCACAGAATAACAATTCATGTAATCATTAATCTCACCCACAAATGGATGGATATAGAAATTGATTGTGGTGTGACATTGCTTCTAGTAAGCATCAAAAATGAAAACAAAAAGCTTTAAAATAAGTCTGATAAATATTTATAAGTATCTCGAGACTCCCTGTTAGACTTGAACTCCATTAACACTGGACTTGTTGAAGCCCGACATTTATGTATATTGAGGCTGTTGACTTCCAAGGTTTGTCTCATGGAAGATTTGAGGCTTGCGCTTGCTAATTAGGATCATGCACACATGGAGACAACTGCACTCTCCAATGCCTAGTAATCCACATTTCTGGTCTTTCAAGTGCTGAGACTGTATATGGCTATAGGTGTCATCACCCTACACATTCACCTCACAAGTCAGACCATCCAAGAGGATTTGAAAGAAAATTTCTCAGAAGGCACTTGATACTTTCAAATATTTTTTTCTAACCCCAAATTGAACTGAATTTCAATGATGTTTTGAGTTCTAGCTCCAGGCCAAGTTTCTAAATGGTTGATTTTTTGTAAAGAATGAATCCACTCCCCCATTCAAAAATTCCTTATACCAGAGGTATTTGTGAGAAAATCTAATGCATTTTATCCTAATGCATTCTAGAAACCATAGCTATTTTATTTTGGATTGCCAACTATAACAAAGAAAACATGAAATATTCGCCTTCTGTAAATATCTTGGGTTAAAAAAAGTGGGCTGCAATGGCATCAAATAGATAAGGCTTTTTTTTTCAGTTTTATAGAATCAGCTGTATTGAAGTGTTATTACAGTTAAATGAATAACTGTTTTGTTTGTGTGTCTGTGTGCATGCACATGTGTGTATGTATATACACACATATAGATACATATATATATATCTACACACTGGAAATGAGTAATTTTTATATATACACACCAGAATTAGCCTAATCTGTCCATTCCTAGATAATATAATTTCATAAATATGACAGTCCAATGATTCAGAGTGCTTTATGATCTACAACACTGTGGTACATTACTTTTGACTACTAATTAACAGTCTTTTCTGTCATTGTCACATATAATGAAAGGGCTATTACAACAGCATGGTCCACAACACTCTAGGAGGCTTTGCTCTTCACAACTTGCCACGACACTGTCATTTATCTGGACTCAGACAAGCTTGGTTTGTTTCTGTAGTGATGTTTTTGGAAAGGTTAGTGGATTATCAATAGTCACTTTAGATGTACAAGCCAAAGGGAAATAAATGCATGGAAAACTAATGAAAAAGGGGTTTGTATTCCTGCTGTAAAAGGGCACAGCAGTCAAATCAAGTTGATGTTTGACAATCCTGGGAGATGTGAATTTTCTTCTGGGAAGTAATATGGGCTGATTGTCAGAGCTTCAGCTAATAATACCCAAACCAGAAATATTGCTCTCTCTTTGGACTGTTCCATAGCCTCTGTGAGTTTTATTCATAGACCTTGGGAGGGCTTGGAAGACATTTAAGAGGAACAATCCATTGAGATTTAGCATGTTTGCATATATACTAAACAAAAGAAATCCAAATGTTCCAGGACATAGAAATGCAACAACAAACCTCAAGTACCAATGTAGTGACAGTGCAATATCAATACTGTTACAATTAATAATTTAGTGTGTCTATGTCATGGATTAGAAGTCTTTTAAATATGCATTAGGATAGACTTTTGTCTTTAGGAATGCTCTAAGGTGTTTTGAAGACTGAGCAATGTAATGTGGGAGAAGGTTTGCTCTGCGTTTTTCAGATGTAGAGGTTCAGTTCATGCTTCAAGCACAAAACTATTCAGTTCCTAGTTAATTATGAGTTTAATCTCTTGCAAAATTTGTGAAATGCCTTTGCTAAAGTGCCCCCGTACCTGTCCTTTCTGCTTCAATGTTTCTTCTACACTCTCTGAGAACCGACTTCTCCATTGCAGTTTTGTTTTCCACTTCCAACTCACACGTGAAAATTGTCAGTGGACTTCAGCTTTCCCATTGGCCTGGCACTCTATCCTGTAAAATGCTTTTTCACAGCAGGTCATTGATCTTATAGTCTGGTTTGAAGGTAGCTGAAATGTCAATATAGCTTCTAGCGATTTTTCCCTGATGTTTACTCCCATGATGTATGGATTACAGTGCTGAAAATGCATTTCCTAATCTCTTGGTAAAGATTACGGATCAGTAGCATGGAAATTCTTCCCCCTGATTGGAGGCATATCCTAAATGGTTTTGGTCCTCTGTATTGCCTGCTGTATTTTCTAGACAGAATGAAGTTTATGCCATTAAAAATAATAATAGAATTACTCAGCTGACTATATCCTCAAGAGAGTAAAAAGGCATGTATGTATATGCAATGCTACAGTAAGTAGAAGAACAATGATGCTTGAAAATGTCATATCGTGCAATAAATAAAACAATCTTTGCAGTAACAATTGCAGTTTCTTGCACACATCTGTCCATGTTGGCAGCAGTAACCACTGCTAAATGATAACATCCTTCATCTAAGGCCAAATCTCTTCTATGAGAAACAGATGCTAAGGCTAAGAATATGCATCAGGGGGAGAGAATTGATCTGCTTCCTTAGCTTTGAGTAAATGAAGTGGTCTAATTGCAGTAAGATATTGCATAGTCAGAACCAGAAAGCAGGAATGCTGTTTCAGGTGTGATGGTGCTATTTATTTTCCTGTGGCTGCTCAGGAGGCAGGCAGTAGCAGCAGCAAGAGGCCAAAGGAGGCCAAAGGAGGCTGTAGTAAGAAACAGAATGGTCCATGGGATACGGAGGGAGCAGGAGAGGTCCAGGGCTGAGCAAGAGAGAAGCTGGAAGTGAGCAGAAGTGAGCACTGGAGGTGGGAAGGGTTTGTGTTTACTGCATTGCCCAGGGCTCTGGGGGTAAAGAGAAAGTGAAAACAGATGGAAAGCACAAAAAGGACTGTATTTGAGAGAGACTGCTAATCATGATTTAGGCATATATAAATAAATGAAAGAAACTTAAACAGAAAAAGGGGTGTATTACAAGTATCCCAGGCATTGCTGTCAGAATGTTGCTTTCTACTGAAAGCAGTCAGTGTATGGAACACAGTAGACTTTCCTTAAGACTATATCCGATGCATCCATATTTCCTCATTTGCTGCATGTATAGGATGCTAGCCAAGTTTCATATTTCCAATTGTACATTAGTGTCACCTGCAAACACAACTCTTTGGGTAATTTTGCATCCAGTGTTGGTGACTGTCATTTCTTTGCCATAAAAGGATTGGGGGGGGTGGGGGCACAAAGTTTTGATAAATAGAATCATTTTCTCCTGAAGTGCTTGTAGATCAGGAAGTGATTAAAAACTAAATCTCTGGATCAGTTTACCTACTACCAAAATGAAGCCAACTATGAGATGAAATGTAACTGGTAAGCACTGCAGTGACGACCCGTTGCAGCACCTTGCGGCAGCCTAATACTGAACCTGGTCGTTACTGCTTACACTGAATTTTTTAACTGAATTTAATCTTTGTTGATTGGATTGTCTGTGTTTTAACATCCAAAATTATCTTCTTTGGTTGGGAGACTGGTGTAAAAATATTTATTGTAAGGGATAGGTGGATATAAAGGATATGTAAATGTCTGGATTGTAAGGGGCTATGAGGCTACTTGATTAGTGGCTATTCAACATAAAAAAAAATAAAATAAAATGAGAGAGGAAAACAAGTAATGAAATCCCCAGATACTGAAACTGTAGGGAATAAGAGATATCAGAAATGATAGCAGAGCCCACACCTGTTGGGAGAAGTTCAAACAGAACTTTGTAAGAGAAGGGGAAGTAAGGTTATCAGATGTCTGATAGGAAAGAGAAAACTTCTTACAGTATGTTTTAAAGGGGTTGTGGGAAAGTGTGAAATGTTTTTTAGGATGTTTAGGGGAAGGGCCAAGTGCAGGGAAAGGAAATGGTCAAAGTGGATCAGGAACAAGTGTATGTAAATGGGAGGAGGGGAGTATAAAAAGGGCTGCTGGTACGTAACCATGCTGGTCAAGTACTTATCTGACTGAGCCCTGTGTCTGGTTACTGAAGTATGTCCCATCTCTTTACTAAACTCAACTCCTAGCTGGTTTTGGTGTGATCCCACTTTCTGTTTGGTGTGTACAAGTGTGGGGACAGATGTGGTTTATTAGTGGACTTCTGGAAGGACTGAGCCAGTGCCTGGGCAAGGGGCATAGAGTCTGGATGTTGGACAGACTTAGCCCACACCACTGTTTGAGGGATCTGTAAATATTGGTGAATCACACAAATGGGAGTGTGTGCCTGCTTCACCAGCAAGCTTCAGTCCTCATCAGCTGGACAGGAGGAAGAGGATCAGGCCATCTGTGCTTACATGAGTGCAATTTGTTTTTATGAGGGTGCTGCTGCTGGCCCTGCTGTCTGTGCTGGTCTGTAAGGTTGTCTCCGTGTGTCCATGTGTGCATTGGCACCTCTGGAGTATAAACTCAGGCTTTCTACTGGCAGGACTTGCAGGTGGGAGCAGTGATGGCATCTATTGGACTGGAATAGGAAGAGCCTCCTGGGTCTAAGCAGGCACTAACCACAGCCCTGGTGGATGGGGCCCCCAATCCCCTGGGATGGGAGCCCTCTGCATCCCCTCTCAGTAACAAGTGGTGCTAGTGTTAGTAGGCAGAAAGAAGTTAAAATATCACAGGTCCTGCTTCCTAGAGCAACCAGCTCTAGGAAGTAATTAATGAAATGTGAGGACATCTGTGACTAGGGTGCTGTGATGTGAAATGTGTTATATTTGCAAACACTTTGTAGATAAGTGCTTCACAAATGAGACATTAAAAGGTGCTGTATTTTTAAACTTGCAAAGGCTTTCTATTATTGTGAGCACTAATTTTTGCATTTTATAAATTATAAGATGCATAAATTTTGCATTCTAACTGTTTTGACTCCTTGCTGTCCCTAGGGGAAATGGAAGAGTTAGAAACCCTTTGGCTGACTGGCATTTGCCACAATGAGAAGAATGAAGTCATGAGCAGCCAGCTGGATATTGACAACATGGCAGGAGTGTTTTACATGCTTGCAGCAGCCATGGCACTCAGTTTAATAACCTTTATCTGGGAACACTTATTTTACTGGAAACTTAGATTCTGCTTCACTGGAATCTGCTCAGATAGACCGGGATTATTGTTCTCAATCAGCAGGGTTAGTATTGCTTTCGTTTTCCTGCTTTAGGCAATAGGCAGTATAAGCCTGCCTCCCTAAAATATCGCCTTTCTTTTTTATTCCCACTTAGACATTTGAAATACTTTTTTAGAGCATTAACAAAGTGATCAGTGGCCTTAGGATGTAATGGCACTCCATGGGAAGTCTTTTCTCCACTGAATTATTCTAGGGTATGAATGAACATTTGTCAGGATAATTGATAATCAAATGCTGAAATCTAGTATGTTTGGAGGAAATTTTCATGTAAGAAAGGTAGAGATGCTAATGGCAGACATTAGCTCTCAGTTTTTGTATTTCTTATACAAGTGGATTTTAAGTAATGAAAGTACGGAGCTAATTTTTATATAGGCTTTTCTTCATAGCAAATTCAAATAACCCATATGAGAAGAGGTCAAACACAAGTGTCACTACGTTTGGTTAGATAGTAAGACAGTTTTTAGTGATAATATTACCGAATCCAAAGTGGATTTACATATCCAAGTAACTTACATGAATAGTAAGATAAAGGAAGTAGGTGCTGTTACATTTTTTGACAAATGAGTATTTCTTGTCTATTTTTTTAATGTGGTACTTTCATTAGCTAATGGACTTTGCAAGATTTTTCTATATAGCTGAGGATAATTGAAAATGGTACAAAATTGCCTAATTGATTAAAAATATACTGAAATTACCCTTTTGAATAAATTGGACTTTATTGGAACTGCATTAAAAAGACTCTGCCCTAGCCTGTTGGAGGTTGCCTAGTAAGGCATATATATTTTTTCCTCCACATTTTATATATGAACTTTATTCTTTTGGCCTTTTACATGTGAAATTCTTTTAACCTCTCTGGTGAAAAAAAAAATAAATACTTATTTCAAGTAAGAGTCACAGGATGGACTTCAGCAGTTTTGCTCAAAATGAACTCAATTTCAGGCTTAGAAAGAATCAAGATTTTTTCATATGTGCTAGGACAGGAAACAGGAAAGCAAAAATGCCATGATTGGAAACTTTTTCATTTCAGTGAAAGTGAAGAATATCATAATATCAAAGAAAATAGCCTGAGTGCAGGCTTCTTTTAGAGTGGTAATTTAATCACTGGTTTAGAATAATAGTGTTTCCATTACTGAAGGTTAGTTACATTTTGTGATGGGATTAGGGAACCTTTTGAGGTCAAGTCTATTTTTATTTTTATTTTTTTCTGGAATAAGCATGGGAGACCAACACAGACCGCTGGTTTGTAAAATACTGGCATTCCTTCTCCTTTACATTGCCAACAGATATGGCAGAAATTATCCTTCCAAATAGATGAAAACAAATGCCAGAAAGGTAGATATCTACTTTTAATCTTTCTATTAATTAAATAAGCACTGTTTATTTTTTCTTTACTGCCAATAAAAATAGAATGAAAGTATTTTAAATTTACATCTAGTGAATTAATTTGTTTTATATTACTCATATTACAGGGTATTTACAGCTGCATTCATGGAGTACATATAGAAGAAAAAAAGAAATCTCCTGACTTTACTTTGACCAATTCCCAATCCAACATGTTAAAACTACTACGAACAGCAAAAAATATGACTAATATCAATCCTTCAAGAATTAACTCCCCCAAAAGAACAGCTGATTTTATTCAGAGGGGTTCCTTGATTATGGACATGGTCATGGATAAGGGAAACTTGGTATTTTCTGATAACAGATCCTTTCAGACAAAGGACAACTTTTTTGGTGAAAATGTGAGTGAACTGCAGACACTTCCAGGCAATCGGCAGAAGGACAATCTTAACAACTATGTTTTCCAAGGTCAGCATCCTCTCACGTTGAATGAGTCCAATCCAAATACAGTAGAGGTTGCAGTAACAGCAGAAACAAAAGTGAACTCCAGACCCAGGCAGCTTTGGAGGAAATCTGTTGAATCTTTACGTCAAGAATCTGTACGTCAGAGCCAAGGTTCCCAGAGGGAAAATGGGTCAGATGAAAACAGGCAACTTTCAGTGAAAAGCCAAAGATACCTTCCCGAAGAGGTTGTCCATTCAGATGTATCAGAGACATCAAGCCGAGCTACTTGCCATATGGAACCAGAAAATAACAACAAGCACCACAAAACCAAGGACAATTTTAAAAAAAGAACAGTAGCATCAAAATACCCAAAAGACTGTAGTGAAGTGGAACTAACATATCTGAAATCCAAGCAGAGCTCTCCACGGGATAAAATCTACACAATTGATGCTGACAATGAGCCAGGATTCCGCTTGGACACACCTCAGTACATTGAAAACATTGTCCTTCCAGAAACTATAGAACTTCCTGATGTTTATCAAGATCACAATGACAACTACAGGAAAGCAGAGCATGCTAACAGGACTCCCCTACATAATGAAGACAGTCTTCCAAATAATGACCAGTATAAACTTTATGCAAAGCACTACAGTTTAAAAGATAAAAATGCTTCCCTAGTTGACATGAATGATAGATACAGACAGAATTCCACCCACTGTAGGAGCTGTCTTTCTAATTTGCCCACTTATACAGGACATTATTCAGGCAGATCTCCCTATAAATGTGATGCATGCTTGCGGATGGGGAACCTCTATGATATTGAGGAAGATCAGATGCTGCAGGATACAACGAACTTATCACTTCCTGAAGAAATATATGAACATAGTTGGTCACATAATAATGCTCTGCAGTATCATAAAAAAAACAAGTTGAGGATTAGCAGGCAACATTCTTTTGATAATATTGCTGATAAATCCAGGGAAATTGATATTGGAAGACCTGCTCGTAGTATAAGCTTGAAAGAAAAAGAAAAGTTTCTACAAAGTAGTCCATATGCAAGCATGTTTAGTGTTCCCTCAAGCAAACTGTTGAGCAACAAAGCCTCACTTTTAACTCATGCTCTGGAGGACAGTAAGCGGAGCAAGTCCCTGTATCCTGTTCACTCAGAAGATAATCCCTTTCTGCACTCGTATCGTGACGACCAGCACTTATCTCTTAGGCGAAATCCACCTGATCTTTATAAATATTCATTACCATCCAAAGGAAGAAATGATAATTATTTAAGGTCATCCATAAAGTCTACAGCATCATACTGTTCGAGGGATGGTCGGATCCATAATGACATGTACATTTCAGAGCATGTTTTGCCTTATGTTGCAAATAGGAATAGCGTGTACTCAACTCCAAGGGTTTCAAATTCCTGTAGCAATAGACGTGTGTATAAGAAAATGCCTAGCATTGAATCAGATGTTTAAATTTTCCATGAACGCTTTATCTATAGGGAAAAATAGTTGCCACCATCTTAGAGGGAGAATATTTTCTTTAATAGTATCCTGCTGTAGTAAATGATATGTAAACCTCTCCCTTTCTCAGTGTACTTTTGTACATGAATAGGTAAACTAGTATGCTCTCAACCATCCTTTTAAAATATGTCTTGTTGAAAAGGAGAAAAAAATAGCCATTTATGTATACTTTATATAAATGGCGAGCTGTACGGGAATAGCCCCAATATATGTTGGCAACTATGCTGTTTTGTATCTAATTATTTTATATTTTGGTTATTCTAATTTCTGTTGCTAAGTATCATTCAATGTACTTTTGTCCTTAGAAATGTTTAATGATTTTTTAGTACTGGATAAGCAATATGGTATGCATGTACTATGACACAGACAAAAAGAATTAGGAATGCATTTGCACAGTTAAAGAAAAAAAAAAAAAAGATTAAACAGACAGCTAGGCTTTCAAAAATATATTTTAGCTTCATGATCATTTTCAAAGAAAAAAAAAAATCAGAAAAAAAAAACTCCAAGCCCCAGAACCTTAATTAATATAACACAATATGTTAGCACAAAATTAATACCTTCATTCTAGACTGATAGAAAATAAATGGGAAGACCATAGACCCAAACATGTGAACTGCTGTGTACCAAAAGGAAGCCCTGTAGATTTTGGTTAATGTTAATATACAAATGCTGTTCTTATATTTCACATGCACTTGCCATTACAAGCTAGGTTCACTGAAAAGTCTGCAGTCATCTTGTCAAAAAATTCACAGCTGCCTAATCCAGAGTATATATTTTTAACAAGCAGTATGTGTCACTTATTGTGGAGCTGTGGTCATCATTAGTAACCTTGAGACCTAATATGTATGTAAGTTTGCATTTGTCCCTTACTGGTGATTACTCAGGGTTGTATAGTATTTCTTTTATTTCTTCACTTCCCAAACCAAATCCCAACCCACAGTAGTTCTTTGTTTTTAGCATGTTAGTGATATCTAATTAACTGTATGTTAATATTACTAAAGCTGTTAATACAGTATCAAACACCAACAGCCATATATTCAGTGTTATCAGCAAGGAACGCAATACTGTTTATTTGCACACACCATGAAGGATTAACACCTTGTAAGGGACTTGTTCCTTCTGGAATATCATACATATTTGTTGAACATCAGACCAGTTTCTTAACCTCTCTAATCAAATCTGTCATATAAATTGAATATGTGCACACAGCTAAGGGAGAGTATCATCACTCACCAATATGTAAAGATATTCACATAACAAGGATGACTTTTATTTTTAGTAAAGGTTAATCAGGATGTTACAAAAACAAAATGTGTTGTACACACCTCTCTCCATGCCCTATAACCATAAGGGAGTGTGGCAGGGATGAGAGGAAGTCTTTTGTGAGTAGAGTATATAGTTGTAAATTTTATTTAAACTAAAGAAGTAAATTGGTAATATATTTAAATACTGAAAGCATCAACAGGTGGTGCTCTGCCATTCTTCTGGTATTCTAAGAATTGATCTATTTTTCTGTGTGTGTAGAGGAAGTTTAGATTATTCAAGTGTTATTCCTTACATTTCACTGAAGATCAGTGAACAGGGAAACCATTACCACTGTGAATTGGAAAATGTAAATATTACCCTAACTTTTCCCTGAACTAAAATTCTTCTCAATAGAAAAATACTTACATCAGCTGTAATTGTATATCTGCACACCAGAGGTACAGTATGCAAGTTGGTTAGTGTGGAGTAGCATAATTCAGAGGAGAGCTGCAAATGGGAAGTAATATAGATGATGCATAGGGATAGACAAATATGGCTTATTGATTTTTTTGTTTACAATTCTTTAATTAAACAGATTTGAGCTGATTTTAACTACCAAACAGTCCACAATGAGTTCTTAGTATTAAAAAATTTAATTGTACATTCACCATAAAGGTGAAGGATGATATTTTTGAAGGAATGAAATGCACTGGGAATTGGGCTTTCCAAATCCCTTCCCAGCTTCCAAAAATCTTAGTATATCTTATTACATCTATGTTCAGAAAGCATATGTATGGCCATCTTCACTCTGTCCAGAATAAATATCTTCTGAGTATTCCTTATTCAACATTTAGTCATAATTATTTTATGTCATTAACATGATCTGCTTTCTGGTGCCTCACTGCCTCCAGTTCTTATAAACAGAAGATCCTTGACTGCCCTTGCAGAGATTCCTATCTCATAGAAATAGTTGTATGAGCTAAGCAGGGCTAGGATGTTTATGGGTGGGATGAACACTACTTGTCATAAATGAAAACCCTCTCCCATGTGTATAAAATATTTGTCTTTGGTCTACAGGAAGGCAAATGCACTAAAGGTATAAATATTGTTGTAACAATTAATTAAAATATTTGAGGCAAATTTTCATTTTCCATCCAAATCATAGTAGACTAAGTAAAATCTTAAGTATTTTGAACCACATGGTGTGTTTCAGCAGACCGGCAATTTGTTGGTGTCATACCAAAAAACTAGGTTGTAAGTTGCTGAGAAGTTTACGAAGCAAATCGTGAAGCTCCGTGGTGGCTTATGTGTTTCACATCATCTTAAAGCACTCAAAACATTGACTCCAAGTTGTTTGTAATATTATCTCTATGTGCAGCTAGATGCCCATACTTCAATATGTAGACAAATACTGTATATAACGTTCTGGGAAGGAAAAATTCCCAATTACAGCATTTTCTAAATAAACTGTTGAAATCCAAATGTAAACATCCTAAACCCAGGTGGATTTATCCTTCTGTGAAATGTACAAGCAAATTAACTAAAAAAAACTATACTGCAGTGTTTGCTGTTTCTGATTTGAGCAGATTTCTGGTGACAGTAGAGATTTGTTATTAGCTACAAATGTGTAAAACAATCCCACACCAAACCAAATTAAAGAGACAGACGGAAGACTTGACAATGTTGCACAGCAGTTGCTCACATGGAAATAAAAAATGCTGCCTTATAAGAAAAAAAAAAAAAAAAAAAGATACTGAAAGTAGAGGGATAAGAATCTGCATGCATTTGTGGTTTTGATCTTGGCATATATTATGACTGAATCCAGGGGGAAGAAAAGGCTAAAATGTAGGGTTTTAGATGAGTAGTTGGTGAGGTTGTTGATGTATACATGTAAAGAAGATGAAGCTGAGAAGTTGAAGGAAAAGCTTTTAAGAGTAGAGCCATAAGCCACAGCTTGCGAGACTCAGACGTGTGGAATTCTGAATATTGCCTGAGCTTTGTTGATATATTTGCGTTGACTTTCAATTAAACTGAGATCAAGTCTTTCTGTATTTCCCTCTCTCACTCTAGCTGCTGCTATTCTTGAAGAGGAGAAAAGAATCTTCCTGCATAAGTGGCCATCCTTTCTGTACCTTTCTGGATGGTGCTGGTGACTTGTTACATTTTCCTGATTACAGCTCTAGCAGATTGTCTATCACCAAGATTTCCCGTGACTCCAGCTGGAACTGAATCAGGCTGTAAATGATATGGGCCATTCTTGTTAGCATGTCCCGTAGTGTTACACTGCTCCTGGACGACAACTTTTATGGAGGCAGGATATTGAGTTGCTGAGGAATGGAGTAGGTACATGGAGGTAAAAACAGCTACATAGACATGCCTGCCTCTTGCTTTTTTCCTCTTTTAACAACATTGTAGAATTTCTTCATGCTTTTTGTCATTCCCTTTTCACCACAGTAAAATTTACTTTTTTCTTTCAAATGGATTTTGTGTTCTGCTTGTGTTTCATAGAGCAGTGTAGCCACCCACTAACTTAAAAGCATGGAAATAAGATACGTTAATATATAAGATAAAATTAATGAAAATTGAGAGTTCTTTGTATTTCTGGAAACTTTCATTTAATGTTTTGGTAGCTTTTGCTCAGAATTCGTTATTCTGCTATTTGAGAAGCTTGGTTAGGAAAAAGAGTGCTGTGGACAAACTGAAACCCAATCACCACCAGCTCACCATGTTTTGGCAGCATCTCATGAACATGTCTCTCTTTCTGTGATCTTTCAGGAACATGAGGTAAATTAAGGCTTACAATAAAACTGAGGGAAATATAGACCAGTATAAAACTAAGATTAGTATATATAAAACTAAGGTGGTGGTGTTTTTTTTTTTTTTCCTGGTGAAAATAAATCTCATAGAATTCCAAAGGTAGCAAAAACTAGAGCTGTGTAGTCTTGAATTTCTGTGCTGGAAAGCTAAGCTCTTTCTGTCACCAGCTGGGGGAGAGAAGTAGAGAGAGAAAGCTCCCTCCTGATGGCAGTTCAGAGCACTAAAGGCTTGGAAGCAGTTATGCTGGTGATGTTTCCTGAAAGTATTCCTCTCTCTCTTTCTGTTGACTTTTTAGAAGCTACAGGCTTCTAACTTAGCCATTTCAAATAGGCGTGCGTAGTAAAGTAATGATCTATTTATCTCCAGCCTTTAAATCTGCTAAATTGAATCTGCAGGTGAGTACAGTTTAAAACTTGCAGGTCATATGGATTCCTGTGCTTATTCAAGTAGTTACTAAGGTTGCACCTCTCTGTTGTGGATTCTTCAGTACTTCTAACCTAGTCAGTATCATTGTTTTCTTTATACCATGTGACTGTCCAGCATGAAATAAGAGTGTTAGCATCTATTCCTTGTAGAGTAACTTGCTATTTTTATATTTTGGCAGTGTAGCATATGTATCTTAGGGTACATAACACAACGCTGTTGGTGAAGACCTTGGTATTATTCCTCCCCTGGGTTCACCAATGCAGAACAGGAATTGTGATACGAATCTAAGAGTCTTAGATTCAATCTTGATTTAGGAAGAATTTAAAGGGTGAATCTTTTTGTTGTTTTAGCATATGTTATATACGAAACCTAGTGAAAACAAATCTTTTACGATAAACTCATCTCTTAGTTAATATAGAACAGCAACCATGGTGTGGTTTGGGTAGTTTGTGTTAAGTGTTGGTCATCACATCATGTGCTTCTTTCAAGACAAAGTGTATTTATGTCATGTATCTCCTTTCTAAACTTTACCTTTCCCAGCTCTAAGTCTATTTTAGCTCAAAAGCCCCTTTGAAATAGGTATATTTCCTATATAGGGTAATCTGGTTTGCAATATAAAAACAGTTTTCTGCTGATATACCTAATTTGATAATTTTACTGATGTTATTTTTTTAATCTAGACTTCCTTCATATTGAGAGCAGAGCCTTCAAAATATAACAGTGCTGAAGGAACATCTGAAAGAGCACAAAGGCCTTTCTAAGTATGAATTTTAGGGTACAAGCCATTCTCCTTCTCCGTATAGCCTGCCTGTACTATCTCATTTAAATGTATTAGCAAAATGTTAGTAATTGCTACCAGTAGGAGGGAATTACAATTTAATCACAGCTATGTATTTATCCATGGAGTTGTATGCAATATAGGAAACTATAAGATATGATACAGAAAAGGCTCAACCTGCTCTGGCTGAAGTCACCTACAAAGCTGTGGTTAAATTACAGGTTGTTAGAATACAAATTAGAGTAGCCTCAAAACTATCACATCTCTTCCATCATTCAGATCATGCAGAATTCTCTGTCTGATGTGCACATATTGTACATAGTGTAAAATTCTTGTTGGTGTTTAGCTCTCATCATGGAATTAATCCCATGTTCACCTGTTTACCTTCATTGCAGTGTAGCAGCAATGTTCGTGGGATGGAGAAGTGGTTGTTCATGTTCACTGGTGACTGCTCCTCAGTTAACTGGGAGCAGAAATGCTGCCTTGCTTCTCTCTGCTCTGCAGGAGGAGAGTTACTGCACTGTTTGTAAATAAGCTCCTCACTCAAATCAAGCTTTCACTATTTTTATTTTTTTTTCCCTCTGCTTCTCTGCACCTGTGTACAGAGTATGCTCTCTAAGAATAATATGTGCTCTTCCAATGTCCTGTGACTTTGGAAGTCAGGATTACAAGTGTGCATCACCCTGCAGGGCAGTGAAAATGCACTCTGTTGTTCTTGCAGGTTCAGGAGCATTTTGGTTAAATCCTGCAGGATGTATCTGCTGTGGTTTAAATTGTTTTTAAAATGAATACAAGTCTAAACAGTGGTAAGAGTCCACTGCTGATTATGTGATGATCTTGTCATATCTATAATTTAAGAACCAGAAATAATACAAGTAAAATTAAGTTACCTCACTATTTACAAGGCTTTTGTTGTTTTGCATTTAAGTGACACCGTTTTACTCCTTTTACTCAATTCTTTACCTATATTAAATTAGTAGAGTATATAACCATGCTCTAATGTTGTCATGCGATGCCTTTATTAGTAGATAACCACATTAACTATAGTATTACATATTTAAAAGAGAGATGGTTTTAACTCTTCAGCTCTTCAAAAGTAGTGGTAATAAGTGGTTACACTCTTGGATGGTTTCTCTTTTCCCTTTTGTATTAGTATTTGTTTTCACTGATCTATTTCAAAAATTATATTTCTATGTGCACATTCTAAAACTGTGAAAATAAATACCAATAAATATTATGATACTTATCCAATGCACTGTAAAGTTCGGAATGAGGTGAGACTGTTTGGGAATTGATGAAGGTTTCCTCACTTCTCATCAATGGTATAAAGCTGTACTGTGGGCAAATGGTAAAATTGACAGTGACATGAAATTTTAATAGAGAATGTCTTGTTTTGCACTTCTAGTACTATTAAAAGAAATGGTATGGTTTTTTTTTTTTTTTTTTTTTTTTTCAGCAACAACATTAGGATGATATAGTTTTTTATTTGAGTATTGTACATTGCAGTACATAAGAATAGCCTTTTTGAAGAGATTTATGTTACATCATCACTAAAGGAATCTTTAGTGTGATTATATTTTATTGAGCCCATTTAATAGCAACAAACAGTTTGGAAATATATTCTAGGTTCTGTTTCACATCGCCAAACTGTATCTGGACTTGCAGTTATGCAACTGCAGGCCTTCACAAGGTTCCTATGTCCTCCTCTGAGGGGAATGAGGCTTTTCTTGTTCACTGATGGGACAAGATTAAGAGAGTTGGAAAAAAAAATAAAATTGGAGGACATGTTGTGCAATATGTGAAGTATAAATGATCTTCAAAAGTGAAAAAAGAAAGGAAATTGGAGGTTCACAGTTATTCACATTAGCAAATGTTCTGTGATGGGCATCTTCTAGAGGAGGTGGTAATTATTAACAAAGGTGATTTGAATTCTGTTTGAGTTTTTAAGTCACTGAGAAAAATGGGATTTTTTAAATATTTTTTTTTCCAAGCCAAAGTCTTTATGTTGTCATACAAAGTTTCACAGGAAAATGGGCCAAAGAATACAATTAAATATGCAAAAGGTTAATCCTATGGAAAAGGATATCCTGTCATCCTGATATGCACAAGCATATTAATGGTAATAGGAGCAATGCGTGTAATTTTCCTGTATATTACTATGTAGGTTGCACTATTTTGAATGATACAAACCTGATATTTTAATTACCAAATAACATAAGAAGCTGTTTATTAATTGTTTAAACTTGTTAACCTAAATATATATACAGTATACACGTGTGCGTGCTTACCCTTTCCCACCTAGCCATGTGTGAGTAATCTCCCCAAGCCGTAGAACGCATTTCAGCAGTGCTTTATTTTAAGTGATTCTCTCCTCTCCTTTCCAAACCTCCTAAATCCAAACTCCCTAGAAACATTTACTGAAGAGGCTAAAAGACTTTCTGGGGATCAGGAGTGCCAGGACACGTGAAAAAACATGTTAAAGGAGAGTTCCTGTCTGAAAGAGCTGGAAATGATGCTCGCTATCATTTCCATCTAGCTAGGCATGGGAAAAGGATGTATTCTCATGCTGTTTTGAAGATTCGTGGCCAGAGATGGTCTTTTGGCCCAATGGTTCTGACTTTAAAAGCTTGTATCAGTTTATGTGACCCGCACCTGGCCATTAAAGCAGCTGAGGAAGGATACTTAAAACCCAAAACTTACCAGGGAAGATCAGTTGGTCTGTGTACCAGCGGCAGCCCTTGTGTTTGTCCATGCAGACTGCACAGTTTTCGAAATGGATGTGGCACACAGAGGCAGTATTTAGCAGTTGTGTTAGTCAAAAATGTTTTTTTCTCAATGCATAGGCATTTGAACTTGTTATTACTGATGATGTGGAGATCCTGACCAACAGATAGTGGTATTCATCTTTTTTTTTTTTTTTCTTATTTCCACATGATTCAAAATTTGTGATAAAAAATATCTTGGCTTGATGTATTTGAAGTCATACCTGAGCTTTTTTTTTATTTATTTTTTTTATTTTTTAAATCTTGGTTACCTTGTCTTTACGTGGCCTAGGTCTGGATTCCAAAACACCTTTTGACTTAAACAGGGATGTGTGAGTGAGTGATGGCACAGCTGATCCTTAGTGCAATTCATGCTCGGAATTAAAATATGAAAACCAAATCTCATGTTGCAAAAGTATGGCAGTTGCATCATATAAAATTGTGTGCAGCTAGAAATGAAACTTGTGCAATTTTTAATAACTGTTTATGATTTATACTTTACATCAGCCTACTATTTTGAAGTAGTCATATTCATTTCAGAACATCCATTCTGCACTGATGAAGAACAGCTCGATCTCTCTGTCTTCACACCTCACACCCACATACACAGTGTATCTTGTGTCTTCCCTGTGCAAGCCAGAAGGTACAAACAGAATTCATTAATGTGTTAGGCATACTCCTACCTGATTTTTTACTAAGTATGCTATTTTAATGCAAAATTTTATACATACATGTATATATATAAAAGCTATATATAAGCTTTTATATATGTATAAAGGTGGGGTTTTCTTTGGAGACATGAGGAGCAAGAGAAAAATGCAGCATTGTGAGAAAGATTTATTAAAAGTTTCAAGTAACACATTGATATTTTGAGTTTGATAGAAGCTATTTGCAATTGTACTCAAAAAAAAAAAAGAGAGAAAAATTAGTATTGGATCTTTGGTCATCAAGCTAAAGCTTCGGGTTAGTTTCTGTGTATCTTGAGAAGAATTCACAATACTAGATTTAGATTTTGCTCACAAAGAAAATTAATTATTAGTACACTTGGAAAAATATTTGCATTCTGATGGGGAAAATAGTCCAAGTGTGCCAATTTGTACTGGTTACACAGAACACTAATCTACATTGTAGTTGAAGAGATTTGCAATCCATGAATAACATCTTACCAGAAATCTTGGAACCACTTGATTCCATACACAGTAAATTAAAAACCCTATCACTTCTTTTATTTACTAGTACAATTTACTGTAACATTCTCAAGAGTGTAATATTTCAAAACAAAGGGTAAGTCATAAAATTCGAATTGCTAGCAAAGAACAGTAGAGGTTTGAAGTCCTCTTTTCACCTTGAGAAATAAATCAAGATGTTACAGTAGAAGTAAAAGTATATTGGTTATGGAATAAAGCATAAAAAAAATAATTTTTAAGTGAATCCAGAATTTTATGATAAAATTGATAGTTTAATGGATTCTTCAAAAGAAAAGGTTTGGGGAAAAAGAGAATAATTAAAAACTAGTTTTGACATTCCAATTACTGCCTGTTTTATTAGATAGGTTTAGGAGAATGAAATTATTTTTAACATGCAAGTGTCTGCACAAACAATTTAAACTGCCGTGCTATGAAGTTATGCATACACCTGGCTATCCCTGCATCCATCCATCCATCCATGCCTTTAAAACCCTGGTGGCAGTAGGACTTCCCCAACAGCACACATTGCAACTTGGAGGAGCTGGGAGTCATACACTTCTCTCCTGCATTATGTATACCGTCTCACAGCAGTTCACCCCAACCATATTTTAACCCTGTGCATGACTGAGTGCTAATACTGTATAAATATTTTGAAACATATCTAAAACATATGTTTGCTTCAAACTTTTTATGATAGAAGAATATATAATATGGTTGTCTTACAAATTGTATTGTGTTCTTCATTTTTGTTAAATATGTAGAAAAACATTAAGGGAATGGGGGACTTGAATGTCTGTGTGTACTGAAATGTATATAACTATTTGGAGAAAACACATGTGCCAAGTATAACAAGATGTAAAAAATGTAAATATATGAAAAATTCATTTTTCTAATAAAGGTAATTTCTGCCAATTGATATGAAAATGAACAATTGAATCATTCTTGTCTGTGTTCCTTGTTAAATGGTAAGAGATAAAGTGTCATCTATGAATAAGACTTACCTTTTATTTTTTCATATTTGATTTGAAAGGTGTTAACGAGCACATGTTTTGAGTCATCCTTTGCTGTTAGAAATTATCTAAGGGTGAAGATGCCTGAAGCTAAACCTGACAGCATATACTTGATGCTCCCAGTTTTATTTAATTCATGAAAAGGACAGAGGCAATTAAGTTAGGAAAAACTCATTCAATGTGAGAAGTCTAGCTTGAATGATGCTCCTCGACAGAGGGAGCACAGGAGCTAAGCTAAGGATGGTCCAGTATGGTGTGGCACCATTTTCATGTATTCTGAGCTACAGCAGCCACACAAAATACAAGGGGCCTGTACAAATATATATGTACAAATATTTATTGTCTGCAGAAATATAAAATCTCTTTGGGATGAGTGTGGAGGCAGCATCCAGCCTGAGGAGAAAATGGTGTCAAGGCTTCTGTTCCTAAAAGGTGCAGGTGTGAAGTGCTCCTGCCGTGACAGTGCTCTCACAGATGGATAAGGTGAGGATGGGAGAGAGCAAACCAAGGGGTAGAAAATGGCAGATGTGTTCAATGTCTTTGATATCAGCAAACTTGTTTAATGTTCTATTTAATCAAGACATAACTTAAAATAGGGGATTTAGTGAAGCAATAAAAGTATTTTCAGAGTTGACCTTTTGCTTGGCCAGTGGACCTGAAGGAGCAAGGTTCATAAGGAGCTCCTAGGTAGTTTTGTATGACCACATTTTCCAGAATTTCAAATCAGCTAATGAAAGTCTTCCTTTACTCACTAACAGGGGCATAAACAATCACTCAGCAGTTAGAATAATTTCTTTGACGCAGTAGGATGAAAGACATTATATAAATTTTAAGCATCATTTTGATAAGTGTGCTATGCAATGGTTAGTCTTGATTGTGGAGGTCTTTTCTATCCTAAATAATTCCATGATTCTATGAGCAGAATATAAAAGTAATGGATGGGAGGTGAAAAGTTGCTCACAGATCTCTGAGTAGAACAGTCCTGTTCATTTGTTCCCATGATAAACATGACTGCACAGATAAAATGAGAGAGATAAAACTGAAATTCTGTTCTTAATGAAGTTTTTAATGAGTAAAGACTGCTGGGTGAAGGCTGCTGGGCTTATGCTCAACTGCCAGAAGACAGTTTTAAAGGGACTTCTCTCTATTTTTGTCTAAAATTCCCACTTCATGAAGTAAAATAACATTCAGTGATCTGACTGGCTTTGTTCCCCTGCAGTGTTGTCTCCCAGAGGCCCAGTTCAAGTACTCCAGTCATCTGAAAGAAGCAGAGGCCTGTAAAAGAAACAGATGATGCAGGAAGCAGTTGGTGTGACTCTATTCTGGAAATAGTTTTCTGGCTGAAGAGATGGGCTGGTTTTTGTATCCAGACTGCTCCTGCCATCTCTACCTGACACAATAGTCCTGACAGTGCAGTCCTGGCGATCGGGGGAGGTCCCAGTTGACTGGCAGCTAGCAAATGTGACGCCCATCTACAAGAAGGGCCGGAGGGCAGACCTGGGAAACTACAGGCCTGTCAGTTTGACCTCAGTGCCAGGGAAGCTCATGGAGCAGATCCTCCTGAGAGTCATCACGCAGCACTTGCAGGGCAAGCAGGCGATCAGGCCCAGTCAGCATGGGTTTATGAAAGGCAGGTCCTGCTTGACGAACCTGATCTCCTTCTATGACAAAGTGACGCGCTGGGTGGATGAGGGAAAGGCTGTGGATGTGGTCTACCTTGACTTCAGCAAGGCTTTTGACACCGTCTCCCACAGCATTCTCCTCAAGAAACTGGCTGCTCTTGGCTTGGACTGGCGCACGCTCCGTTGGGTTAGAAACTGGCTGGATAGCCGGGCCCAAAGAGTCGTGGTAAATGGAGTCAAGTCCAGTTGGAGGCCAGTCACTAGTGGCGTCCCCCAGGGCTCGGTGCTGGGGCCGGTCCTCTTTAATATCTTCATCGATGATCTGGACGAGGGCATCGAGTGCACCCTCAGTAAGTTTGCAGATGACACCAAGTTAGGTGCGTGTGTCGATCTGCGCGAGGGTAGGAAAGCTCTGCAGGAGGATCCGGATAGGCTGCACCGATGGGCTGAGGTCAACTGCATGAAGTTCAACAAGGCCAAGTGCCGGGTCCTGCACCTGGGGCGCAATAACCCCAAACAGAGCTATAGGCTGGGAGAGGAATGGTTGGAAAGCTGCCAGGCAGAGAAGGACCTGGGAGTGATGGTGGATAGTTGGCTGAATATGAGCCAGCAGTGTGCTCAGGTAGCCAAGAAAGCCAACGGCATCCTGGCTTGTATCAGGAACAGTGTGACCAGCAGGGCTAGGGAAGTGATCGTCCCCCTGTACTCAGCTCTGGTGAGGCCGCACCTCAAGTACTGTGTTCAGTTTTGGGCCCCTCGCTACAAGAAGGACATCGAGGTGCTTGAGCGGGTGCAGAGAAGGGCGACGAAGCTGGTGAGGGGCCTGGAGAACAAGTCCTACGAGGAGCGGCTGAGGGAGCTGGGCTTGTTCAGCCTGGAGAAGAGGAGGCTCAGGGGCGACCTTATCGCTCTCTATAGGTACCTCAAGGGAGGCTGTAGCGAGGTGGGGGTTGGCCTGTTCTCCCACGTGCCTGGTGACAGGACGAGGGGGAATGGGCTTAAGTTGCGCCAGGGGAGTTTTAGGTTAGATGTTAGGAAGAACTTCTTTACTGAAAGGGTTATGAGGCATTGGAACAGGCTGCCCAGGGAAGTGGTGGAGTCACCATCCCTGGAAGTCTTTAAAAGACGTTTAGATGTAGAACTTAGGGATATGGTTTAGTGGGGACTGCTAGCGTTAGGTCAGAGGTTGGACTCGATGACCTTGAGGTCTCTTCCAACCTAGAAATTCTGTGATTCTGTGATTCTGTAATAGTTCATTTCCATCAGTGCATATATAAGTCATGTCAACTTCAGGTTTAGTTCCCTTTGGATTTGTTTCTAAGATAGTCATGTTCTCCCAGAACCCTTTTTTGAATCTTTGCTGATGTGCCTTTGGCAACTGCAAGTACTCCACAACTTTGCTCATTTAAAATAAAATTAAGTGGTGACTGGGAAACAGAAGCATTTTAAGTCTGACATACTCTGCATGGTACTGGCAGCGGTGTTCATAGCAAAGCAAGCCATTTGCTTGGTATGAACACAAGTAATTTGGACACAAAACCAACTGTCTTAAGGCCAACTGTTAAGGTCAACTTGTCTCTATATACAGGAACCCCAAGCACCCTAATTGTGTTGTTTTTTTCCCCCATTGGTCACACTCACCACTTGTCTCTCTGCCTCTCCCAGCAGTTTACAAATAGCTTTACCTTCCCTTTGTGGACTTGTTCCAGTACAAAAATCAAATAATGGCTCCTACAAATTGCATCAAGTCTATTGTGCAATCTATCTATCCTGTACCACTTCTGTTCTTCTGCAACTTGCAGTCTACTTCTAATCTACTGATAATTTATTTTCCACTAGTTAGCTTACATAGGATGATCACCATCCCTGGAAATCTTTAAAAGACGTTTAGATGTAGAGCTTAGGGATATGGTTTAGTGGGGATTGTTAGCGTTAGTTCAGAGGTTGGACTCGATGATCTTGAGGTCTCTTCCAACCTAGAAATTCTGTGATTCTGTGATTCTGTGATCATTACAGAAGTTGTCTCTGTTATTTTCAAATCAGTATGCTCAAAACTTACTTATTAAAAATAATCTCTGTTTATAATGTGATGATAGCTCCTTAAGTATCATAATAACAATTATAACACACTGAAGTTACTTAGGTGGGCAACAAGACACAGTAATATCAAAATTAGTCATGATTAATGTTGTTTACACATGGTTATTGCAAGGTCAAAGACATTTTTCAAAGATGTCCATGCAGTTCCAAGTTTCATTTAACAGCAATAGTCTAGGAGCCTTAAAATCCTATTTGTGCTGCAAAAGCAGTCTGTTGTTTCTTTCTCTCTTTTTAGAGTGGACCTCAACCTGCTAGGTAGATGTGGCGCATCTAGTGAGACCACTGAACATTTTCAGAGTCTATGTGTAGTCAGGCAGTAGGATCTAATACTTTATGTAAAGACCTATGAAAGTTACAAAATGCTGAAAATTTGAGCATAGGACTTTAAAGAGAAAAAATACAATGTTAACCAGGCTGAGAAAATACAATATTAACCAGGTTTGAAAGTCTAAGGCCTTCTCATTATGGAAGTGTGTAGTTCCACTAATTACTCTGAGGACTGACAATATTTGGCCACACAGAAGTTTGGCTATGAGCAGCACTCTCCCTTTGTACTGCACAGGGAAAACAAACCAAGTAGGAATCATAGCAGATATTTCTCTATGCACAAGGGAAAACAGAGGCTTTGGATGGGTTTTACTTCCAATTTCCAAGCATAATTTTGTCAGTTGAGAAGTTTCACAAATGAAGAAAAAACTTTTGCATTTGTACCATGATATCATAATGCTGATTTTACCCTTCTCTTTCCCCAGAAAGAGAAAAAACTTGTAATTCTCATGGTAGTTGAAATGCCGCTAAGTTTCTTTACTGCGGATACAAAAGATGAGCCATATGTGTACCCTCGAGAGGATAAAAGTAGTAGGAAGGGGGTGACTAGAATAACTTTGATTTTCCTCTGAGAACCAAACTGCCGTTGCATTGATCTGGCCACAAGGAGTGTTTCCTCATACAGGCTTTGAAATCTGCAGAGTGAGTTAATCCCTGGTACCCATATTATTTCACACATAAATACATGTGAAGGGCTTACGTCTAAAAGAAGGGGTGGGGATGATGCGGAGGGGTTTTGCTGTGGGAGGAACTTTTAAATAGTACTCAACAACTGTAAGCATCCTGCAGAAAAATGGTGCAAACATCTTTGAACATGTGGTTGGTTCACTTGTAAGAACTTCTCACTGTAAATTTTAACCAACCAAGAAAATAATTCATTAAATTCTTTAAAGAAAAACCTCAAATTGTTACTCCATTTAATTTTTTACCTTAAACAGAAATGCAGGAATGATTTCTGGAAGATAATCAGGTCATGTTTTACTCAGCTTTAAGCTCACTACTGCTTCTTTCCATGGATGCACTATTACCTCAGCAAATAGCGCACCCAATGTGACCTTAACTATATTTGTACTTCTGCTTGCTTTCACATATCTCTTCTCTGAACAGCTCTACTCTTAACCTTCCTTTTAGCTTCCCATTCTCTCTGTCTGCTCCTAACAGTTTTCTCTGTTTCTGTCCCTGCTAGAACATTATGGAAGTGTGATCTCCACCTTGAACCAGACCTGCTGGGTCAGCACATTTCCATGCATTAGATGAGTGCATTGTAATATCCATGTTCTTTTCTATTTCTGTCTCTACAAAAACTAACATTGCATTTATTTCTGCACTGCCACACCGCAATAGAAGATGATTTCAGTATTCAGAGCATAATGACATCTATAACTTTTTTTTTTTTTTAATGGTATTTTTGCAATCAAAACATTTAGATAGCTTAAATCATTTTGCTTGTATACATTTATTTTCTAGCATTTTTAAACACGCCTTTTTTTTTTTCTTAATATTTGAGTCTGATAGATCATTTTAGATTTCCTTCAAAACATTCTAGCTTGGAATAGCAAAGAAAGGAAAGGTGCTGCATGGGCTAGAGCGAGGGCTAGCAGTTCTGTGCTTTAAGGAATGCTAGATGCAGCTGCATGCTTCTATGCCCCAAACGGCTGTGTGTGGTGGTACTGCATTCTGCGTGCTGAGGATTTTCTGAATTAATGTTCTGCAACAAAAAAAGCTTCATTATGTAATATGTTGTGCTGGGTTAGACCACTAAATGCTTTGAAGTCAGAGAATGAGAAATCCAGTTTAGGTTATCAAGTAATGTGTTAAATATTGATGTTTTCAGAAAATGGAACACTTGTCTTTAGTTCTTCCTGTGATCTTAAAAAATCACAAGTTTATTTCTGTGAGGGGCTGTACACAGGCAGCAGAACCAGTCATACAGGGAGAACTGAGTCACTGGTGAAACTAGCCCTATTTGATCATGGTATTTTCATGTATTTCTTTAGAGCAGTGGGTAGGGAGACTGGAGAGTACATGAACCAGACTTGCAGCTCGTTGCCCACATCAGTGTATTCCCCAGGTGGTCCTGCATATTTCTTGTGGAAGCATTTTCTCTTTCTGAGGCTGGGAGGGAAAGTAAGATGTAAAGTTATCTGCAGTGTGATAACTTATGCCCTCTTACTGTCTGTGTGCTACTGCTTCAGACTGCAGTCTTGAATACTTGCCTTAGTGCTGTAACAACAAAATCCTGTGATTTTGCATAAGGAGGTGATGTAGTTGTTTACACATGGGCAACCCCCAAAGAATTAAAAATAAATTAACTCAGAGTGAACTGCTGTCTATTACCCCAGTGAGGATGCAGGGTAACTTTGTCTCAGCAGCCCTTGCACTTATGGCTGTGCTGAAATACCCAGAGACCAATTATAACCTGGGACCACTCTGATTCTCCTAATTGCAAAGTGTTCCCACTGGCTTATTTGTATGGGTGTAAATCAGAGAGAGTTTGGTCTTAGTCTTTACCAGAAATTGCAAAGCTTTAATAGTCGAGAAATGTGGCTGCTGTTGAGAATACGTCAGGGCTGTTGGCATTTTAGGGACTGCTTATGTGTGTGTATGGTTATGGGTATGTATTTTAAAGAACCAGCTTCTCCAATCCTTTCTAAAGTGAATTCAATGCTCCCAATACTGAACCCCTATTTGCTGGTTATAGCAGCAATCACGTGAGTGATTTTTTGGGAAACAGATGGCTCAGTGGTCAGTTAGGCTGGAAGAACATGGCCTATGTGTGTCAAACAGACCTTGATAATGCCAGGTGCCACAGATGGTTGGCCGGTTTGCATGCTAATCATATGTCCTGGATTAAGATATAAAATCTTGCACTTTTTGGCCAGCAGCCTGGGATTTATGAAAATCCTGCTTTATTTTTGGTTGGAAGCAAAGCAGAGTTCTAGATTAGGAGTCTGGTTTCTTATACTGGACCTTGCCTTGGGATCTCGTGTCACTTTTACATCTTTGCTTTCATTCCCGCTGCTCCTCCATTTGAAAGTAATGTCCTTGCCAGAATCAATCTCTTGCCACTTTCTCAAAAGGAGCAGGCACTAAAATAAGAAGCTCCCAGTTTTGCCAGATGCCAACTGGCTTTGTGGCAATAAAATAGTTAAAAATACTCAAATACTCTATCTTCTCCTACACTGAAGGCAGCCGGGATCACTTCACAGTATCTAACCATTGTCAGAAGAAGCCTAATGTAAAGAGAGGAGCAATGAAGCTAAGCACATCTCTGGAGCCACCAACATTTGGGATGCAATATGACAATGAGGATGAGCCTCCAAACTGATCTCAACTCACACCTGCCTGCGAGGCAAACTGCGAGTCCCTGCCAGGCCTGACAACTATGCTACTCTTCATACCAAGGGGACCTGTTTGCAGGTGAGCACAGAGAGGAATAATTACTCCTAAAGCTACAGACCTGAAACTCACAGCAAAGCCTGGGAAGCATTAGTCAGTTTGTCCTAACTTGGAGTCTTTGGCTTGATCTTACATAGAAACCTCATTGTCTGTTAACCTTGTATAAGTTATATTGCCAGATAATTTTTAAAGGCTTTTCCACATCACATTTTCAGTGGATCGAGCTTGTGGTATTAGCTGTGTGTTAGACCCTGCTGAATTTGTCGTAGTATCCTCAGAGCCCCTTGATTATGAAAGTGTTTCCTTTTTTGGCTTAAATTTTCACTGTTCTTGCTGGCTGGTTGCTTGTGTGCTGTGCAGAGCAGCTCCCCTGAACATTACCACACCGTCCTCCTTGCAACAGGCACAAAGGAAAAGCCCTTTGGAGGAAACAGCTTTGTTTCCCCTTAAGAGCTTCAGCACTAGAAAAATGATCACAAAAGAGGGCTTAATGAGAGAATTTGAGCTAACTATAACAAGAGGGATCCAAATATTTTTTTAATGAGCTAGGTTATAAAAAGAAAAGTGCTGTAGTAATGGTTTCAGAGATTTAATCAGAAGAGTTGATTCATATTCCAGAAACGATCCTTGTGCCCAAGTTAGATCTTCATTAAGGTCTGCATTTTAATGGTCCACCAATCAAACTAAAGTTCTCTTTGTAGACATACGATGGTGACAGTCCTATTTTAACATTATCATGTCTTTTCACTGTCTTCAGTGCATGGTGAATGCAAAAACAAAACAAAACAAAACAAAACAAACAAACAAAACAAAACAACAGGCAGGTGAGAGAGGGGAGCAGGAGGAGTGGGTGTCATTGGGTAACTCAATAGACTGACACAAGATGTCCATTCATTGGTGTGAAGTAAAGTAATGAATGTTTCATGAGAGCAACAATAAGAAAAAATCTCTGCAGAAACTCTGCTTCAGGAGTACTGAAGCCATGGGGATGGGATGGAGCAGGTACATAGCAGCTGCTGCTAGTGAAGCACCTAACCTGGCACTGCCCTTTTCAAATTTCTCAGTTAAACAAGGAAAATAATTGGTATTCAGCCCATACAGCTAGCAGATGAAAGCCCTCCTTATACCGGTAAATCCTTCCAACTGCTGAATAAAAATACTGTATTGTGAGTAAGAGATGTTACACAACATACTGTACAGCAGCAGTGTTATGGACTGGATACCGGGAGGTGCCGTGCTGTCCTGGTACACACTAACTCAATACTGGTACCATCTGATGTAGATCAATCTCCTGAGTGTGAGCGAGCCAGTTTTCTGTTCCCTGATGTACTGGAGTAAGTGTTACGCTTCCCAAAAGTGACATAATCCCCCCCAACATTTATATGAGTCATTTGAATTCTTGTATTTATCTACATGTTGATTGTTACAGATAGAATAATTGTCTACCTGGGAGTATTGGTTGATAGTCGGCTGAATATGAGCCAGCAGTGTGCTCAGGTGGCCAAGAAGGCCAACAGCATCCTGGCTTGCATAAGAAGCAGTGTGGCCAGCAGGGCTAGGGAGGTGATCGTCCCCCTGTACTCAGCTCTGGTGAGGCCGCACCTTGAGCACTGTGTTCAGTTTTGGGCCCCTCGCTACAAGAAGGACATGGAGGTGTTCGAGCAAGTCCAGAGAGGGGCGACAAAGCTGGTGAGGGGTCTGGAGAACAAGTCCTATGAGGAGCGGCTGAGGGAGCTGGGCTTGTTCAGCCTGGAGAAAAGGAGGCTCAGGGGTGACCTTATCGCTCTCTACAGGTACCTCAAGGGAGGCTGTAGCGAGGTGGGGGTTGGTTTGTTCTCCCACGTGCCTGGTGACAGGACGAGGGGGAATGGGCTTAAGTTGAGCCAGGGGAGTTTTAGGTTAGATGTTAGGAAGAACTTCTTTACTGAAAGTAATACATATCTCCCAATATGTATTTCTTCTACATTTAATCTCCAGCAAGACCTAATGAAAAACAAACAAACACCTGGTGAAATACTGGTTTGTAGGGGTGGCAGCACCAACTCGGGATTTGCCTACAGACAATGGTGACGCTAAATTTCAACTTTGTGCAAGGAGCTATATGCTCTCACGTGTGCTGGGCTTGTTGGCATATTATCTGCCCTAGTTGTAAGGAAGCATCACAGAGATAGGTTTCTATTCAGCCGTCCTTTATGTTTTGTCCTTTCATACCTGTGAGAGGAAGTTTCTACGCAGGTGCCAGTGCACAAATACATAAGTTAAGCTGTGAATAATGAACTACTTTCTTCCCTTTCTTTGAACACTGTATTCAGAAATTAAAAAAAAAAAAAAAAAAAAGGCAGGTTGCATAGGGAACAAAACCTTTCAGTTCAGAGAGTACCTGGGTAGGTGGTAGCAAGTGGTGGATATGAAAGGCCTTGTCAGATTTTGTGTTCAGCTGGTGTGTGCAGTACAAGAAAAAAAGCTAATGTGCATGTATTGCGCAGGCAAGTACGGAGGATGCTGTCGACTCCATTGATTTCTGTGTCAGACTGAAATACTTTGAAAAATATGTTTTCCCTAGTGTGTATGTCTTATATGTTGAGTATACCATGCTGTAGATGTTTTAAAATCCTTGCATTTCCCCACATAATTACTTTTGGAATGAAGTGCAGCTACAAATGCATTTATACTCTCTAGTTTCCTTCCCATGCAATGTGCCAACTTGAAGCCTGGCAAATACACTTTTTATAACCTATGAAGAATGTGCTCATAACCTTGTATTTTAACATGAGCTGCTCACTATTCTTGCCTTAATCTGAAAACCTGATAATAAACATGCAGACAGGGAAAACTATTGAGACCATCAAATGGTGGCTATAATAACTCTGATTCAGTACGTTGAAAGACTAAAATAAAATGGAACCTGACAACATCAGTTTTGCATAGCCTGTATTTTCTACCAGCTTTTAATCATTTTTCACAGCAACTCTCCATTAACATTCTGTACTGGAGACACATTTCTTCATTGTCTGTGGCATCATGGACTTTTTCTTGCTCTCAATCAACTATGCTTTCTGCACATCACAGGGTAGATTTGCTGGATATTGAAAAATGTCTGCTCAGTTTGTGTTTTTTTTTTTTTTGTTTGTTTGTTTGTTTGTTTGTTTTTTTGATAACAGAAACCCATCCTTCCATATGCAGGTTGCTACAAACTCTTGCTTAACCAAAGCATTCATTTTGACTGTTCTTTCCAACTCTTGCCCTATGGCCAGGCCTGCCCAGCTGCAAGACCTTCCAGCCAGAGCTGGGACTTTAAATGCTGTACTGAAGTTGTCCACTTAGCAGAGTGACAAGTGCTGCTGGGACCGGCTTGAGGAGGCTGGGTTGAGCACATGCATGGGAGATGTATGAATCATCTGAAAAGGGAAGAAGTCTTATAATCGCATAGTAAATCATCATGTCCAAAACAGAAGAATAGGGGAAAATGGGATGTTAGCATTCAGTGAAAGGGAAGAAACTAGGATAGATAATGTGTGGTTAGACCCCGGGAAGATGCAGCATGGGTTCAGATGACCCTGCTGATGAGCAGCAGAAGAGGCTCCCCTGTGAACTGGGGAGGTTCAGCTCTTGTTCTTCTGGCACAAACACTTGTGCAGGTGATGGGCTTCACAAAGGAAACAAAAAATAAATGAAACTTCCTATTTATTAGCTATGCTTTCCCCTGCCCTCATTCACTCTGCACTCTCAAGGTGGAGAACTGTTTGTGCAAAGGGGCAGTGGCTTGTGGGCTGGGCCATCGGTTGATAATGTATTTGCCATCAAGGCCTAAAGCTGTGAGAAAAGACCAAAGGATTGTGAGATTGATCAAGTTTGCAAGAGCAGCTAATGGGACTGTCACACTCCTGACTGAGCAGTTGTATTTCTGCTGTATTTCGACTGAGCAGATTTTCTGTTTGACCAATCCATGTGCAGAAGCACTCTGCCATGAACCAGCATGGCCTTACATGGGCTAAAAAGAAAGTATTTCTTTACAAAAACTTTTTCTCAGCTATTTCTAAGACCACTCAGTTATGGTTACTCAGGTCATTGCTTGGTAACGCATGTATGTGCTGGAGAAACTCAGGGAGTCAGTCAGGAAAGAGAAGCTCTTGAGCACAGCAATGGGTTTTGCAGAGCCTGGGTGCCACTGATAGCATCCAGATGCGTGATAAAATGTCTCCAGTGTTTGTGGCTTCTACCACATTTAAATTGTACTACATGTAATTCTTCACCACCTGTCAGAAAGGAAGAGGAGAGGGACTTTTCACTCAAACTGTTGTGTTTTGTAAGGATTTTATGAAGGGCATATGAGCCTCCAAGGTGGACTTCACAGCCTGGCCTCTCTTCTTGGAGCTTGCGGGGCATCTGGTCTCTTTTGGCAGGATGAATGCCATGGAAAAAGTCATTCCCAGAGGGTGCGAGTGTTATTTGGGATAATTACCTTGCATCATTCACAATTGTAGAAGAATCCGAGTTGATCTACTGAGTGCAAGGAAGGGAAAGTAGCTACAACCTGTAATGTAACTTAATGTGAACTAATGAAAATTTAACTAAAAAGAAGCAAACAAGTCCCTAACGAGCAACCTGAGCCATAGTTTCACAGAATTTAATTAATCTTTCCTTGGTATTAAACATTATGATACAGGACAGAATCTGTGTCAAGGGCAGCAGTGACTAATTTCAGAACAAGGAGTGAACTTTTTTGTGAAACTGAATTTCACCATGAGGCAGAGGAACAAGAGCTGAGGACCTCAGGCACAGTGATAGTAGAAACCAGCTGCTGGTGGATGGGGCAGGTCAAGAGCTGAAATCATCAGGTAAAGCTAGGCAAGAGATGTTTGTTTGGTGGTTTACTTTTGTTGTTGTTTTGTTTTGTTTTTCTTATGTTTTATTTTTATCTGTACAGTTATTACTGTATAGATAAGTGTTTGTTCATTCAGAATATTCATGCCCACTTGTGACAACCAGCTGAAAGTCTGCAATTCCCTCAGTCATGATCTTATTCACTACTTGATTGCAGGCTTCCAGGCCTGGTGTTAGCAATAGCAAATATGCCAGGGATTCACTGAATGCCTGCTTTATGTACTTCTGCCTCTGAAATCAGCTTGCTGTGGTAGCAAAAGCAATCTTCACAAAAGAAGGCAGCCCCTAAGTCCTGAAGAGAGACGTTACTCCAAGAGATGAACAGTTACTGATGTGACTCCCATCTACAAGAAGGGTTGTAAGGAGGACCCAGGGAACTATAGGCCTGTCAGACTGACCTCAGTTCCAGGGAAAGTTATGGAGCAAATCATCTTGGGTGAGATCACACGGCACATGCATGTCATCCATGGGATCAGGCCCAGACAGCACAGGTTCATGAAAGGCAGATCATGCTTGTCCTACCTCATCTCCTTCTATGATTGTGTGACTAGACTGGTAGATGAGGGAAGGGTTGTTGACGTAATCTACTTAGACTTCAGCAAAGCCTTTGACACGGTTTCCCACAGTATTCTCCTGGACATCTCCTGTCCCATTGCCTGGACAGGTGTGCTCTTTTCTGGGTAAAGAACTGGCTGGAGGGTCCATGCCCAGTGGGTAATGGTTAATGGAGTTAAGTCCAGCTGGCATCCCGTTACAAGTGGTGTCTCCCAGGGGTCGGTACCGGGACCTATCTTGTTTAATATCTTAATTGATAACCTAGATGAGGGGATTGAATTTACCCTCAGTAAGTTTGCAGATGACACCAAGTTGGGAGTTAGTATCGATCTGCCTGAGGGTAGGGTAGCCCTTCAGAGGGATCTGGATAGGCGGGACTGCTGGGCTGAGGCAAATGGGATGAGGTTTAACAAGGCCAAGTGCTGGGTCCTGCACTTTGGCAACAACAACACTATGCAGCGCTATAGGCTTGGGGCAGAGTGGCTAGAAGACTGTGGCTAGAAGAGGAAAGGGACCTGGGAGTGTTGATCAATGCTCAGCTGAACATGAGCCAGCAGTGTGCTCAGGTGACCAAGAAGGCCAAAGGCATCCTGGCCTGTAGTAGAAATAGTGTAGCCAGCAGGAGCAGGGAGGTGATCATCCCCCTGTACTCAGCTCTGGTGAGGCCGCACCTCAAGTACTGTATTGTTTTGGGCCTCTCACTACAAGAAGGGCATTGAAGCCCTGAAGCGTGTCCAGAGAAGGGCAACAAAACTTGTGAGGGGTCTTGAGCACAAGTCTTATGAGGAGTGGCTGAGGGAGCTGGTATTGTTTAGTCTGGAGAAGAGGAGGCTCAGGGGAGACCTCATTGCGCTCTACAATTTCCTGAAGGGAGGTTGTGATGAGGAGGGGGTTCCACTCTTCTCTCAGGTAACTAACGATAGAACCAGAGGAAATGGCCACAAGTTGCGCCTGGGAAGATTTAGATTAGATATCAGGAAAAACTTTTTCTCTCAAAGAGTGGTCAGGCACTGGAACGGCCTGCCCAGGGAGGTGGTGGAGTCGCCATTGCTCGTGGTGTTCAAGAAGCGCTTAGACAAGGTGCTACAAGATATGATTTAGTAGCTTATTGGGTAGTATTGGTGATAGGAGGACGGTTGGACTAGTCGATCTCGTAGGTCTTTTCCAACCTTGTGTTTCAGTGATTCTGTGATTCCAGGTGTATTGGGTTTGTGTGGCAAGGTTTTGGTAGTGGGGGGCTGCAGGAGTGGCCTCTGTGAGAAGAATCCAGAAGCTGCCCCTTGTTGGATAAGGGCAAGTTTCAGCCAGCTAGAAAGGGACTTGCTGCTGCCCAGAGTCGAGCCAATAAGCAATGCTGTTTGTGTCTCTGAGAGCAGATTTAAGAAAAGGGGAAAAAATGCTGTACAACTGGGAGAGCGAGGAGAGAGAACCAGCCCTGCAGCCCCCAAAGTCAATGCAGAAGGAGGGCAGGAGGTGCTCCAGGCACCAGAGCTAAGAGGTTCCCCTGCGGCCTGTGGAGAGGCCCCTGGTGGATCAGGCTGTCCCCCTGCAGCCCACATGGAGCAGATCTCCATGCTGCATCCCATGGAGGAGCCCCCAGTGGAGCAGGTGGATGTGGCCTGGAGGAGGCTGCGGCCCATGGAGAGCCCCAGCTGGAGCAGGCCCTGGGCCAGAGCTGTAGCCTGTGGAGAGGAGCCCATGCAGGGAATCTGGGGGGAGCTGCTGTCCATGGAGGACCTGTGTTGGAGCAGGTTGCTCCAGATGGATGAACCCCATGGTGCAGACCCATATGGGGGCAGTTCTTGAAGAGCTGCTGCATGTGGAAAGCCCACACAGGATCAGTTCGGGAAGGATGGCAACCCATGGGAGGGACCCCATGTGGAGCAGGGGCAGAGAGGGACTGTGAAGGAGTGGCGGAGACAATGTCAGGGACTGACTCCAGCCCCCATTCCCACATTCTTCTGTGCTGCTCAGGAGGAGGAGGTTGAAGACAGTGGGTGGGGGATGGAAGGTTTTTAGTCTGTTCTGTTTCTCACTTATTTAGCTTGTTAGTAATAGGTAATAAATTTATCTCATCTCCTATACTGAGTCTGTTTTGCCTGTGACAGTAATTGTTGAGTGATCTCCCTGTCTTCATCTCAATCCTAGAGCTTTTTTCAACAGATTTTCCTCTCCCTCTCCCTTTGAGGAGGGGAAGTGAGAGAGTGGCTGTGGTGGAGCTCAGCTGCCCAGCTGTGTGAAACCACCACAGAGGGATGCAGTTGGCTGCACTGGCTGCTGCTGTAGGTTTTCTCTCTATGATTTCCCTCTGTAAGCAGCGCTCTGCTTCTTGTCTACATTAAAAAAATCCCATTGTTGTTACTGAATGAATAGATTCAATTTCCTGGAGAAAGAAAGCAGATCAAGAAAACAACGGTTCTACCTATAGCACAGCCATTTTGGTGAGGGCTGTGGAGAGCAAGAGGCTGGTGCCTCAGTGGCATGGCCAGGCCCAGAGAGTAGGAGGGAGGTCACAAGCCTCCTGGGATTGAACGGTTCAGCGGGCACCATGTCCTGAGGGTTTATCAAACCCTGAATTTTCCTCTGATACCCAATTTAATGTGCCATTTATAACTTGGGCCACTTTTGATTATGCCACTGACTTGCAGAAAATGGATTCCACAATCAGTAAGTAGGTATGTTTATTCAGCGCTGGGCAACATGAGGGGTAGTCCCACCAAAGTCATGCGCACCTGACGCGGCAACTTGCCTTGGTTATCTTCAGCAAAGAGTTACATATGCATGAAGTTTCACAATACACCTATATTTATTCATAACTTGTCCCCACTTCATATTAAAATCAGTTCCAAAGAGGCATTTCCATAAACTCCTCCCATCTGCGCTTGCGCAGTGGCTCGTGGTGGTGGTTGTTGGGGGTCATGGGGATGAAGGTTGATGATTCTTCCTCATCATCTCTAGTTCACCTCTTGTCTTTGTGCAGACTCATTTGCTCCTTGGTTCTTGTCCATCCACAGGACCAGTTTCTACTAGTCTCTTAAGATATGCTTACACTCTTATTAAGAGACTGATCTTGGTAAGGGGCCCAAGGCTTCTTGCTTTAGTTAATTTGCACAATGCACCATAGTTAGCAAAGACACTAAGTAGCATCCTAGTTTAACGCTGTCAGCGCTCGCTCTCTACTTGATAAGATTCTCCTAACTCCCTCTCTCACCAGTACTGTCTCTCCCCTTGAACATTTTTCACTTTGTACAAATCACGGAATATTCAGCTGGTGGAGGCCTTGTCTCCAAAACTCAGTGATCAGTCAAGAGAGCAGGATTCACATTCCTGCTCTGGGGAGTGGTTAGTTACAGAGCTACAGACCCCAGATTTAGACTTTAGAAATGAGAATTTGGAAATGATGTGGCACATTTCATGGCAAATATATTGTCTGAACAGCTCTGACCAGTTTACCTTGCCACTCTCTGATGTGGTACTAACTTGACAAAAAGCAGGCAGTTGATTAAGTGTCATTCGGTGAGCAGTGTCTGGGAAAGATCATTCATCTCATGGCTGCAAGGGGTACAAGGGGTGACTGTTAGCTCTGTGATGCTGCATGATGGTGACCCCAGGCCACTGCAGAGGATGACACTTTGACAGGGAGAAGGAGCCATGTTTCATCCTGCCCATGTCTTGCATGTAATTTGCTACGCTTGCTGATGGCACTGTGAGAGATGAGCAGTTCATCTCTCCTCAAGCCTCTCCCTCAGATGTTTAATTTAACATCTGGTGTATAAACCTGACCACTTCAATGCCAGGAAATCTCTTGGCCATAGCATTTGGTTCGATTTATTTTTCCCCATGTTTTGATGTGAATAGGGATTCACAACAAATACAGCATTGCTACAAAACTTTTGTCATCTGTCACCTGTGTGAGAAGAAATTTGATTAGAGCATTTACAGAAAAATCCAAAAATACTTACACAGGAAAACAAATGTATTTGTGAATAAATCCAGATAAAAACATTTTTGTTGTTTGCTTTTTTGTTGTTTTGTTCTGTTCTGTTCTGTTTTAGTGGTGATAGAGGAGCAAAAATTTCACCTATTATTTTATGTTATCTAAGTAGTGATAATAGGGTTGGAGTTTTGTTAAATCCTTGTTTCTTCTGTTTGACTTGATCTTGGCTTTCTGAAGCCAAAGATCTGTGTTATTTCATAAATATATAGGGCATAAATGCATTGTAAATGCACCAATGTAGGGGAAGCTAATTAAAGAGGGAAACTGTGTTCCAGGTGCAGGAGCCATTAGTATTCTTCTGCTCTAGTTCCCTGAACTACTGCATTTGTTAACCTTTAGCCAGATCAGAGACAATTTCTTCTGTTTCTTACATAATGTTGGAATTATAATTGACAGCAGTGATGAAAGAGAGAATTCTCCCTGCAACTCATGTTTTTTCTTGCTTTCATGTAGAAGATTTTAGAACAAGAGCCTTATCAGTTATGAATAATTGCATATCATTAGCTGCATTCTGGAGATATATGTATATTAGTTAGAGTGGCATATATATTTGCCTGGAAAATGTTATGGCATGCTTCAAGCAGCATCAGGGTTGTGAAATTCAATGTGCACTGCATGTTTATGTAACTGGAGTTACATTGCTACAGAGGAAGCACAAGATGATAGTTGTACACCTGGGTGCAGTTATGCAGAGCTTCTTCCTAGCAGGCTTCAGAAAAAAAAAAAAGCTTTCATGCTAATAGCTAATCCGATAGTTTATAAATATTTGCTATTCCGTTTGGTTTTGTGCAAACAAGTGTTTTTTTCTAATGCTCACTGTACTTGTTGCTCCCTCAGAGCAGTGCTTCCCATGGGACTACGGTCTAGGAATTACCTGCCTTGTCACAGAGTGGTTGAGGAGGATTTCTCTGGTACCTCAATACATTTTTCTCTTCTAGGATAAATTTAGTTTTTGTTTGTCTTGTAAATCCCAATTTACAGGAGATGCTGGAGTCCATAATAGACAGGAAAAGCTGCTAAAAAGTCATTTGTAGTAAAATCCCTTAGCCCTTTTGAATGTTAGAAAAACCCACAGCCTTCTGATTGCACCCTTTGTCTTTTTTTTTTTTTTTTTTTTTTTTTTTTTCATATGGTGGAAAAGACTCTAAAACCTTTTAGAAAGATGGTTCTTTTTGATAAAATTGTGTGGCGTATTTCCAAGAGGATTGGTCTTTCCTCTTTAAAGTTACTAAGCAGTTACCCTAGAGATGAATATGCTTCATGCAGAAGCTGAGACTGCCACACGGCTGTGCAACAGGGGCTTCCACTCCTGAGACTAACCTGGCTGCAGCACAACGACTAATTGCTTTCTGGCACAAGGCATATCTTGTTATTGCTTGTAGTTCGGAGACAATTCAGCTCACACATGCCTGTGCTGGCATGAAGAAAATGCCAACTGCTCTTATTTCCAGAAAAACACTGACATAATTGTCACGCTGATGAAAAACAAAAACTTCCTCATGATTTATTTGTTATTAAACGAAGAAACAAACAACAACGAAAAAAAGCTCTTCAACTAAGGAATACTTTCTACATTTTGCTGAAAAAACAGCTAACACTAGGACAGTTCATGATGAAGTTGGTGAATGAATGAAAAAAATCTTCACACTTTCTTTTTCAAATGCAAACAGATGTTCTTGCTCCTGTTGTTTTCAAGCCATTTAACTTGCGTGGAGCATTCATGTAGAGTTCGTTTTATCTTATAGATTTGCCAAAATTACAGTGGCTTTATCAAATTATCAGACATCAAATTATACAAATATTTCCTATTTTATGCTACTCACCTTTAAAAAGGAAAATAAAATTACAGCTTTTTTTTTTTTTTTTTTTTTTTTTAATTAAGAGTATATATCTTTGCTCGTTTCATCTGCAATTTGCCCTAAGGATTTTTGCACCTGACCAGAAGGTGCTGGTAATCAGCCTCATGGTGAGTGGGACAAGTGCTGCACAGGGTAGTGCACAGTAAGGAGATGAAAAGAACAGAAAGCACATTTTCACTAATTGTGTCAAGATTAACACTTAAAGGAGAGTGCTGCTATTCAGCACAAGTAGTGGAGCCTGCTGGGCTGCTTCTGGAAACAAATAGCACAATGTTTGGCAATATATAAATTAACAGTATGAAGAGAATATTAGTAGGGTTGCTGTAGTGATTGTTTAGCTTCTTAAATTACTTTCCCAGGATATTATTTTGTATTTATTTTTCACAGAAATAAATTACTTTGGATATTGTAGTTTGTGCTTATGTGAGAAAAAAATAAGGTATTTTATAAGTTAGCAAAATTATTTTCTCCTATATTTCTATGGAAAGTAATAGTGAGTATTCATCTCATCAATGCTTCTAACCTGCCTGGAAGAAAAGAGGTAATCATTGACTTCGTTATGCTTTCAAATATGCAAAATGTTGAACCTTAAAATCAGTAAAATATGCAAATGTAGGTATTAGTTTTGTGAGGAGCACCAATTTTCTGGTCAATCAACAAAAATACTCCACAGGATTATATTGCCTTTGAGGAAATATGGAAGAGGCTTAGTGTATTAATTTTCCATCAAGCTCAGAATTCATTAAAGCAGCGATGGAAATTAATGTATGAAACCTTTCAAATCATCAGTCAGGACCAAATTCCAAGCTGGATGAAAAAATCTCATAAAACTGAGGCATGAAGATGAATGAAGAAGTGAAACAAAACTGGATAAAACTGTTGTTAATCCAAAGACTGGCTTCTAAAATGTGTAAAACATACACGCGCACCCTGCCCTACTCTGTAAAGCTGTTTCTAGCATGGGGCAGCCTATCCAGCCTGGTGAATTAGTCTGTCGCTAATAGCATTAACATGTTCAAGAGGCTATTCTATTGCTTCTTAGAATTTTCTTCTAATGTTTGTTAGGTATTTCATTATGTATAAAAGATTCATCTTGTGAAAGCCAACTGAGATTTCTCGTTATTCAGAACATAAAAAATATCCTGGTGAAGCAGGTCATATTATGAGCACTTAGCTTTTCATTAAGGAAATTTCAGTGTATCTGCCCTTTAGAATTTATAATATATTTTGCTAGGAGGAACATATTAAATTGATAAACTTTCTACTTCCAAATATTATCCCCTCTCAAACTTATAAATGCAGTCCTTCCACAGGCAACATCTTGCGTCTTTGCAAAGTGCACTCTACCCAGGCCATATGACTTGGGGACATGCCTACCCTTGACCCTGATGCAAGGATGGCTCCTGGCCCCGCAAGTTGACTCTTTAAACCTCTGTAGCTGTATTTTTCCCCCAGTCTGTGTTAAGAAAGAGTGACAACATTTCAAAATGTACTAAGAATTGGTCATAATTTGGCTGAGGAGTGCTATAATGTTGGAGCTTGCCGAGATAGTTGGCAACAGCTCTTCTGCAGCTTCATTTCTCTGGCCAAGGCACACAAATGGATTCAGAAGAATGACTCACCCCCCATGTTGTTTGTTAAAGTATTAGAAAAGTGCTGCTCAAGCAACTTCTATTAATCTAGAGGACACAAAATATAACCGTCTTGATTTAGTGCTGGATTCAATACACAACAGCTTTGTGGCAGGACACATGATTTAAAAAGACTTTGCCTATTTTATTATCCTGCTGAGGTGTTGTATTGGAAACGCTAGCCCATGCTTCCTCTCTTTTCATGTTGTGGTACTAAAAGGTGAAATATTAACCTTTGTGTCCTGACGGGGACTGTGAATCAGCTGAACTTTTATGCGGGAATCCCTACATCTGCTGCATGTGTGGAAACTATATACCGTCTGGGGAGGTTCAGACTACGTATTAGGCAAAATTTCTTTACTGTGAGAGTGGTCAAACACTGCAGCAGGCTTCCTAGCGAGGAGGTTACTGCCATGCCTGTCAGTGGTCAACAGGCATTTGTATAACACCCTCATTAATATGCTTTCACTTTTGGTGAACTCTGAGGCACTTAAGCAGTTGGACTTGATGGTCTTTGTACGTGCCTTCCAAATGAACTATTCTAGTCTAGTCTAGTCTAGTCTAGTCTGTTCTTTGTCCATTTATAACTTGTATCTGTTGGTGCAAGCTAAGAAAAACCAAAAAGAATCTAAATAATTGTGCTCATACAGGTAGTGATATTGGTTATAATATTCCAGTTAATTTGATAGGAGATTTGCTGATATAAACAGTCTTAGAGGAACAGGCCATATTCAATGAGGAATTTAGAAGAAGGCTCAGTGTTGAGATTTATGCCTTTTTAAATTATGTGTCTGAAACAGGTATACTGTACCTGTTTCAGTCCTCTTTGGTGCTGCCTATAATCATGCCCCTATTAAAATGACACTTCTAGGGACTATTTATTTGATAGACTCTCAAGTATTCATTACCTGGGTAATTACCCAGTATAAATTACCCAGGTTACTCTATCCTTGTTTGGCTCAAAATAATTACTTGTTATTATTCAGGTGCTAATCACCAAATCTTAATCTTTTGCTAGTTTATTATGAATTTTTAGAGGAAAAATTAAAGGAGAGTCTTAGATATTGCTGTTCCCTGATTTGTTTCATAACAACAGTGCATCCTTTCTGCCTCTAGAGATCTTCCACAGGTTATGTCAGACTCCAGAGACAGGTAATTTCCTGCATGCAGTGTTGGAAAGTGACAGGACAAGTATTCCCCTTGCTGTGTGATACTATGTGCTACATATTTTTGTTACATCTAAGCCAGGCTTTTATAATTTAGTGTTCAGGGCATAACTTTGACCCTGAAAATAACTATTGGACACAAATGTTCTGAAAAAGTCTGTCAAAGTCGGTGCTAAATTCAGTCAGAATACAGATGTGGCTCTGTGTCATGCTTATACACTTAAAATGAAATTAGCCTGAAGTGCTTCCATTTGAACAGAAAAAATCCGGGTTGCTAGTGAAGAATGAAACAAATTTCAAATTACATGTTAAATAAGCGATGACAAAATATTGATCATTCTAAATGCTCAAGTGCATATCTGATGGACAACATAACCTGATTATTATGGCACTCCAGCCAAATGGGAAAATGGATGAATATGAGGTATGAAGACAGGCCATTGTTTGAATTTCATTGTTTGCCAAATGTGGCAGGACAACTCTCAAAATTAGAGCAAAGGCAAATAACTTTTTGCCATGCTGGATACATCTGCAAATGCCTTTGAATAGTACATGAGAATATACACTGACAATTTCACTAATGAACTCCACTGATTCAATGAGCTGTATCTGTTCCTTTGGTTCCCTTATGAATCTGCCGTGCAATAGTGTTTTGCATGTCAAAATGCACCTTCTCTTTTTAGCTGAAGCTTTTTGTTTTTTTACAACATGAAAACTATTTTGAATCACAGCACCTGTTCTTAATGCTGCACTATTAACTTCTCTGTGGTAGTCAGTCACTCACTGATATTTGTCAATATGCGCATTTGAAATAAGTAGAACTAGTGTTTAAATATGAGTACTACTTTAATTACATTTTAACTACCAAGCTGTTGGAATCTCTGTTACTAATAACTGCCAGAAAAAAATAATTTCAAACTATAAACTCACTTTTGAATTCACTGTGTGCCAAGAATTACTTATGTAGAATTACTTATGTCTGTCACAGTTCCCCAACAAAAGACTCAGTGATAAAACAGATAGTGTTTCAAGTTTAAACTTTCTTTGACTAATTTCCCAAACTGATGTCTTGTATGTTTGCTGGCTGGTAAGAACTACAACTTTCAATCAATTCAAATATAAAATCCTGCAAAATGGAAATGCTTCTGATTATTCCATGGTACATTGAACCATGATGGCAGATCTGGATAGCAAGGTCTTAGTGGATTTGGCCTCCATTCCGGTAATAAATTGACTTTACTCGAGGAAGAGAAACTTCTCATAAATATCACTTGTTTCTAGCAAATTAAATTAAATAGAGTGGGTTTCCTTGGCACCAGCACTTGTGACTGCTGAGGCCTGCAGTAAGAGCAGAAGTGTCCTACACCATACCTGAGCTGCATGTAAGATACCTGTTGCTCTTGTACACGTGCCAAAGCCTAAGAGAGATTGAATATGACTGAAGATGCTGGATCCCCTGCCAACTGCTGCACATTTATGTTTTGTAAAGCATTGCCTGTGTCATGGTCAGGCCCAGAAAATAGACTGAATTCTTATAAACTGTCTAGTATGTCATGGCTTTATTGCAATAAGTACCAGACACTGTGAATGAAGCACTTGAAGCTGCAAGTGCATCAGCATCTGAACTCAGTCACTGCTGCAGACAGGAGATGGAGCTAAATAGGCTCTTGACCTGGATGAGTGCCACATCTTTATATGCCTCTTAGTTTGTGACTGCATAACTTACTTAAACAACTGGCTGTTCATCAAAGATCTTGTCTTCTTAGGTGGAACTATGCTAAATTTCAGTAAACCTGGAAAAATCTGTAATGTGTGTGGAGCACATGTAGTGTGTTTGGTTAGTGGTGGTATCACCTGGTGGTTACACTAACGGTTATAGGAGATCAAAAGAAAAAGTGGAAAGCTCATTAATTTTGGTTTGTCATTATGTAAGAACAGAGAAATACATCCCTGTACGTGACTATAAAAAAGGTGAAGTGCTGTTCAAATTTAGTCACTGCTGTAGTGCTTTTGTGTGTGTTCACTTGTGTATATATATATATAGTGTGGGGGTAGTGGGTGCAGGGTCTTATCTCCATCCTTTCCTAATAGCTATGACTGTTTTACTAGAGAAAGAGAAGCTTTGCTTTCTTATTTTCTAAACATTTTTTCGAAATATGTTTTCAAAATACTGTGAAATTATTGGTGGTGTGCTCTTAGACGATGGAAAATTAACATTAAAAAATACATGTGAATGCGTATCAGTGTTAGCATATTATCTAAGCTAGATGCAATCTAGCACCTAATTGTTTTGCAAATGTTATGCAGGTTAGGTAGGACTTTGTACTGGGTCTGGCTGGGATGTTAAATTTCCCTGCAGCAGCCAGTACAGTGTTGTGCTCTGCACTTGTAGCTAGAACAGCAGTGGTATCACACCAGTGTTGTGTCTGCTGCTGACCAGTGCTGGCACCACATCAGGACTCTCTCTAACCCTTCTAGGGGGTGGGCAAAAAAGTGAGAAAGGAATATCACCAGGGCAGCTGACCTAAACCAACCAAAGGGATATTCCATACCATGTGATGTCACACTCAGCAATAAGAGGTGGAAAAAGGAAGAAGAGGGGAGGGGTGGGCTCTCGTTGCAAAAACGTCTGTCTACCCAAACACCGGCTACGTTTGTTGAGGCCCTGCTTCAAGGACATGGTCAAGCATCACTCATTTGTGGGAAGTAGAGAGTAATTTTTTTCCTCTGTACTTCCACATAGCCTTTACTTTTTTGTTTTGTTTTGTTTTGTTTTGTTTTTCCCCTTCCCCCTCCTTTTTCCCCTTTCATTTTTTTCCCTTTAGTTAATTCATTTAATTAATAATAATCTTTCCTTAATAATTATTTTTTCACTTTTATTAAATTATCCTTATCTCAACCCATGAGTTGTTCTTTCCTTTACTTCTTCCCCTCCTCTTCCAAGGAGGGGGAGTGAGAGGGCGGTTGTGATGTTCAGCTGCCTAGCATGGTAAAACCACCACAGACTTGAAAGCTAAACCCCAGCACTAGACTTCCTTCTTTCTGAAAGGAGTCTGCTATCCCTAGGTGAAAGACCAGTGAGATGAGGCAACTTCTGAGTCCACAGAGGTAAGAGTGAAAGGTTAAATGGCTAAAGAAAGAGATTTAGAACATGAGAAAGTGCGTCCTGAGGCTGCTTAGTGCCAGCTTCTAGCCCTGGTTCCCAGGGCTGTCTAAGTATTTTGTATGAATACATCACTGGATAATATGCATAATCACTACTCCTTTGCAGCTGTCAGCTTTTCTTCAGTTTCAAACACAAATTCTCTTAGATGACCTCTTCATGTCTTCTAAGTTTCACTCCTTCAGGGCATACTTCCATGGAGTTATTAATTTTTTTTTTTATTATCTTTCCATGAGCATGTAACATTTGAACCTTTAAGTTAGGCCTGGAATTAAGCTCTGTTAGGGAGAATTGGTTTTCCCTTGTTCTTTAATTCTGTTGTTGTAGCAAAGCAGAGAATAGTGCAGGCAGTACCATAAAATTCAAATGGTTAATGTAAAAATGTTTTCCTGACTGCAGCAGGGTAATATCAAAATGTTCTGAATTGTTTATCTCTTTTCTAACGAGAAGGAGTATTGTAGATATTAAGAGACTCCCTAGAGCTAATGTGTCTGAGGTCCATATATTGAAAGCTTCTAATGTTTAATAAATTATCAGGTAGCAAGCAACGGAGGATGATTTTGAAGTTTTTCCTTTTTTTTTTTTTTTTTTGATTTTCTTTGGATAAGTAATACAAACACATCACAATGTTGCAATCCATGTCAATTCCTATATGAAATTGATAGAGAGAATTGATAGAGAGGCCAGATAGTCAGATAGAGAGGCCAGTGCACATTTGGGAAATATACACAGGCAACTAGGTTCATTCATCTTGTGTCTGCAGAAAGCAATCAAGAAAACATCTGCGCTTAGATAGAGCTGATTTTCATGGATTGGGTTCAGATGTTGGCAGAAGACACATGCTCCAAGAGCAGCCAAAAGATGGTTAATTGGCTGTCAGTTCTGGAAGCCTGACCATTAGCTGGGAGACACAATGCTTATTTACAGAGTCACAATACTTATTTACAAGGCAAGCAGAAAGTAGGGGAAGTCTGTGAGGAATGGGAATGAAAAGCGACAGGGTAAGTGGCACTGAAATGCTAACTTTTTTTGCCAAAGGGGGTAAACAGAATAATGCTATCAGCTACAGCACTTATTACTTCTGTTAAAATTAAACAAAACAGAGAGAAAAAATACTGTAGCTATTTGGTGAGGGAGCTTTTTTCTGAAGTTTTTGGCAGTCATTATACTTCAGGAACAGTGATTGTGCCAGATTTTCTGAAACTGAGCTGCTAAATGACTAAGTTATTAACTAGTCTTATTAAGGCAGGTGTGTGGCTGCCTTGAAGAGACTTCATTCTGCATTAAAAAATAAATAAAAACACAAACAGCAGCAGAGTTTACGGCTTCTTTACAGTCCTGCCACGCTCCTTTGTGAGAGATAAAATAATGTCCTCTTCTTCATTTTTCTCTTATCCTTGACACAACACTGTGTGTGTGTTGATGGGGTGAGTTACATGTGCAAGATCTTCTCAGTAAGCTAGTGCTCATTGTGCAATCAATTCATCCTCTTTTTATGTAGTGTTTTTAAGCTTCTGTAAAACTTCTGAATTAAAAAAAAAAAGGCAAGGAAAGTGAGGGTTTTTGTTCTTACTTCTTCTTCATTTCCCTCCCCCCCCCCCCCCCCCCTCAAGATTCAGGTTAATAAATATGCTCAAACTGTCTGCAGATATTAAAGTGATGTATGAGAACGGAAGTAAGGTATTCAGCAGCTGAAGACACTGAGTGGTTTTCAACCTTTTGGAAGAAGAGAAGTAGATTCATTTTCTTCTGGAAAGAGCAAGGCTGCTGCCAGGCCTCATTCAGATGGACTGATCTGAAAATTAGATAGTGGAAAAGAGTCCCATGACATGCCCTTTGAATTAAAGAAAATCTTGTAACATCCACTGCTTTGGTGTCTGCTGACCCTTGTTACCTCATGATTGCACAGACATCCATTCTGGCCCAATTTACATATTATTTTGTAGCTTGGTGTCTTAAGGAAAAGAGGTTTATGGTCTTTTCTGCTGTCTGTTGACCCCATCTCATTGCAAATTTGGAGTCCATTGGCCATTTTGAACTGAATTTAGCAAAGGATGTTAAATTTTGTTGAAATGTGGCTGGGTGGAGGAGAAAAACCGTATACATGCCTGCTGAGTGTATTCAACTCCTAACAGTGCAATACTTACTAGTTATAATAAAATAGATCCAGATGCTCCCCTTTAAAAGGTACTCCTATACTTTAAGGAAACCTTTTTTTTTTTCTCACCATGCTTACTTAAAAAAAAGGCAGCAAACCCAGTCATCCCCCCCCATTAGATTGAAAGCATAGCAACAAGTGTCTTTAACATACATTAAGATGACTTATTGTGGACATGCATGCAAGTGTTTCGTTATGCCGTTTTTTGGTTGACATATTTAATATGTGGATTCCTAATCAGCTACAATTTTTAGGCTTTTGTTTAAACAGTGGCAACAGTGTTGGAAATGATCCATGAGCTCCCCCCCCCCCCGCCCCAAACTGAAGTTCTTCCTTCAGTTTGACAGAACACTATCTGAACTAAACTGATATGTTAATTGAGTCTGGCAGCCTCCATTTAATTGTGACTTACTGCAAATGATCGAGTTTGTCAGCTGCTCAGTTTCAGTTCTGTTTTTTTAGTGAGAGTAAAAGAAAATACATGGCATATATAGTTTTACTTTTTTTTTTTTTTTTTCTAAAAAGCTCTGCAATTTTGAATATTTTAAGGTTTATAATTGCCTTGATTTTTTTCTATCAATTTTGCAGGTTTTTGACTCCAATAATTTTAGAATTTCCTTATACAATTCAGTCTCACCACTTATTAGCAGTTATCACTACCATTGCAGGTTTAAGTGTATGTAGGAAACAATTAAGCACAGCTAAACTTATCAGGTGCAGTTTTATTACAACAATTGTGCCAGTAAGTATCAGTTTTCACTACATACACGAAATTCTGACTATTGTGTAGGAACTATTCTTGTAAATACATAATAATCTGTGCTTTTAAAATGCTTTCCTAGCAGAGGAATGGTCAAACCTTACTACAGTAAAATTTGCAAAAGATAGAGAGAAGGGCTTTAACTTGAAAAGGAACAGTGTAGAACCAGGTATGTCAAACCATTTCACAGAAATCTGCACTGGTGCAATTCTAAACTTTTGAAAAGAAGGACCTGGTTAGGGTTTCTGCTACAGTGGTCAGTGCCTGTGTTACTCCCAGAGTTCTCTCCAGGGACCAGAATGTTTAGAATTTCTAAGTGGTGTGTGTCCATACATTATCATATTATAAACATGTAGATCCAGGATTCATGAAAAACATAACACCTCAATCAAAGGACACCTTTAAAATGTTCCAATAATTGACATTGATGGGCAATACTGGTTCAGTACTATAATGAAAAGCATACTACAGAAACACAAGTAAGAGGAAAATATAGTGAATTTTCTTCATCCATTGAATATATAATCTCACAAATATATTTTTAATAGGGCTGGTCCCTAATTCCTTATCTGAGATTAAAGATCATCATTATATTCTGACATCATATCAAGAGGCTAAAGATTACTTTTTTTCCAGGGCAGGAAGATATTGTTAGAGTAACTATGTCTTTATATAGAAAAGAGTTGCATATACCTTAAGTACTGCCAATTATTAATGCTGTAGTTACTTCTATTGTGCTAATGTATAATGCTCCCTGCATTTGCTTTTGCAGGATGAAACTGCATCCATCAGTGGAGTGTTATCTTGCCAGCTTCTCCATGATTTTTATTTAGCTAATTCAACCACTGTGTTACCTAAAAGGATCTAATTAATAATGATGTTCCTAATCTTGGCTCTTATTGAGACCACAGTTAATTAAGTTTACAAATCAACATGGCAAGTTTTGATCCAGACAAATTACCTCAGAGGAAAATTTGTATCAATAAAAATCTCTGGACCAATATGTTGTTGGCTTGTGCAGTTTGTTATAAAGATCTAGCTGGGCAGTCCTCAGTCATGGATTGGTCATAAACTCAGCCATGCAATGTAAGCCAACTTGCTGAAAGTACCTCAGCATATTGGAAGTTAGAGAATGTCAGGAGCTCTTCTAAGCTATTTTGCATTGAAAGGCTTACCTTCTAAACCATTTAGTATCTCAGCTCCTCCTAAATCAATGGTTCTTCAAAGTCTAGTATGGCACTACTGAAATTAGTGGGAAGAGGACAGGGACAGAATCACAGAACGGCTGAGGTTGGAAGGGACCTCTGAAGGTTATCCAGTCCAACCCACCTGCTGAGCAGGATCACCTAGAGCATGCTGCACAGGATAGCATCCAGGCAGGTTTTGAATGTCTCCAGAGGATGCTCCGCAACTTCTCTGGGCAGCCTGTTCCAGTACTCTGTCACCCTTACAGTAAAGAAGTGCCCTCTCATATTCAGCCAGAACTTTGTGTACTTCTGTTTGTGCCCATTGCCTCTCATCCTGTTGCTGGGCTCAACTGAAAAGAGACTGGCTAAATCCTCTTGATGCCCTCCTCTCAGATAGTCATACGCATTAATGAGGTCTCCCCTCAGTCTTCTCTTTTCCAGGCTTAACAGGCCCAGTTATCTCAGCCTTTCCTTGTACAACAGGTGCTCCAGTCTCTAATCATCTTCATAGACCGCCTCTGAATTTGCTCCAGTAGTTCTATGTCCCTCTTGTACCCCAGAACTGGACACAATACACCAGGTGTGGCCTCACCAGGGCTGAATAGAGAGGGAGGATCACCTTCCTTGACCTGCTAGCAACACTGTTCCAAATGCACCCCAGGATACCATTGGCATCTTGGCAGGCTGACATTTTCCTCAATCTTCCTTTTTCTGCTGACATATTTGAAGAAGCCCTTCTTGTTGTTCCTGACATTCCTTGCCAGATCTGATTCCAAATGTACTAACCATGTTTCACAGAATCACAGAATTTCTAGGTTGGAAGAGACCTCAAGATCATCGAGTCCAACCTCTGACCTAACACTAACAGTCCCCACTAAACCATATCCCTAAGCTCTACATCTAAACGTCTTTTAAAGACTTCCAGGGATGGTGACTCCACCACTTCCCTGGGCAGCCCGTTCCAATGTCTAACAACCCTTTTGGTAAAGAAGTTCTTCCTAACATCCAACCTAAAACTCCCCTGCCACAACTTTAGCCCATTCCCCCTTGTCCTGTCACCAGGCACGTGGGAGAACAGACCAACCCCCACCTTGCTACAGCCTCCTTTAAGGTACCTGTAGAGAGCAATAAGGTTGCCCCTGAGCCTCCTTTTCTCCAGGCTGAACAAGCCCAGCTCCCTCAGCCGCTCCTCGTAGGACTTGTTCTCCAGGCCCCTCACCAGCTTTGTCACCCTTCTCTGGACTCGCTCAAGCACCTCGATGTCCTTCTTCTAGCGAGGGGCCCAAAACTGAACACAGTGTTCAAGTTGCGGCCTCACCAGAGCCAAGTACAGGGGGACGATCGCTTCCCTAGCCCTGCTGGCCACGCTGCTGCTTATACAAGCCAGGATGGTGTTGGCCTTCTTGGCCACCTGAGCACAGTGCTGGCTCATATTCTGCTGACTATCAACCAATAATCCCCGGTCCTTCTCCGCCTAGCAGCTTTCCAACCATTCCTCTCCCAGCCTGTAGCTCTGCTTGGGGTTATTGCACCCCAGGTGCAGGACACGGCACTTGGCATTGTTGAACTTCATGGAGTTGACCTCAGCCCATCGGTGCAGCCTATCCAGATTCTCCTGCAAAAACTATTGGAAATAGTTTTTACAGGGGGTTGAGCAGCTATTTAGAGAGCCCTGCTGTTGGGTAGCCATTAAAATGAACATGAAGTAGGTGTAAGTAACAATAGGTTCATTTTAGGGGATCACAGTCTTCCTCTGTGAGCCTTTAGGCCTCACCAGTTTCTGAAGGGAGACCACCACAGTGGGTGCTGTGGTCTGGCTGCTTGTGGCCCACAGAGCACCCAGGAGGGAGTTCCCCAGCTAGGCCGAGGCAGCTGATGTGCCAGATGGTGCCATCTGCAGCACCAGTGGGCCTCAGGTTCCCTGCCCTGGCCTGGGGCAGGCTGAGGCAGGGAGTTGGCTGTCCTGACTGAGAAGCTGGCGATCAGGCTGGGTCGCTGTTGGGGGTGGAGAGAAACTGAAAGGAAACGGTGGAGATGAGTGCCCAAATCCCATTGCTGGGCAGTGAAGGGGCAGCTGGTGGTCATGCTTGGTATAGAGATGACCAAGATGGTGGAGGCTGAAGGTTGGTGACAGCCCTTGTGAGGAATGTTTTCTTCTTCTCCAGATCTGTGGCTGCAGAAGAGGCTTAGTGCCCTGTTAGCAGCTGAGGGGTGGAAGCTGTCTGGGGAGGCAGCAGAAGGACTTGCACCAGAACAACACATCTGCAGCAGACAGACATAGAGAGGGATGGCAGTGGGAGAGACCCCTCTGCGGAGCACAGAGGCCTTGGCTTGCTCCCAGAGTGCTTGTTGAGGGCCCAGGGCTAGGGTGCTGTGGAGAACCTGCTGGGGTTTTCCCAAATCAGGGGCTCAAACCCCTTCTGTTTATCCCCATCAGAGTCAGCAGTAGTGCTGGGGAGGCTTGGAGCAAGGTGCCTAGCTGGGGTCTCCTTGGCCTGCTGATGAGGGGAAAGGCCTGGGGAGGACCTGGTGGGTCCTGCAGGTTCTTCACCTAGTTGTGAAGCCTGTGTTGCTGATTGGGGTTTGGCAGGAGAAACCGCAGGAATAGTAAAACAGGGCAGAAAGAGTATGTGTACAAAAAGCTTTGATATATATATCTTGAGTATATGTACAAAAATGCATGAAGCCTAGGAAACAAGCAGAAGGATCTAACTTCATGACTGGAATAACGGAGACCTGGTGGGCCAGCTCACATGACTAGAGTGCTGCAATGGGTGGGTATTAGATTTTAAGGAAAGGCAGGCAGGGAAGGTGGGAAGGAGGAGAAGATGCAAAGGGTACACAGAGCTGAGATGTGTGCCAGGCTGTTGGGAAGCCTGTGGGGCAGGCAACGCAAGAGTAGAGGCCTTGTGGGTTTGGGGTATGTTAGTCCAGTCCCTAGACTATACAGCACTTGTGTTTCTGAATTTGCAAGTGAAAGGTATCCTTCAGCTTTTGTGGGAAATAATTGGCAATACAGTGTTAGAAACACATTAGGTACACTAAGCATTTGTTGTGGAAAAACAAACTCTTACACAAACATTTTGCTTGACTGGATCTCTTATTTTTTTTCACTGTGTGATCGTGAATATATTTAGAAGTGTTTTCCCCCCAGTATCTGCAGTCTGTACTTATGGTAAAACAGCAATTCACTGAAAGATGTAGTACTGCAGACTTTTTGAATATTTACTATGGTACTTTTTTTTTTTTTTTTTTTGGCATGATTTGAAGCATTCATTAATATTTCTTCTCCACATGGCTATCTGCTCAGCTCCACCATGTAGTCTGTGTAGTCTGACCTCAGCAGATGACTCTAACCTCTGCTTTTAGTTTGCTAAGAATCCTGAACTAACTTTAAGCTATGTTAGTGTTTCTGTGTCTGTAGTAAAAATGTATGTGTGACAGATAGATACAAATCTCTGTTCCTTTTCAATGCAGTTGTAAATAGTTTTTGGTCAAATAATATCTATCCTGCAAAAGGCAGGATGCTTGGTTGATGCTGAACCAGAACTACATCTTTCAGGCATCTTTGCAAGTTTTATAATGCTGAATGGCCGAAGTGAGGCCAATGTAGTTTGCTGAATTACATTGCAATTTTCCCAAAGCAATTGATGAGGCAATTCCTTTGTAAGGGAGACCAAGCAGTTGAAAAACAAAATGTAATGGCCACTGAAATATCATACTGTTTTGCTGATCTTTGGCAGTATTCATGAAAGAGTGAGGAGAAGAATAAACAAACTGAAGCATTTTGTTCTTTGGAGAATCTTAAGAGAAAGATCATGTCCTTTGCCATACTGATTTTCATTTTAATGATAAGTCTTCTAAATATTTTGATTCTTAGCATTTTTATGTAGTTAGGCTTCCTTTAATTGAATTTATAAAGAAATTGATGGGAAGCTACTTACAGCATATTACTATGTTAAAACACCCTTTTTTTTTTTTTTTTTTCTCCATTGTTTTCTAGTTGTCCAAGAAACTGGAATACTGCTGATTCACCAAGTTCTTCTCTTCGAACTCTGCTTCAGGAATACTTCCATGTGTAAGTCTTATCTGAGCTTTGAGATTTTTTAAAAATATTTTTGTCCTTAAACTGAAAGCGTTTTAGGAAAAAAACAAAAACAAAAACAAACACACATACGCACACACAAAAAACAACAACAACAACAAAAAAAAAAACAACACAAAGAATCTAGTTATATTGTTTTCTTTCGCTAGTTCTGAAAACACTATCAGGTGGAAATAAATTTGCTTTTATAACATTAGCTATTGCGTTACTTAAGTCCACAGAGACATCCCTACTGCTATGTTTTTCAGAGTAATGTGCTATTACTGGAACTAAATTATTCATATAAACAGGATGACTGATCAAACACAAACTACTATAACGTGAGGGCTAGAACAATGTCAAACATATTTTACAGGTATATGGAAACTAATAAAATCAGTAAATTACATATGCAGGCACATACTTCCACTCATGAATATAGTTGTTTTTATTGTTATATTTTATAGCCTCTTTTTTTCCACCTCTGACTCTACAGAGAAGTAGTCTGCAATGTGCATTTATTCATCCTGGCTTGTAAGCATTTTAAAAACATTTATTAATGATAATATTAGGTTCAGACCCTTGTTTAGATATACACCCCTATATCATGCAAGAAGAGGCATAAACCTCTTGCAATATCTTGATACAACAAATATGGATTATACTGTTTCAGTGATCTCTGTCCCAACTACAAGCAGTATGTTCTTAGAGGTACATAATTCACAAGATATTTAAAGTCAACTAATAATTATTATAAATCATTTATCTGGTGAATTTCACAATCAGTTGTGGTATGTTATATATGAATTTCAAAATTACATGCATTATTGCTCCTAACTGATTACATCTGAATCCCTACCGCACATGCAGCAGGAAAGCAAATTCAGTGCTGCAATAAGTGGATCAAAAGGAGTGCAAGTGCAGCTTGCCTGACAAATCACACAGGCAACACTACTTCAGGAATGAAGAATTTAATCATTTGCACTGTTCATAATCAACAGCAGCAAAAATGTGCAAAGAACAGAAAATACAAAAGTGAATGATATGAGTCTTCTATTTAGGATAGATTCAATGTAAATTGCTTCCTGACACTTGCGCTGGTGGAGACACTGTCTGTTTTGGCTGCGTTTTCTTTTGGATCCTGCCTTACATGCTAGAATAATACATTTCTATATATACAGGTATACAGAGAACACATGCACTTACAGGAGATATTTTCTAATGCATCAAAGAAACATGTCAGTTTGTTAATTAGAGTAGGGCCTGCCTTGCTATCTCCAGGATGGGGGAATTGGTAATGGCACGCATGGTTCATGCTCAGAGGAGCAAGCTGCTTTTCAAGCTATGCTGGGCAGTTCTATTAATGACTGTAAAGACTGTGAGGGCATGAAGGGTTTGTACTATGAAAAGATGAGATCATTGAATTGTAGAATATCCTGAGTTGGAAGGGACCCATAAGGATCATCAAGTCCAACTCCTGGCACCGCACAGGTCTGCCCAAATTTTAGGCCATGTGACTAAGTGCACGGTCCAATCACTTTTCAAATTCAGACATGCTTGGTGCAGTGACTACATCCCTGGGGAGCCTGTTCCAGCGTGCAACCACCCTCTCGGTGAAGAACCTCTTCCTGATGTCCAGCCTAAACTTCCCCTGCCTCAGATTGACTCCATTCCCATGGGTCCTGTCACTGGTGATTACAGAGAATAGGTCACCTACCACTCCACTCCCCCTCGTGAGGAAGTTGTAGACCATGATGAGGTCCCCCCTCAGCCTCCTCTTCTCCAGGCTGAAAAGGCCCAGTGCCCTCAGCCGCTCCTCATACGTCTTCCTCTCTAGGCCCTTCACCATGTTTGTTGCCCTCCTCTGGACACTCTCCAACAGTTTAATGTCCTTCTTGTACTGTGGTGCCCAGAACTGCACACAGTACTCGAGGTGAGGCCGGACCAGTGCAGAGTAGAGCGGGACAATCACCTCCCTCGACCGACTAGTGATGCCATGCTTGATGCACCCCAGGACACGGTTGGCCCTCCTGGCTGCCAGGGCACACTGCTGGCTCGTATTCAACTTGCTGTCAACCACAACCCCCAGATCCCTCTCTGCAGGGCTGCTCTCCACCATTTTGTTGTCCAGTCTGTAAGTATAGCCAGGGTTTCCCCATCCCAGGTGGAGGACCCAGCACTTGCCTTTGTTAAACTTCATGTGGCCAGTGATCGCCCAGCTCTCCAATCTGTCCAGATTGCTCTACAAGGCCTTTCCACCCTCATCAGAGTCCACAACTCCTCCAAGTTTGGTGTCAGCAAATTTGCTCAGATATTGAGTCAGATGCGGTGTCAGATGCTGACACTGACTCTGCTGAGAACTGAAAAATATTTGAGGCTGAGCTGCCCTTACTGGATCATGCTGCATATTTGTAAATAATGATACATAGACCCAGGTATGCCAGCACTTCATTGGTGTTGGTGAGTTTGTGCATAGCTGAACTGAGAATATTTCTGAAGTGATAATGGTAAATAAATAAGTTGCTTATGGTCCTCCAGTCAGTTGGTGGTAGCAAGTACTCTTGCTTCCAAAACTTTTGTCCAGTCTCTAAACAGTTTATAAAAATGCTGTCTCTCTCTACCCTTCCCTAGAAAGTAGTAGGTTTGTTTTCTGTTTCACATGATGCTGCATTCAGCAGTGTTTGGTCTAGTCTCTTATCAGAGAGTTATACCACTGGGCTTTCACTGGTGTGAATGCCATTCTTCCCATTGCTGTGCCATTTGCCAAAATACTGCTTGAGCTGGAGGTCCTGGAAGCATAACCCTGGCAAAACAGGGAGTGCTATCTTCTGAAAATTTAAACTTGGGAGACCTGTAATGAACTGCCCTGGAAAGACACCAAAAGGAAGGTTAATGATGCCAGTTGTGTATCTTGGTTCACATGATTTAATGGTTGAGTGTATGGGAAATCTCCAGGTTGTAAAACCTTAAACCTGGAGTAAAAGCCTTTGGTGAGTTGGGGGGGGGAGGAGGAGGGGTAAGGGAAGAGGAGGGGTAAGGAAGGGGGGCTTCATTATAATAATTATGGAATCAAACAAATATTCCTTTCTCTCCACAAATAGAAACAGTAAATCTGAGAGAGATCAGGGCAAAGCAGCTTTGGGCTATGGTCAGCAACCACTAAGAAGCAGTCTAGAGGTGGCTAAGAAACAGAGTGGGTGTTTAAATTTTATTGCAGTCATGATTTACATTTTTTCCCAATCTATTTCTATGCCCATACTCCCTATTCATTCTTCTTGCATTGTTGACGCCTTCTATTCTATCTTCATTCCTGGCAATCCAAACTCTAGATATAGAATCATAGAATCATAGAATCATAGAATATCCTGAGTTGGAAGGGACCCTTAAGGATCATCAAGTCCAACTCTTGACACCACACAGGTCTACCCAAAAGTTCAGACCATGTGACTAAGTGCACAGTCCAATCTCTTCTTAAATTCAGACAGGCTCGGTGCAGTGACCACTTCCCTGGGGAGCCTGTTCCAGTGTGCACCACCCTCTCTGTGAAGAACCCCCTCCTGATGTCAAGCCTAAATTTCCCCTGCCTCAGCTTAACCCCGTTCCCGCGGGTCCTGTCACTGGTGTTAATGGAGAAAAGGTCTCCTGCCTCTCGACACCCCCTTACGAGGAAGTTGTAGACTGTGATGAGGTCTCCCCTCAGCCTCCTCTTCTCCAGGCTGAACAGGCCCAGTGACCTCAGCCGTTCTTCGTACGTCTTCCCCTCCAGGCCTTTCACCATCTTCGTAGCCCTCCTCTGGACACTCTCCAACAGTTTCATGTCCTTTTTATACTGTGGTGCCCAGAACTGCACACAGTACTCGAGGTGAGGCCGCACCAGCGCAGAGTAGAGCGGGACAATCACCTCCCTTGACCTACTAGCGATGCCGTGCTTGATGCACCCCAGGACACGGTTGGCCCTCCTGGCTGCCAGGGCACACTGCTGGCTCATATTCAACTTGCTGTCTACCACGACCCCCAGATCCCTCTCTTCTAGGCTGCTCTCCAGCGTCTCATCGCCCAGTCTGTACATGCAGCCAGGGTTTCCCCGTACCAGGTGCAGGACCCGGCACTTGCTCTTATTGAACTTCATGTGGTTGGTAATTGCCCAGCTCTCCAACCTATCCAGATCCCTCTGCAAGGCCTTTCCACCCTCATTCGAGTCCACAACTCCTCCAAGTTTGGTGTCATCAGCAAACTTGCTCAAAATACCTTCTATTCCTACATCCAGATCGTTTATAAAAATATTGAAAAGTACCGGCCCTAAAATGGAGCCTTGAGGGACCCCACTGGTGACCGCCCGCCAGCCTGACGCAGCCCCATTTACCATAACCCTTTGGGCCCTGCCCGTTAGCCAATTGCTCACCCATCGTATGATGTTTTTATTTAGCTGTATGGTGGACATTTTGTCCAGTAGGATCCTATGGGAAACCGTGTCAAAAGCCTTGCTGAAGTCCAAAAAAATCACATCAGCTGGTTTCCCTTGGTCCACCATACGGGTGATCTTATCATAAAAGGAAATCAGGTTAGTTAGGCAGGACCTACCCTTCACAAACCCATGCTGGCTGGGACCAATGACTGCTTTGTCCCCCAGGTGCGCCTCAATAAGTTCGAGAACCATCTTCTCCATGATTTTACCAGGCACTGACGTGAGACTGACAGGCCTGTAATTGCTAGGGTCTTCTTTCTGACCCTTCTTGAAAATCGGCACAACATTTGCCAGCTTCCAGTCTACCGGGACCTCTCCAAATTCCCAGGATCGTTGAAAAATAATTGAGAGAGGTTCCGCGATGACGTCCGCCAGCTCTTTCAGCACCCGGGGATGAATCCCATCCGGACCCATGGACTTGTAGGGATCCAGGTGGAGTAGCAAATCCTGCACACGTTCAGGGTCGGTTGGGAGTTTGTCATCCCCACCGTCCCAGTCCTCCAGCTCAGGGCACCCTGGGTCCCGAAGCCCATCATCGGCATTGAAGACAGAGGCAAAGAAGGCGTTAAGCGTCTCTGCTTTGCCTATGTCATTGTCTGTGAGGAGACCTTCCTTATCAAGGAGCGGCCCTATGTATTCTTTAGTTCTCCTTTTTCCATTCACATATCTAAAAAAACCCTTTTTATTTTCTCTCACAGACACAGACAGCTTCAACTCTAGGTGTGCTTTGGCCACGCGAATTTTCTCCCTACAAACACGAACAGCATCCCTGTATTCTTTCCATGACACCTGGTCCTTCTTCCAGTAGCGAAACACTCTCTGTTTCCGCCTAATCTCCATTAGAATATTCCTGGTCAGCCACGCCGGCCTCCAGCCCCGCCTGCCTGACTTGCGATATTTAGGAATTGCCTGATCTTGTGCTTCTAGGAGGCATCGCTTAAAGAATGACCAGCACTGGTGGACATCGAGGCCTTCAAGAGCAGTTTCCCAGGGGACCTTGCTGACTAGTTCCCTGAGCAGCCTGAAGTCCGCTTTCCCCATATCTAGGGATGAGGTTTTGGTGGCACTTTTCCTTCTGTCACCGTAAATTTTGAACTCAACCACTTCATGGTCGCTATGACCGAGGTGGCCACCAATCACAACATCTCCCACCAGACCCTCTCTGTTTTCTAGCAACAGGTCTAGGAGGGCACCTTTCCTAGTTGGCTCCGTTAGCACCTGCACCAAGAAGTTATCATCTAGGTGCTTCATGAACCTCCTGGACTTGCTCGTGTCAGCCGTGTGGCACTCCCCAGTTAACATCTGGCAAGTTGAAGTCCCCCATAAGGACAAGGGGAGTTAATCTCGAGGCCTCTCTTAGTTCTGTAAAGAATAATTTATCGGCGCTATCGTCCTGGCCAGGCGGTCTGTAATAGACTCCCACAACGACATCCCCTTTATTCGTTCGTCCCTTGATCCTTACCCAGAGGCTCTCAACTTTGCCATTGCCGACCTGAAGTTCCACACAGTCCAGCCCCTGCTTCACATACATCGCCACCACACCACCTCGCCTACCCTGCCTGTCCCTCCTGAAGAGCCTGTAACCATCTATCGCAACACCCCAGTCACAGGACTCATCCCACCAGGTTTCGCTTATGCCGATGATGTCGTAGGTAGAAGAGGTGTTTCTGGATTGTCTCAGTTGGACGCAGATCTGTTTTGAATATGGATTGATTTGATGACTAACAGTTGTACAGGAGCTTAGCAACTTGTATTCATGTTCACTGAAGCTTGTTGTACAATATTAATTTAAAAGATGGTCACCTTCTGCATTTCCATATCTATTCCTTGATTCTACCCCATTAGTATACTACTGTGGCTATAGGATGTGACTTAAGTTTTTCTGTTGATTGCTTTTTCTTTTAATTTCCAAAAATGTTAAGAAAAGACTGTATTGCCAGTTTTTAAACTTGTCTATACTCAGCTACAATGACAGCTTAGGCTTTACCAGGACTTTCTTTAAAATTCACTATTGTAATGACTGTGTTGAAGGCTGCCTAATGTCTATTTTCTGAGACATGGCTGAGACTCTTAGATAAAATTTTGGCAACAAATTAAGATAAAATAACTATCTCCCATTGTTTAACTACATCATTGGTCATCTGTGGTGTTAAGAATTTACATTAATATTTAGATTTTATATTATAAACTCTGCACTGCGTTCCTCGTTGTCTCCTCGATTTATTTGTTTCTGGATCTTTTCATGAGTGCAAAAATGCCTGTTAAAATATTTTGATCGTATCATTTGGCAATACGCATAAAAAATAAATAGATTTGTAAAATGAATGAATTAATTCATAAAATGATTATTGAACTAAATGAAGGGTAGTGGATTAGTGAAGATCTACAAAACAGAATGATGTTCTCTATTATGCATTTTTCTTAAAAAAAAAAAAAAAAAAACAATACTTGAAAATTAAAGTTCCAGCTTATTCAGTATTCATTGATTAGTCTAGTGAAGCCTCATGGATATGATTAGTTTGTGGCAATCTGCACTATTGGATGCTGAAGAAAGAATTCACATCCAAAAATTTAAGGTACAATAGCTAGTCCTATGCTACTTATGAATGGTAGCTTGTGCAACATGTAGTAAGATCTAAATTATCTGTAAAAAGAAAGAATAATTGTTTATATTGTCCCAGCTGTTGGTAAAAACATTCTAAATTGGCTGTATTTGGGCTGCAGTGAGCTTCACGCTATCAAGTTTAAAAACACACTGTTTTCCCCTGCTTCTACTCGAAATAGCAATTGGGTATTCGAAACACCTTTTCGAAAGAAGTAATGACATGGAAATGATTCTATTTGCAACTCAGGTACCTCCTCTGAGCGATCTCTCTTTGCAAGTCTGAAAAACAATGTGCTTTGTATTATTTTTTGTTTTGGTTTTGGTTTTGGTTTGTTTTTTGGTGGTGTTATTGAGTAAGATTCCTGTGGCCATGTTCAATATTTGACGATTTGGGCCCTAGATAAAGTATGCTGCATCACATAGTTTCACTGCTCACATTTGCTATGTATTTAAATAGAGCTGAACAGGATGTTTTAGAAGAACATACTTCATCTATAAATGTCAATTTGTCAAAACTGGAATCGTGTGGGAAAGGGCTGACTTATTCCTTTTTTTTTTTTTTTTTTTTCTGTGGAAGAAGCTTTAAGAAACAGATTTCAACTGCATCTCATTTCAACATTTTCAACATGTAAGTGGCAGTTTTCTTGGCTTGGAAAAAATATCTAAAATGTAATTGAATGTAATAAGAATAAAAGAAATCCAGAGAACTTTAAGAGAATGAAATAATTCTAGGAAAATAAATTATACTTAAATACTCTCAACTTTACTTTGACTCTGTGGCTCTTTATCCACGCTGTTTTCAGTACTCCTGTGCTCAATAGCAGCTTGCTCATATTTCTTAACTTCGCTTGACCTAGTGCTACTGCCATTCAAACTGATAATAAAGTAATGCCTAGTTCCATTCAAACTGATAGTAAAACTGCATTTGGCTTAGGTCAGTCCTGGACACTTTGAAAAGCCCATCTTTGCTCCTAAGGCAATATGCACAAGAAACAGGATGGCTACTGACTGAGGAGCTGCACTGCAAGTTGCTGTCAGTCCTACTTTATAATGAAAATGAAAATAGAACTGCTCTCTAAAATGGAATTTCACTGGAAAGATTTGATTGCATTACAATATCATTTTCAATATCTATGATCTTTTAGTCATGTTTGAGAAAGTGTGGATTGCTTTATGATAAAAACAAATTTTTTTTCTGTATCTTTATGAGTAGAGTTGATGTAAAACACTTGTGATTCCACTGGACTTTTTAACATGGAACACTATTACTAAGAATAAAACCAACAGGATTCAATAGAAATTACACTGAAATCAGTAATTTATTAGGAGTTAATTTAACTTGCATATTAGTGTTCTTTCTGTACATTGAACAAACAAACAACAACAACAAAAAAAACAACCCACAAACATATCCTACATAATTATTTGGTGGAGTTGTATTCCCTCTTTTTGTGTTATTAAAAGTGATTAATTCAACCTGTTTAGAAGTTGCCTTGTTGTTGTTGTTAGATTGTACAGCATTAAAGGCTTGAGAATAGTCAGTAAAGGTTATTGGTATAATTTGGTTAAAAGAGAGCTTAGGGAATATATTATTGTATTTTTCCAAGCTGAGAATGACTGAAATGACTTTCTTTTTTGGCCAGTTGGGTATTGACAGAATTGATGCTGTCATGTGAAACACTGTTTTTACCAGACTTTGAAGGTTATTATATATGGAACTGCAGAGAAGGTATCTAAGGAAGGTTATTTGTTCTTGTATGCAGTGATCTACCCTTTTTTTTATTCCAGATTAATTGTAAGAAGGGAAAGGTTATTTAAGACAATCAATGGTCCTTCATCATCCACTGAAATACAAGTTTTCTAATTATAAGGTAAATCTCACAATACTGGGTTATAAAACCTCGGGTTAAATGCAGACTTAATACTCTGTAGAAAAAGGACAATGCATCAATCCCCACATAGTGATGAAGCATACACACTGGGAGAAAGATCTCGAGCTAATGGTAATTCCCTGAAAACGTTAGTCTTGAACTTTTTGGTAGTCAAAAACTAAATGCTGTCTTAAAAATTAATTAGGAAAGGATGAACAACAAAAAACATTCTGTCTCTTTATGAATCACAATGACACATCCATTCAAATGAGGCATATAGCACATTCTGATTCTCAGCTCACAGGACAGAAGTAGAAAAGTGGAGAGGGATGTTTGGGATGGGAGGGGTGGAATCGAGTGTCTTCCATATGAGAGTGAAAATAAAGGTATTTCAAATAGAGTAACTGGATTATCTGTAAATTTTTGTTGCATCTAAAAGCATGGGTGATAACTAGAACTTGAGAACAAGAAAGCACAAGGTCTAAGGTAAAAAGCAAAGCACAACTTATGGAACTGATTGGTGTAAAGAAGTGTGAAGATAGATGTATACAGGTTCATCTATTGGGTTAGACAAAGTAATGGGGGGTTGAATGCGTCAATTGCTGTTAGGAGCTCTAGAAGCAAGGTCTGGGCATAAAGTGCTAATGCAGGAAAAGATTTGCTCCTTGCTTGTTGGAGGACAAACCAAAAATGAAGTATGGGGAAAACCCTTGAGAATAGGTTAGGTATAGCATTCATACGAGGATGTACTGTAACATCATGCATATGTGTGCACACAACAGGATTTTCTATTTTGTGTGTGTGTACAGAAAGAGAGTTCTGTATTTAGGTGTAGCTGGGGACATGTGCGCATACTTAGTATCTTTGCTTTGCTGGTCACACAGTTCTAGTTATTTTCAGAGACTACAGACTGTTTTATACCTGTCAGTTATTGTCACTAAAACTATGATGTCTCTTTCTGCTGTGTAGTCAGTGCAAGATTTTCTTTCATCTTGTTTGGGCTGTCATCCATTAGAACTTGGCTTTGTAACTTATTTGCTTTGGAGGATAGGATCATACTGTTTAACTACTTGCTCAGATGGTAAGTACAACTTAGAACTAACATCTATGCAGCTGTTGTGACATTCACAAGCACTACCAGGCCTTCTCTGTGATTAAAAGCACATGGGGATTTCATTCCCTCTGTTGGTTTCTTGCACTCAAATTTGAGAATAGAGATCTTGGATCCTCTCTTTATTAAAGATCCTTTCTTATTTGGTTTGAGCTTGACTTGAGGCTTTCAGGGATTAGTAGTATTACAAGGGCTGAGCATGCCCATAGGGGAAAGATTGTCTTCGGCTAATGTCTGTGAGTAATCCTCGCATGATGCAAAGCGAGGATGTGAAGGTTGCAGAGAGCTGTAATTCCTCTCTGACAAACAGAGAGGTCACACTGATGCCAGGCTTCTGATGGGGGGTTGATTATAAAGTGCTAACTGGCTTGATCTTTCTATGGCCAGGCCTGAAAAAGAATTTAAAGTTGTCAAAGCTGTTGTCCTAGACTCTTTATGGAGCTATATGCCTAAAGGCATACAAAGCAGAGTTTGCAATCACACTTATGCTACAGACATACCCATGATACAAAAAAACTTATGTTTTGGTTTGACTCGAAGGAGTCAGAGTGTGCAGTCTGATCACAAATTAAAAGTGATGTTGGAAAAACAAATCTGGTCTTGAATAGCAATTATAATGTATTTAGCACGAAATAGTAGTTATAGGAAAAATAGGTTTTCTTTTTCATTTGCAGCATTGTGGCTCCCCCTGAGATTTAATTAATAGCTCTCATTTATTCTTATTTCTCCCTATTCTGTGAGTGCTGAGTATAAAAGAACACATTTAATTTGGCTTCTGGGCAGGAAATTCATTTAATTTTTATATAGAAGCATCTCTTTGGATTTTAAAAGGAAAAGAGAAGGAAGGACGTGCAGGGGAAGTGTGTTTAGTATCACTGATATCGTAGAGAGTTTGAATGGCTTTAGCAATCAGAGTGAATTTTTATGAAAACTGAATTTATACTCCTGCAAAACAATTCAGAGAATGAGGAATTATCTCCAAGATCACATTAGATAAATGCAGTCTGGAAGCTATAACTGACTTAATCTGGATGTAACAGTTTACATTTTGGGATCTATAGGAGACGTTAGAAACACACCTATGTTCATTTTCATCCTTATCAATTAAGATAATGAGCTTTCCTTTGGATAATGTTGTCTTGAGGAATAAATTTCAGATTAAGCAAATCTTACTGTTGGATAAGACAGTGTATTACTACACATTTCACTATGTTGAAAGGAACAGAGTAGTCAATCTGCAAAGTTCACCTAGAAGCATAGGAGCAGAGATGGAGTGGGTATAGGAGGATAAATTGAGCAAGTCAGCTAGAGGGCTGTTTTCCTTAAATTAATAGAAATTTTGATACCAACTTTCAATTAATTTAAGATCAAGCCTTCAGGCTTTCATCACATCTACCAAGCCTGATTGCAGACCCACTGGCATCAGGAACTGCCGTTCAGGGCTTTTTATTCCTCCTCTTCAACACAAAAAAGGCCTCTCTTTAAAGGCACATGAACTACTTTTGAGGAGTGTGTTGCTCGTAGAAGAGCAACACACTTCTCAAAACTCCTTACGCTGTTTCATGTTTCATAGGACTAGAAAGGTAGCCAAAGTGGAAAGTTTTTTTTTTCTTGTTGTTGTTTGTTTGTTTTGTTTTCTCCTTCTGTCTTGGGCAACTCAAACCAACAAAAGAGGTATTTAAAAGAACAGGAGAAAATTGGGTGCATCATTTAAGAATAAAAATTGCTCAGGACTTATTGCGCTGGTAATAGTGAACACTTAGAGTTTTACAGCACAAAAAGCAGTGGCTACAGAAATAGTAGCACTTTGGTTTCCTGATGATACTACGTTGCATGACATTCTGAATCTTGCTTGGTCCCATATAGCATCATCTGCTCTCTGTAAATCAGCCCATATGAATTGGTCAAGAGCAGGTACCTCTGCTTTTGATGACATGACTAATGTATTTGTTAAGCAAGAATTCAAGTGGGGAAAATGGATTTGTATTTTGGCTGTGGTAATTGCATCATTCATCAATTTTCTTTGGTAATGGAGATATTCTCCTCTGGCCTAGTACTGATTTTCACTCATTTAGCTCTCTTAGCTTATTTTTTCCCCATAATTGTTGCAGCTTGAAGACATGTCTAACTGTTTATGTATGCCATGAGCTTTGTTTTTTTATTCCATCCTCTACTTGCCCCCTTTTTAAAATGTTGTTGAGCGTGTGTGTATATGTTATATATATATTATATATGAGTTTTGAAACCAGATGGTATTAGCAGGAGTGGCTAAAGGCCTTTGAGTAGACCTCTGCCTTGTGATGCCAGGCAGTTTTCACCAATGATTCTTCTCATTAAGTGTCCTCTATGGTCTTTTAGCCCTGGGGATAGACATAATAATAGCTTATTCACTATTCACTGACCACATTTTCTTCTTTCTAGTCTTAAAAATAGCTTGCAATATTTGACTAGTATGTTATGAAAACATGATTTGCCTGTGTCTTGGGTCTTATATGGTCTTATGTGCTACTAGGGGTAATGCTGAGTAAAGCATGAAACAGGAAATGATGTGACCTGCACCCAGTGAGGTGGAAGATGCTGACTGCTAGTTTTGACTCTTAAGTGGTGGTAGCAGCATGGAATTCCAGCTGCAGAGGAAAAAATATAAAAGTCCAGAGTTTTGGACTTTTGATTTTTGTGAACTATGTAGCTTCAGAAATAAAATGTTTGAAGAAGCCCATATTCTGGTTCCCCCAGTGTATCAATATATCTATTCCAGGGGAGAACATAAATAAATAAATAAAAATTAAAGTGATAATAAACAGCTGTTTGCATATGTTTTTCTGTTGGATTGATGAGACACCTTGTCTTGGAAAGCAGTTTGGATAGGAGACTGCAGATGTGCTTTATCCCCTGCGTTTTATGAACTGCATTCAGAGAGGATTATTCAGAATCAGAGAAGTTATTTTTTTCATTCCTTGGTGTAGTTCTCAATTTTATTCTCAATTAGTTGAGATACCTGACCTAGCACTAGGTTTATTATTCCAAGAGAGCAAACATGGGACTGGTGATTTGCATTGGCTTTCATATTCATTTCATTTTTACTAGAAAATATTTAATATTAAATCAAAGGAACATGCTATTCGCTGAATTTCTTTACTGCTCACACACCTTCAAGCTCTTACAATCAACTTGGTATAGGGGCTGCTGCTGGCCATCTTGCTATTTTTAATGCCGTTGTCCTTTGTCAATACACAGATCTCAGTGGAACATCACGTTGTTTTGCTCTGCAAGCTTTATGTATGCACCCCCCTACTCCCAGTGTGCTGTGCATTTTAGGAAGGCTGTGAGCAAATAATAAGATTGCTAAGGTGAATTCCCAAATCACCATGTTTTCTGCCAGAGATGAAAGGCCACATAAACATGCTTTTCTGGCTCCTTTCTCAGATGTGATTTCCCTGTTTTCTCTTTTTCCTTTGCCCTCTGCTGGCAATATGTACTCATAATATCTCTGTATCTACATAGCTTTCTTCATAGTGTTGTCACAATGCAGATAGTAATTAATCTTTCTATTTTCTTAGTCTAATTTTCTTAGGATAAGTACTAAATAGTTTTATATTATCACTAGCTTCCAAAAGTGTTAAATAATAACTCTTCTGGCAGAGAAAATATTTTCCTTAGATGGACTAAGCCAGGTGTCCCTAGTAAGGGCATCCAAACTAACCTTAAAAGTTTAAAAAATACAAAAAGAAAAAAAAAAAAAAAGGAAAAAAAAAAAAGGAGAGAGAGAGCACACTATATTAATCTGTCTCTTCCAAGACTGCCAAGGTTCCTGTTATACATCTGGAGACCTAGAAGCCTAGGACAGAAACAATTTTATACTGAATGTCTGCACTATCATGCTAGAACTGCTCTGTGGGGTCTGGTTTTATTGGGGAATTTATGGTCATCAGCTCATAATTTCTGATCATCTGTCCCATAAACCCCAGTAGTATCAGATGCATCCTTAAGAATTTTATCAGTTTGGAGAATAGAAGTGCCTAGAAAGTAAAGTATAAATTAAATTTTCTGTTACCAACAAAGTGGGTTGAATGTAAACAATTTCTTTGCTGAATGGGAATGTTTAATTGGAGTCCATGTATGCAAGAAGAAAGAAAATGTTTGCCTATCCACTGATTTTTAAGGGGCAATCAAATTCTTCGACATTCAGCTGTAAATGCAAGTTTATACAAAGTCTGCAGCACACATCCAAAGGCAAAACAGAGGTCAGTTTGGAAATTTAAATCTAACTGAATCTAATTTAAATGGTTCTCTAAACTTTTTTGTTAGGGTCAAGTCATGAAAAGAATATTTTAACCCTTCTTGATCCACATCCAGTCAATCAAATTAATGATGTTCCTACTAATTTGATAAGTAGTCAGAATACAAGTGGCATGTATAGAACTACAGCTTTCCCTCACAGTAGGTCCTCAAGCACTGAATGAGCTGATAACATTTTATAAAACACAGTTATATAAAGTATTGCTGGAGGCAAGACTGAAGCCAAATCTTTACCATTTTCAAGGCAGAAAAAGAATTCTAATGTGTTTATCTAGCCTCAATTGTCATCAAAACTAGCTTAGGCTTATTAGTTACAGTTAACAGGACTCTTCAGCTAATCTACAACTAGAAGTATTCCTTAATTAGTGGAACAGAGACTCAAAATTATTTCCAGTATTTAAAGTTGGTTATACTCATCATCGCTTATTGAACTATTTAGAATCCCCAGACAACCTCTTATTTTTGTCTAGAAGAATAATATTCCACATCCCATCACTGACTTAATACTTCTTTTAAAGTGAAATGCTGTGGAATCTAAATTTAGAAAAGAACTCTGAGCAGGGACAGTTTTTGCATAACTTACAAATGAATTGCCCATGAATCATTCCACGGCAGATTTAGATGAGTAATGTATTTTTGTAATGAGCAGTACATACATCATTGTCAATCTTAAGGTTTAATTGGGAATACACTCAACTATCTCAGTGCCACAAGTAATACCATTTTGGGGTCCTGTGCAGTTAAAATGAGAATGGTAGATGTTGGTGACATTATGCTGATGATAACGTTATGAGTTGGAAAAGTGGCATGTGTAGGCAATGAACGAAAGTATGTCTTTGCAATGATGCCACCCTAAATGTATTCTAAATTTCTTCAGCTTGAATCATTGAAACTTAAATCTGGAAAAGTTAATGCAGTATCTGGTTGCGTTCGATCAATAAAAGGGAGAAGTAGGTTTTCTTTTCTTTGGTGTTGCTTGCAACAACTTATATTTTTCTGTTCTTAAGGCTTTTGTTGGTGACTCTGTTAGCTACATTCAGACAATTCACATGAGTGGAGTAAGGTTGAAACTTGTCTTCTGGTGTCAAGAGTTGGACCTGGAATATGCTGTTTGAGGACAGATTATACAAAGCCAAGAAAACAGTCTGTTTTAGATGACCCCACTCCTCTCCATCCTGCTCCATAATACATCAAAAACCAAACCCTCATTTCATCTAGTGTCATGAAATCATGCATTCCTCAAATTACACTTTGCAATTCTGCACTCTTTATTCCCCTTTGAATTATGCATGAGTTTTTTGTTTGTTTTCAAACAGTATCTCATCAAGATGAATGTTGCGTAGTTCAGTCTGTGACTGTTGAAGATGTTCATCTTTGTTTAAGCTTACTGCTCTGGCCAAGCAGAAAAGGGCAGGTCTTCCAGAGAGCCCTAGAAAATGGCACACAGGAGGTAAATGGTGCTCTGCCACTGTTTGTAGGGAGTGGGGAAAGGATTTGTTTGAAGCAACCCAATGAGAAGTCCTGGAGTAGTTTTGTTAGGAAACAAAATATTATGTCAGAGCAGTCACCGTACAAATTCATATTTGGTACTTGTGGTTAGACAGGTGATTAGTCTCCAGCTAGCAAAGGGTGGTGGGCCAAGGGAATGGTTAGCTGGATCACTGATATAAAGGCATGGTTACTGCAATCTACAGGGTCAACTGTATATTGGATAAGGCTGTGCCAACCTGACTAAGTTCGAGTATGCAATACAGCCCTAAGACATCAGGGGATCCAAGGAGAGCATTAACAAAGAAGGCCTAGTACCCTGATCAGGTTGTCTCAACAGATCAGAAAGGGTGACTTTAGCTTATTGCTGTTGCCCTTTAGAAGAGAAGTAGCTGCTACTGTATGCCATCCCATTTCCCATCCCTATGCCTTTTGTTCTCTTCTGTCAGTGAAGCACTCTTCAGGGAAAGCTGTTTGAGTAATTGTTTATGAAAGAGGAATTATCGCTTGTTGAATATCCAGGCAGTATAACTTAATTTTTTTACATCCCAAGCTAGGTGTGTAGACAATAATGACCTCTAGGAATTGAACCCAGCCTTTGGGTGCTGGCCAAGGCAGAAGTGTTGCTTTTGATAATGAAAACTTTAGTTATGTAAGACTGAGAATGATAAAACTAATTAAATCTCGTGCTTTAGTGCATTAACTGGATGGCTATGTTCAGTTTAACTCGTTGCCCATATGGCAAGAGTCTTTTTCATCTTCTCTGAAGCACCTGGTTCTGGACATTGCTGGATACCAGACTGGATGGCTCAGTCGTATAATCTAGCAAAATAATTATTTGAATTGTCTTGTCCTCTACTCAGCATTTTGAACAAAGTATCTTTAAACTTTGTCCAGGTTTACATGAGTACACTGCAGTACTTGAGAGAAGCAAAACTGAATTTAATTTAAAACCATAGAATTAAAAACAACTGAAAAATTTCACAGTAGTAATTATAAAACTGCAACTTTTACTCTGAATTATTTTAATTGCAAGATTGGTACAGGTTTGTTTGGAATGAGGAGACAGAAGCATTTGGTAGTATTTGAAAATTCAAACAGCTACAGGAGTAGCTAAGTACCTAGTAATAGGTCATTTCTGCAATACTAAAACACCCTCCACATGACTGAGAAATCATCTTAGCAGGGAAAAACAATTGCATACAATGGAGATTCCCCATTGTATGACTATAAGTTGCTGTATGTTTTGTGTAAATGCGTCAAAGGAATTCTTTGATTACCTTGGCTGGACCTATGCTTTAGAGGAAAACAGAATTTGAATCACCACTTTGTTCTCTCTTCTCTGGAGGATTCATAATTAGGCAAACCCAAATGAGAACAGAAATTCTTTTCCCATCTGCAGTAGCTCATGAAAAGGCTGAAGGAAGCAGTAGTGCAAAGCATTGTGTGAACCACAGCAACATTCTTCCAGTGAAGTTCAAACAGCTATTGATAGGTTCACTCATGCTTTAGTTTTAGATTTTACTTTTGACAAATAGTAAAATGTTACTGGTGAAAAAAAGCTCAGAAAAATACATAGTGTTTTTGTTTTGTTTTGCTTTGTTTTATTCAATACAATTTTCTGGTGTTAGTTCCTAATTCTGTCAAAGAATCATTACAGCTTTGCATTTAGCCAGAGACGTATTCTAACACAAGAGGTATCATGTTGGTCACCACGGGTAATTGGCAGAAGAGAAAACTGTGTTTCTGTACAGCTTGAGCTACATACATAGGGTCCAAAGTTATGGAGGTTGGTGACACCCATCTTCTCTGGGCAGAACAAGCACTGGAGGATGGAAATGTATGTAGTGCATGTTTGACTGATGGTTCTAGCTCACAAATATTTGAGCATGATCAGGAATAAAGCTTATGGCTATTCAGAGACATGAGTATACTAATTTGGTGGTGGATGAGACTAGCGTGTTTCTTACCCTTATAAGAGCCAAAACATGAAATAGAAAAGAGCGCTGGCAAGCTAGCTCTAGGAAGGTTTGGGCCCCTCACTACAAGAAGGACATCGAGGTGCTTGAGTGGGTCCAGAGAAGGGCGACGAAGCTGTTGAGAGGCCTGGAGAACAAGTCCTATGAGGAGCGGCTGAGGGAGCTGGGCTTGTTCAGCCTGGAGAAAAGGAGGCTCAGGGGTGACCTTATTGCTCTCTACAGGTACCTTAAAGGAGGCTGTAGCAAGGTGGGGGTTGGTCTGTTCTCCCACGTGCCTGGTGACAGGACGAGGGGGAATGGGCTTAAGTTGCACCAGGGGAGTTTTAGGTTGGATGTTAGGAAGAACTTCTTTACTGAGAGGGTTGTTAGGCATTGGAACAGGCTGCCCAGGGAAGTGGTGGAGTCACCATCCCTGGAAGTCTTTAAAAGACGTTTAGATGTAGAGCTTAGGGATATGGTTTAGTGGGGACTGTTAGTGTTAGGTCAGAGGTTGGACTTGATGATCTTGAGGTCTCTTCCAACCTAGAAATTCTGTGATTCTGTGATTCTGTAAGGTGATTACAAGCAATGTTATTGACATTTGACAGTGTGAATTGTCCTATCTTTTAACAGCTGGCACGCTGTTTAGGTGAGCAAAAGCTGAGGATCTGACTTTTGCTGCTTAGATGAACAGAATTTATAATGCTGTGAGTTTTATTCTTTTAAATTTTTTTTTTCTTTGTTTATTTTTCTGAAAGTTTTTCAATGGCAGAATTCAGGAATGCTGAGATTAGTTTTTTGTTTTTGTTTTTGTTTTTTTTTTTCCTTTGCTTTGACGTAAGATAAAGTAGATTAATATTGACCAGAATTTGCAGAGTTTGTGTACCTCAAGATGTATAAATAAAGTGTGAAAGCTACAGTAGATTCAGACCTGGAAATTATTACAACAGCTAATGGGTGAATAAGACAGAAGAAAATTATGACACAAACAAATGTATTATGACAGGCAGTCTTTGTATAAATTACTGTACATAACTGCACAGAATTTTCTGAAGCTCTAATTAATGAAGTACTGTAACAGATTAGCATTTGAGTCATTTTTCTTATTAGTAACACCTAATGCCAGCTATGATGGTTTTATTGCCTTGTCTGGTTTTTAGGCTTAGTTATACAAGATGTCACAGATCATTGGAGTTACTTTTCTGATGCTTCAGTCAAAAGTTGTGTGGTGATTATTGGTTAGGCTTGCTGTGAAGTAAGATTTTCTTTTATAGATCATTGTTATTCTTGGAGATTTCTAAATGTGAAATAACATTTGTACATATGACCTTTACGTCCATCAGAAACCCTCTGTGAAACCAAAGAGTTTGAAGTTGATGAAGTGTTACATAAGTATGTTTCATACAGGTGCAGGAACCTTGGATTGATTTGGAGCCAGAATTATAGACCAATAATGTGGTGTATGGAAAGCTTTCTCTGTGCTTCCATCTGCCAGCAGCCATGAACGAGTTCATGCAGCAGAAGAATATGCTTTTCTAAGGGCGGGTTTGATATTTTGGTTACATGTATGTCAATATAATCTCTTGCTAAGTTTAGCCTTAAGTAAAACCTAATTTAGTTTGCATAACTGTGAGAGCCATGGGGGGTCCCAGGGTTGCCAACCACATCTAAGTTCTACCTACTTTTCCTGGAGCAATCAAGAACCTTAGTTCCAAGAATTCGTCATCCTAAAAATACAAACTAATGAAGTGAAGTCTTGATTATCTGAATCCATGTCCCTAAATTAAATACAACTCCAACACTACTGAACTGGAGGAGTCTACTGCAGTCTGAATTTGTTGATGGATCTCTTAGGTGCAGCACAAACCAGCTGGGTATGGTAGCAGTACTGCAGCTGAGTGTAGATTGATTCTAGCAGGATTTAGTGATTTATTGCATCAGATGTAACAGCGTGGTACAAGGTAACATGCTATGATTAGATTTAAGCAACATAACTCGGTGTGATGGCTGAAAGGTATGGGGGAGGGCATCTATTTTTCTGGTCAGCCAGTGTTAATTCTCCTACCTGATGTCCAGCATAATTTTCTTAAAAAATCATAACTGTGAGGGAAAGCTTACAAAGAGAGATATATGTAGAATTTCTGAACAAAAAACATCATGAACAGAATGATTTATAATAGATGGATAATGATCTAAGTTTATATCTAGTTGTTTTAGCTGTAACTAGCAGTGAGATGGAATCATTCATGACCAAATCATCCTTAATCCCACTTCAGAGCTTCTTTTCTTACAGCCCATCTGTTGACAAGACAAATTTGTCAAATTTCAGAAGACTGTTGCTCTGTAATTTTACCATACCCCAAAGTGGCGCTGCATAAATAAATCTAAGTGAAAACTGATGAACCGTGACCTTGGGATAAAATACTTTGCCGATTATATATTCAGAATATATATATATATTTTTTCAGTTATTTCATGTTGCCTCCAATATATATATATATATATATATATATATATATAATATATATATATATATATATATATACAAATATATATATATATTCGTATATGGAAAAAAAGTGATTACTAACTTCTTCTTACCTAATCTTTTTTCCAAACCAGCTGCCTGCCAAGTTTAAACCACAACAGGGTGTACCATATATAAATAATTTTCAGAGTGGGCAACATTCATCAAGAGTCTATAGAGTTACTTTGTGTGTGGAATACCTGAACAAGTTGTGCTATGGTGTCTGAAGAGCCAGCTTTTGGTACAGTTCAGGGTAGGAAGTTCATCAGGTGTGTTAATGAGGATCTGCTACTTTGCATAAAAGAAATATGAATATGCTCTTTGTTCTGAAGATCTTACCTGGACCTCTTACCTCTATCACCCAGTTCTAGATCTGTGGTTCAAATTTAGCACTGATCCCTTGAGATTCACTGTTCTATTGCAGCACAGTTTGGCTTATTGTGTTGTGCATCAGTTTGTAATCTGAAGTGACTGCTTGCTTTGTACACTAAAAAAACCCATAGCCTCAAGGTGAGCAGATGTTGCATGTGGTGTTTTCATTGGCCCTACCGGCTGGCTGGTAGAATGATGGAAGACAAGGTGGATCATGCTTTTGCACACATCTTTTGGGTTATAGCTATCCTGAGGTTTGGGGTAGCTCTTCAGCATTGCCAGCAAGCAGCTGGGATTTTTTCTAGCAAAGCTTGATCTTCACCTGTTAATGCAATGTGATGTTATTCCTCCTGGACCAGGATTGGACCTGTAGAAAATCTTCAGTGTTATTCCATTGCCCTTTCTCACTTTTCTGCTGATGTCTACTTCCCAGCAAGTGCAATTTCTATTTTCTGCTCCATTCAAAAAAAAAAATATATATATCAAAATTCATAATCTTAACAAGAAGGAAATGTCCAAGACCCGTACCTCTGACAGCCAGTGAAAAGTAGAGGTAGCTTATGTTAATTGGTTATTGTTTGTTGGGAAAAAAAAAACAAACAAACAACAACTCCAATTAGTTTCCAGAGGTTTAGCTCCAAGGAAGAACCTTTATGTTTTAAGATGACTAGAGTGGCTAATCTGTGTGACAAAATCATAGAATCATAGAATCATAGAATCATAGAATATCCTGAGTTGGAAGGGACCCTTAAGGATCATCAAGTCCAACTCTTGACACCGCACAGGTCTACCCAAAAGTTCAGACCATGTGCCTAAGTTCACAGTCCAATCTCTTCTTAAATTCAGACAGGCTCGGTGCAGTGACCACTTCCCTGGGGAGCCTGTTCCAGTGTGCAACCACCCTCTCTGTGAAGAACCCCCTCCTGACGTCCAGCCTAAATTTCCCCTGCCTCAGCTTAACCCCGTTCCCGCGGGTCCTGTCACTGGTGTTAATGGAGAAAAGGTCTCCTGCCTCTCGACACCCCCTTACGAGGAAGTTGTAGGCTGTGATGAGGTCTCCCCTCAGCCTCCTCTTCTCCAGGCTGAACAGGCCCAGTGACCTCAGCCGTTCTTCGTACGTCTTCCCCTCCAGGCCTTTCACCACCTTCGTAGCCCTCCTCTGGACACTTTCCAACAGTTTCATGTCCTTTTTATACTGTGGTGCCCAGAACTGCACACAGTACTCGAGGTGAGGCCGCACCAGCGCAGAGTAGAGGAGGTAGCTGTACTCTGTAGCTGTTTAATTTCTGTTATTATTGTGATGAAATACAATTTCTAGAGTGGAAAATGGTGCACAGTATTTGCTATTAACAATTTCTCTGACTCTGCACGTGAACTGTCTGCTGATAAACTTTGGCATATTCATTAATCATGCTGATTTGATGGCAAACCAAATTCACTTAACAGATTTCATGGGTATTATTCACTAAGCTACTCTTATTTGTGTATTTTCTGTTCAGATTATGTGAATGGTTGTGTGCCTTAGTGGAAAATAATTACTGCTTCATTTAGTGTTTAAATAAAGGAAAGGTTTGAATAAAGCCATACATATGCAGTAGCTTTCACCTGGGAAAATGATACTGTTTAGAATCTTGTTGTGACATTTTTGTCAATAGAAATCCCTAAGAAGGATATGATTACAGTGACAGAAATGGTCTTTCATAACTAAATTCCTCTGTTTGCATGTGGCTCACTGGTACACCAGTGTGAAACTGAACTTGGATAACACAAATACATATCAATATTTCCTTGTTATAGGAAATAGTTGTTTTATTTCCAGAAACTGGTAGAATCATTTTGAATGAATTTGTGACTTATTTTTCTTTTGAGAGCATTCTTATGACAGCAGTATGGTCTCGGCATGGTGTTAAAATGCCCTGTCTAAAAATGGAGAAATAAAAAAAGAAATCTCTAGCACAAGCAGACTCATGGGAAAGAAGTGAAGAATAATCCTGACTTTAATGAAGGAAAACTTAAAACAAAACAAAACAAGACAAAACAAAAACTTTGTAACAAATGCCTGTTTTTTTTTTTTTTTTTAAATGAAAAAAATCCCACCCTTTTTCCCTCCTCCTCATCTTTGTATTCTGTTTTTTTCAGGGGCAAGCCTACAGGAAAGGACAATTAAAAAATATTAAGAAAATAAGCTATGTAATTCTAAAATACCTATTTTTTTATTTTGATAATCTTTTCAACTATGATGTTTGTTTATAAATTTTAGCTGAAAACTGTCAACTAATTGACTTTTTCATCATGCAGGCTGATACTGACTGTGCATTCACCAGCTTGGAGAAGTTGCTAGCAAAAGATAGTCATTAACTTATCAACAATGAATGGCCTAGATGTGTAAACTCAACACAGTTTTCAGCTCCAGTTTCAAATATGCCACTGGAATACCATCTTGAAAGCTATCAAAACTGTTGAAAGTGCTATTTCAGTGGTATGGTCTGAAATCGTTAGGTAATAAATGGGTTTTTCCTTATGTTTAAATGTATCTTAGTTCTTCACATACAGAGTGGTCTGACATTCATCTAGGACATAGAATTGGAAATATACCTAGGGTAGGCTAACTGCTTATTATATTTACTTCAGCAAAATCTTATTACACCTGTGCTGTCCTTTACAGAAGAGATTGGATACCCTGTTGTACTAGGTGCTCTCCTGCCTCCAGGGGACTGTAATCTCTAGAAATCAAGAGAAAATAGGTAGGGAAGGGAACACAGAGAAGCAAAGCAGTTAATGTTGTATAGTTGGATAAGGAGTGGTCTGGTCTTGACATCAGCTGAACCAGTCTTGGTATATTAAGATGCATGATGAGTTTTTGTTTATAATGAGTAAATGCTTTGAAATGAAAGAGGATTCACTAATGCTATCTGGCCTTTGTTTTTCTGTATCTCTGAGGAAATGTTTTCAAAAATATTTTTAACAGGCAGTATAACTCATTGCTGCATATTGTTGCAGATGGTTTTGCTTAACAAACTGCATCTGTCTAAAGATCATGAGTACTATTAAGTTTCCCTTTATTCAGCTTATCTTTTAAGATGGGAACCTTTGTATGATAGTATTGAGATATGCTGATAATAATAGTTATTATTAATACAGATGGTCTGAATTGTGTTAATGTATTAGAAAGAATGTTAGAAACATCATTGCCTTGTAAGCTCATAAAAATAATATATTAGCCAATGTTCACTGAAGGCAGCGCATTGGGTTGAATCTTAGTGCTGTGCCCCTGGATGAGTCTGTCTAATCATACAGGATGGCCTCAGACCAAATGTCCACCCAGCAGTGGGGGCAGTTTATGAGAAGTCTAAAAAGCTCAGTAGCAAGTGCTTATTTATAAGAACAGAGCATGTTCAGCATATCCCTTTCCCCTTACAGCAGAGAGCTGCTGAGGAAATTATAGAGTTAGTGAGTAGCAGGCACAAGGCAAACTATGTTTAACAGTGCTCTGAGGAGTTATTTAGTCGTCCTCCTCCTTTGTCGTGCCCCCCCCCCCCTTTTTTTTTTGGCCTTAGTAATACTTTTGTTTTTTCCATAACTCTGAGTTTCTGAGCTTTATTTTACTATCTATTGGCAATTGAGATACATTTCTCTTAATATAGCACAAAGCTTTTTGTAGCAGTATTTATTGACCAACACATCAAAAATCAGAAGGTCTGAGGAATGTTTCTTTTTACTCAGTAAATTTCTATCTGGAATTAAATGAAATTCTAAGTAGGACTCTGAAATTAAAAGATAAATTACAGAATTTTTTTCTTAGTTTGTCATTGTTTTTAATATTGCTTGCCTACTCAGGATTGCATTTCCTACATAATCAGACACAGAGTAAAGGTTCAATGGTTTCCAATGAAGGCTAAGCTTTCTAGAAAATCAGTTAACATTTATTAGGGAGGAAAAATCACCATTAAAATAATTCATTTAAGGATAGGAGTGGATTCTTTATCACTTGCTGAATGCAAATTAGGACTATAAAGTGACTGAAATAAAACTTGCAAATCTGATGAAGAGATTGCTGGTTGAAGCTTTACATAGTGTTCCTTGTAAGCGGTCACGGCAGATCATGATGTTAATTTTTCCTGGCTTTAAAATTGGTGAGTTTAAGCATGTAGCAGAGTGATAAATTTTTGAAAATAGTCTTCAATGGGGGATATGTCTTAGGGTTTTTGAAAATCTAGGGATTTGCTACTGTCCTGATATGTCCTCTAGTGAGCCTCCTGGCTAGTCTCCTGGGGGCCACTGCCAGTGGCAAGTGAGACAGAGTCCTTTAGTGGGTCTTGAAGATGCGTGGAAACTGTATGCAGAAGTATTAGACTTCATTTGGATATGATAATAATGGAGATGCAGCAAAATAGGTGGACTCTAGGAAAAGAAACCATGAAATTAAGCTGTAGCTGGATAGATTCTTATAATCCCTCAATGCCCAGTTGTGGAGTAATGACCAGTTTAAACATATACATAATACACAGAAGTTTGGACAATGAAAATGGTGTCCTATTTCAAAGCATGTAACCTGATATATGCGTAAAATGAGGAGCTATTCTGAAAGTCACCGTTTGTCTAATGAGTGGAAAGTCTTTTTTAGACTGATCTGGTATTACGACATTATTTCTGTATCTTAGTCCCTACAATTTTCCCTTGATGAAGAAAAGGATATGAAAGCTTGCAAGTTTCATTTATTGCCTGTAATAAACAAGGAGAAGAGGCAGGATGCAGTTAGTGACTGGAGATTGCAATATTATCCTGGGCAGACAGATGTGGTGCAAACACTTTCCTTGCAGTAAGCAAAATGTAGGCAGAAACTTTGTGGATCTCACTGTATGTGCCTGTGTAGGAATGGTTGCTTGTTAAAGCAAGCTTAAAGTTTCTGACTGTCATTCTTGGGATGTGTAAGGAACTCCACTATCTCAGTCACAGGCAAGTCTTTTCAAAGTCTTTATGCAGCCTTTCATAAAGTAAGCTACCTTTGTAAAGGATGGATATATCCATTAAAGTGGATTTGAGAGACTTTCCTGCTGTATTTCACAGTGCATTGACAGTCCTGCTCACTCTTGTGTGAGATTTTATCTGGATACTCATGGTCTCGTATAATATTTACACAAAATAGCATTTTTGCAGTATATTTTGCATTGGAGTACTTGCAATTGAGTTTTGAACAATGGGCTAATTGGAACAGAAATTGTCTCAACTGGAATGGTAAAAATAGCAAATGAATGTTAGTATATTTGTTTGCATATTGATGCATGCCAAATATAGAAAATGCACAATTTGTGTGATGTATGCTGATGGATGGGTAGTTTGTCTTCACTCTCAACATTGATCTCTTGTAAAAAATCGTGTTCCCATTGCTCACTATATCTAAATGTAAAATAGATGAGTCAAATCCCTTGCACTGTTGGAAAGCACTGTAGTGTACCGAAGTACACTACAGTGTACTGTAGTGTACTACATGATTACAGTGTACACTGTAATGTACCAAAGTACAATTTCAGCTGTTTTGTGTTATGCCAAAGATGAGTATCTAAATGAGGTTTGTTTCTGGGATGAAGAGGTACCCACCTCTTTCTGCAATGGAAGGAGATGGAAATGACTGTTACTAGATGTTCTACAAAATATGTGAAATCAGGTGATAGTGGCTGTTATTTGAGGTAGTAAAATAATTTGCCTGTGTTATCAGTTTGTAAAAATAGATCTCAAATAAATGGGAAATAGCTTTTCATTACTGTAATAAACTAGGGGGTGGTAAGCTCTAGAGCTTTCTCTGTCTATTGTCAGGCCATAACAGGATTGGGGAAATCATATTCCAAGAAATGTTTCTGTTCAGCTGTGTATCATTTATTAATGGATAACTTTCTCTGAAAAGTAATTGCATTTGCTGGGTGACAGGCCTCCCAATTTCCTATTAATTCTGATCTAACAGTATATCCTTCTGAAATTAAATGTAATTTGAATTATTTTTCTGTAATCCAATTGTATCTGGTTTATACAAGCCCATACCAAGAACTGTGTTTCTCAAAGTTTTATGTGTAATGAGCCATGGATTTGAGTGAAATACCATCCCCCACTAACAAGTTGGTAAATGAGGCAAGATGCCATGAGGTAAATTGATTATGTCATGCATAGAAAGGTTGTGGCAGAACTGGGAGCAGTACCAAATTTGAAGGCTTTGTTTTCAGCAGAAAATTTCTTGCTCTCATTTCAGTTAGTAGCATTCTTCAAGGAGGAAAATACCACTTGAAATTTCTACTTTATAGATTTGTGCATGAAGTTTATTATAGCAGACAGAGTAGTGTAAAAAGGAATCTCAGCTGTAATTGATTCATTTGCGTGTTTGTTGCCCTTTTTACTGTTTTCCTGCCTCATTTTGCGCACCTTAGCTGACATTGTGTTGGTGCTGCGCTGTGCGTAGGTGTGCAGCTCTGGATGCCAGCCACATCTGGGGAGAGTATCTGAAGGCACAAAGCTCCTCCAGGTTAGCATACAGGCAATGACTCTCATCTCCCACTGCGCTTAAGGCAGTGAGGAAGAGGTTATGTATCCCAGCTGACAGATCCATGGACTATTTTAACAGCTACTTGGGGATGAAAAGCCTTGGAGAGCGGAGGAAGATTAAACAGCTTGTATCTGCTTTATTTTCTTCTTGTTTGATCTCAGTGCAGTCCCATTCTCTCTGGCTTCACTTTTTTTACTTTTTATTTTTTTTTAATGTATTTGCGTACATTAAAATCCTGAATAGTTTTGTTCATCTATTTACTAAAAGGAAGCTGATAAAAATTAAATATATTACAGCACATAAGTATATAAATATATTCTCTTTATTCATCTCAGCTGCAGGAGATGTTCCATCGGGGGCTGAGGCAGTTGTGGATATGACATTAGTTCTTGATTTTTCAGGGAGGTAGCATGGTTTGAGATGCTGGGTTAAGCTTTCAGGAGTTTCAGGCTACAGTCTAATTCTGCCACGATTGTTTTTAGCTGGTGCATGTCTAGCTTTCATTTTGGTTGGAGGAGGTACTTCACAATTTCCCAGAAATATTGTGTGTAGTGTCAATTTTAATGACTAGACTATCTGTAATGACTAGACTATCTCTTCTGCTGTCCAGCAGGTAAATGCCAAGGCAGTTGGGGAGATAAAAGATCCATCTTTGACCTCCTAAACTGACATTTTTTGGCTTTTCTAGATTTATATAACTCTGCTTTTAGCAATCTGAGGTTTCAGTGGATGAAGTGGGACCCCCATTGTATACAGTATTTTTAAGAAGTGATGTAATAGTGACTATAAATTCACAATTACATTGATAAGGGTAATGGTGATGAAAAACTTGAGGCTTCAATTAAGATGCTACTTGGACTGGATACAAGATTATGGATTCCTCCATAAAATGCCATTGTAGGGTAGAGAAATCCAGAGAACTTAAGGGAGAATGTGAAAAACAGAGATGCTAATACCTAAATCACTCCCTTAGGCAGATTTGTTTTTAAAGTATCTTTAGCCTTTTGCCTTATTTTAAAGCAAAGAGACAAAGAAAGGGACAAGAGAAATAGAAGTAAGAGTCCCTTACTGTGGTGGTCTGGGCACCACAGCACAAAAAGGACATTAAACTGTTGGAGAGTGTCCAGAGGAGGGTGATGAAGATGGTGAAGAGCCTAGAGGGGAAGACATATGAGGAGCGGCTGAGGGCACTGGGCCTGTTCAGCCTGGAGGAGGCTGAGGGAGGACCTCATCATGGTCTACAACTTCCTCGCGAGGGGGAGTGGAGAGGCAGGTGACCTATTCTCTGTAATCACCAGTGACAGGACCCGCGGGAACAGTGTTAAGCTGAGGCAGGGGAAGTTTATGCTGGACATCAGGAAGAGGTTCTTCACCAAGAGGGTGGTTGCACACTGGAACAGGCTCCCCAGGGACGTAGTCACTACACCAAGCCTGTCTGAATTTAAAAAGTGATTGGACTGTGCACTTAGTCACAAGGTCTAAACTTTTGGGCAGACCTGTGCAGTGCCAGGAGTTGGACTTGATGATCCTTATGGGATATTCTATGATTCCTTTAATAGGGTTGAGCATGTTTATATAATGAAGATGAAACGGACAAGCTTTTCCTGAGTCAATGGGCAGAATCCTAAGGGGTCTTAATACTCACAGGTTCCTGGCCTACTGGAAATGCCTGGTGCCAAAGCAGTTACTGCCACCTTAAGCACAAAAACAATCATGCATTTCTGCTTGAGGCCCAGTATTTCTGGTGTGGCAACAACTTTTCACAGTAGGAGAAGAAAAATGTATGATGGATGATTCAAATAGTCTGTGTTTTCATTCACAGACTGAGGGACATTATCAAATGTAAAAAATATAGGTATCTTTCAGTGAGTTAATATCTTACATTAAAAGAAATGAATACTAAATGCTGGGCTCTGCTTGGTTATGGACACATGCATTAAGCAATATAAGAATAGCTGTTGGTTGATATTACTGTGTGCAGTTACAGCCTGTTAGAAAGACAAAAGACTATCTGAGCAATAACTTTCTCTGAGTCATCCTTCCCTGCAGAAATGTTCAGAAGTCTCCTGAATGGAGTTGTCTGTAGGTGTTCCTGCAGAGATGGTATAAGTCTGTTTTTGCCTTCCTTGCTGCTCTCCAGAAGGACCTGAAGTTGCATTTGAACACCAAAGTATTATTTAATGACGTTTCCGAAGCTTAAGCATCTGGGTGGCAGGCACTCTTTCAATGATGCCTGGTTTTACCCATTTTCCAAGCAATATAACTCCACCGGAATCATTCAGTTTGGCTTTTCCTGCTAACCTCTGCATTTGTTCATTCCCAGCTCAGGGGTCAGTGTTTTGGTGAGGGAAGAGCCTTTCAGAGGGCATTAAAGAGTCCATCTAGTCTCTAGGTGTGTTGAATCTCTTCTTGATATTAGATGTGTAGTTCTTCTAGTGAGCCATCACTGACCCTTCACAGGAAACATGGGGAGTCCAAAATGGGTTTGGCAGATATGTCCATATGGCAGCAGCCAGTGCACAAGAAGCAGAGGGAACTTGATAGCAATGCTTTCATTTCTATCTTTTGGATCTTGCGGGTATAAGTCTAAAAATAATATATAGTGGAGATAGTGTCTTTTATTTTCTATTCAGGATGTTCATACTTTTCGATGTGTATTTCATGCTTGCATACTTCCTACAATTATAATCATTAAAATGATTATACCCAGAATGATGAGCTACTAATACCATTTACCTTTTGTTTAACATTGTAGCATTTTAACAAAGGGAATAAGTGATTTTGCAGTGAGTAATTCCTGCTTTTGCAAGCCAGGGTCCCTGATTTTTCTTGCACTGTATATAAAATAAGTAATGCCAGCCTGAACTTTAAAATGCTATTAATGATTTTACACACACACACACACACACACACACACACACACACACACACACAGTATCTTCAAACGGAAAACTTTGAATTATATTGAACTTACAGTGTTTTTCTGTGTCTTTGGCAAATTAGTTGAGCTTTGTTCCTACCAAATTCAGGTGGATAGTCCTGGATCTGGAAGCAGACTGCTGTAAGAAGAAGATCGTCGGTCTCAGCTCTGTCATGAAATATTGTAGGACCTTTGGCTTTGACAGTGAGGTGCTCCCCCTCTGTGTAATACTGTCCATCTTCCAGTGTAAATTGCTGAGAGGTCTTCATATAAAAGATGAATTTAAAATCTAAGTATTCATTTGTCTTTCCCATCTTGTTTCAAGCTCATGTGAGAGGTCATATGTTGCTTTGGTCAAGATGGGCATACCTGGAATTGTTGAAGATTTTTTGGAGTAACTGAATAGAGAGATTAGTTAACTTGAATCGGTTAATTTGTTTTCCTTTTTTGACACCAGTCTCAGCTTTGCAAAATAGTTCACAATATCCACGTAAAGAAACAGTGAAAAAATCAAATTGATATATTGCTCTTGAGTATTGATATATTCCTGAAATATTGATATATTCCTGAAAAGGCCTGAAAAGGCTTAGCTGGTGAACTCAAAGGAACAGAGCTCCTGGCTGCAGATTGCTCTGCTGCAGCCAGCAAAGTACTGATTGATAGCAAAGTAACAGGGCTACGGCATCTTCTGAGTCCATGAAAACAGGATGTGACACAGAATAGTAACAGAGGTATGCTATGTTCGGCTTTGTGTGTCTTCTGAAGATAGCAGAGGAGATATTTCCAGGCTAAAGTATTTTAATTTGTGGATTCTTAGGGGGAAAATTCTGATCCAGTAAAATCTGTTCTATTTTTTTTTTAATTAATTTTTTTTTTTCAAATTTGAGAAATTGTTTGTTTCAAATTAAATTATTCACATTTAAAACTGCTGGTGCTGAGGTTCATTTTCATGATTTGTCTTCAATGATTAAATGATTATTCATGCAAGGAATATGAAACATTTTGAAAAGGTGACCACCCTTCCCTTGCAGGTTGTAACACACTAAACATTTTTCAAGGTGTTGCATTTCCGTACATCATCCTTGAATAGATTTCAATGGAGGATGGTGCAGATGCAGCTCTTTTTACCGTGGATAAATGTTATTCCTTTGTATTCAGGAAACACGTAACTCAAGAAAGCATCATTGTCCATTTTTTAATTGCTTCTAATAATGTGTTCTCATCGTGAACATTTGCAACATCAATCAAAGGAAAAATAAAAATCACTTTTCCCCTGAGCAGTGGACAAGTGCCATGAAGATGGATAGATAGATACAGATCTGAATGCGTAACTGACATGGAAATCTTCAGTGGGAAGCATTGTGGGTCAGAGGATTGGCAATGCCTGTGACAGCATAAATTCAGAAGTGAGGAAGACCCACACTCTTCTTTTAAAAGGGAAAAAATGCATAATGAGAGCAATGTCTGCATCTTGAAAACTTCCCCTATGGCTGCAGGGTGAAGGGCAGCTCAAATCTGCATTTAACTACATGATAACTACTTTAATAAAGAGTCCTACTGAGACAATGACTGCAAGAGGGGGTTGAGTTGTGTTAAGCAGGGCTGGCTGATTGATTCACAGTTAGACATTTCTATTGATGAAGGCACTAAAAAAAAAAAAAAAACACAAAAAAACAAAAACAAAAAACAAAAAACAGCTGTGGCTTTGAATTAGCAACATTGTAGGTGAGATGGTACCTTGATCTTGCACTCCATTTGCACAAACAGTGGCAAAGAAATTGGTCAGTGCAGCAGAGGCAGATAAATTACTATATCTCAGGATTCCCAGAATGCACTTTTATGGTTTGTTGCTGTCCAGAAACATCTAAGATGAAATAATTTAGGTGATTGTGTGGAGCAAGAAAATGCTTAAGTAGGAGACGGACTGTTGATAAGCAAGAGGGATCTAAGGCATTAAGCTAATCAGCATGTAATACCACACAATGCTATCAAATATTTATTTATTGCTTTTTAAGAAGACCTTAAACTGGTCTTCATAAGCATAATTTTAGCTAATCACAGTTTCAAGAAATTTATCCACAAAATGACTCTATAATTAGGGAAGTTATTTTAATTTAAACCTATAAAGGATTGAGTCACATGGAAACACCTGGTCTGTAATTCCTACTGAATTCAAATGGCTTTTGATCAAGATCACAGTAAGACTATATAGAGGTAGTTAAATTCCAGTTCCAGCTTCCAAAGTGTCCATACCTCTGTGCATCTAGTGAATAGATCTAATACTATTTTAGAATACTATTTCAACTGTATACGTGAATTTAAGTGAAATTAACATCAGCTGCTTCCAATTAAGATTTTCTGAAATTAAATTGAATGGTTGGAAAAAAACATGCAAGCATATATATTCATCCATGACTTAGATCTTACTTGTAAAATGAAGAAAATGGAATAATCATATACCATCTTGTACCCCAAGCGATGACTGAGGTCATGACAATTCTTAATTATGATGTCAGGAATCCAAATCCCCATGCTATTTATCCTGTGATTTTCTGCGCAGTATTTATGTTGTCATTTTCAGCACAATCTTTTTTGTTTTCTGGGCATTTAACTTTCTGGGATTCACTTTGTGTAGTGCTGTCCTGCTTTTGTAAATTGATATATCATAAATAAATCAGACTGTGATGCAAGTAGGAACAAGATTTAACTTGATTATGGAGTAAGTTTTATTGCAGATGATGAGGAAAACAATCCACCTTTAATCACATTCTGAAAATGGATTCTGAAAGCACTGGTAAATGTTAATAAAGAAATCAGATGGCTTCTATTATACACCTATGTTATTGATATATTCACCCATATTACTAAATTTTTTATGATATAAAATGGGAAAATATATTTGTTACTCATCTTTCATCGAGAAGTACCTATAAATAAAAGAGAACACATAAAGAAATGGAAGAAACACGTAAAAATAAAGTAGCTTTTAGAAATTTTGTCCTTGCTAAATAATTTACCATGTAGGCTTAACAGAGTCTTGTCCCAAGATGCTTTACTGAATAGTTCAAAATTTACCTCCTTATTGGGATGGAATTTCTCAATGTGTGCTTGATGTGCTCTTGTTGCTCATATATAAGAGGGTCAGAGCAGAACAGAGTGCCTTAAAAAGCCTTGTACTATGGTATATGTGTGACTGAATTGCCATCATGCCAAAGCTCTAGAAAAAAACCCAACAGCAGCCCTGGAGTCAGCATTGCTGCTCTGACATCCCCAGGAGTGGTGCATACAGGAGGGATGCTGCATACCTTGGCTCTGCCCCAGAGCTCTGTGAGCTGGCCACGCTCCAGCGCTGCCTCACTGCCATCCTGCCTGAGCCTGGGAGATCAGAGCTGGCTCAGGAGGACCTCATTCATGAGGAAAGAATATTCCCCCCCACCCCTTTTTTTTTTTTTTCTTTTTTTTTTGTCAACTTTGCATGCCCATGACTTTTAGGCAAAAATTAACAAACAAAAACTGAAACACAGCCTACCACTTTTCTTTGAATTTGCTGTAGGCATAGGCATTAGGAGGCAATATTGTCTTTTCTCCTGTTTGTACTCTGGTGAAGGGCCAAGTAAGGAGAACTAAAAAAAATAATAGGATGTGATAGCAATTCAGATAAATATCACTGTGCTGAAGGCAGCAGGGTTTAACATCAAGAGAGAAGGATAGAGGGAGTGAGAGAAGAATTAGGAGCCTTCAGTGCTTTAGGGAAATACTCATCTCTGCCAAGCCCTTTTGAATAAAGAGACATGCAGGAGCTGACAGGTGACTGTGGATGTGATGAGTCAAGTTGTCTTCGAGGTGCGGGCAGTTTATTACACAAATGGGATAGGGTGATGAACCACAATGAGTCAGAGATGTGAATGTCAGAAGGCACCCCTGTAATCACCTCAGACACCCTGCACCACACACTCTGTTGTGTTCCACCTGGTAAATCTTACCAGAATTAGTGTCTCTTCTTGAAAGATACAGTCTCAAGTGAAAACCTTCCAGAAATGGGCCATTTTCTACATCAATCAGTCAGCAGCTGACAGTGTCTCCCTCCTCATGTCTTATCCTCAGTTGTGCCTTCTGAGCATGGAATCCTGCTTTATATGGGTTAAGTAGAATATCCTTCGCAAGCAGCAACACCACTCTCTTCCTCTTCTATGCAAACATATTGAGTCTCATTGGTGAAGCATTAAGTGAACCAGCTTCTCAGTGATATAGCATAAAAGCGAAGTGTAATTTAGGTAAAATTAAACTGAAATAATTCCAAACAGGAAACTTGGAAAAACAATCCAAAAAGGACATTTATCCATAGAAAACTGTACCTTTATGTGAAACTGTGTTTTTATCAAAACCTTGTGTATTTGAATTGATGTCTTAAATTCTGTGAGATGGACTTCCGAGACAGTAAACATTAGCAGTGAGGCATGGCCAGCAGAACTAAACTCTGCACCTGGGAGAGCTCTTAAATTAATGCAGTAACTAATTCAGGTGGTGCCAGAAAGAATCACAGAATCACAGAATTTCTAGGTTGGAAGAGACCTCAAGATCATCGAGTCCAACCTCTGACCTAACACTAACAGTCCCCACTAAACCATATCCCTAAGCTCTACATCTAAACGTCTTTTAAAGACTTCCAGGGATGGTGACTCCACCACTTCCCTGGGCAGCCTGTTCCAAAGTCTAACAACCCTTTTGGTAAAGAAGTTCTTCCTAACATCCAACCTAAAACTCCCCTGGTGCCCATTCCCCCTCATCCTGTCACCAGGCACGTGGGAGAACAGACCAACCCCCACCTCGCTACAGCCTCCTTTAACGTATCTGTAAAGAGCAATAAGGTCATCCCTGAGCCTCCTTTTCTCCAGGCTGAACAAGCCCAGCTCCCTCAGCCGCTCCTCATAGGACTTGTTCTCCAGGCCCCTCACCAGCTTCGTCACCCTTCTCTGCACCCACTCAAGCACCTCGATGTCCTTCTTGAAGCGAGGGGCCCAAAACTGAACACAGTACTCAAGGTGCGGCCTCACCAGAGCCGAGTACAGGGGGACGATCACTTCCCTAGCCCTGCTGGCCACACTGTTCCTGATACAAGCCAGGATGCCGTTGGCCTTCTTGGCCACCTGAGCACACTGCTGGCTCATATTCAGCCGACTATCCACCATCACTCCCAGGTCCTTCTCTGCCTGGCAGCTCTCCAACCATTCCTCTCCCAGCCTATAGCTCTGCTTGGGGTTATTGCGCCCCAGGTGCAGGACCCGGCACTTGGCCTTGTTGAACTTCATACAGTTGGCCTCAGCCCATCGGTCCAGCCTATCCAGATCCTCCTGCAGAGCTTTCCTACCCTCGAGCAGATCGACACACACACCTAACTTGGTGTCATCTGCGAACTTACTGGGAGTGCACTCGATGCCCTCATCCAGATCGGAAGATCTGGAAGGAATGAAGAAGAAATGATCAACATTTCAAGAAATCATAAAGTTTGTCATTAATTAAATCTCCAATGAAAGCTGGTAGTAGTATCATTATCATTGGATGGATTATGATGATCTGAAAAAAAAAAAAAAAAAAAAAAAAAAAAGGAGATTTAATACATATTATACAATTTCTAGTAGGTTAAAGGCTTCCTGAAAACCTTTTCACTGTTAGAAATAATCCAGGCAAGCAACATCTCTTCCTCCCCATTTCTAGTACCATACAAGTGCCTACACAGTCCTATTCTTTTCTAGCCATTATGGACATATTAGGAAAGGTACACGTCAGAAATAGGAAGCTATATTTAAGGAATCATGTCTCATTTCCTAGCTCTCTGTAGGTTTTCAAAGACAGCATTGCTTATATTTAGTAGCAGTTTTACCAGGAGAAAAGAAATATTTTTTCTGAAGTGAGGTTTTATTTTCAATTTATTATTATTTTTTTAATTATTTTCAATCTTCAAATAATATTTATCCATGCTAAGCACAGCATTAAGTGACCTTGCAAAGGAGTGAATGATGGCTGGAATTAAGGGAGAATTAATTTGTTATTAATTTTCCTTCTGTGTTTAAAGTGGAGATGATCTGATTTAAGTGATTGCACCAATTTCTTTGCTAGTATAAATTTGCATTGTTGCACTGAACATGAGGAGGCTATCATTATCTGTGTGCATGCTGGATGTTCTGTTTTCCTCCAGGGACACCCTTTAGGGAGGTAGCCCATATATTATATAAGATGTGTGTGCATCCCTGACAGTGAGAAATGCAGGCAGAAGGAGATGGTCTAATTATTGGGCTCTGAGTTAACTCATGCGTGACACTAGCATGAATGTAACAAGAAGTTCCATCTCATTCACGTAACTGTGAAGCCCTGGCCGATGGTTGCACATGCCTTTGAGTGAAGCCCTGAGAAGATGAAAGAAGGGCGATAGGGCTGCTGGGGGTGTGGAGGGCTTGGGTATGCAAAGGGCTGAGGGCCAGAATATGCAGTGGAAATAAAATCAAGTGAAGATGCTAAGGGCTCAGTGCAGCTGGTGGAGACAGGCTCAAGCTCATTGCTGCTCGTTCTGTACAGTTCCACGCAAACAGCCCATTGATGTATCACTTCAGGCAGATCTGCCTTTAAGAAAGATGCAGAAATATTTTTTCTAGTCTTTATTTGGGTTTTTATTTCATGTTGAAATATTTATTTAACTTCCAACCTCAGCAATCCACCAAAGGCCATTTTACAACTATTATTTTAGGCAGATCTATCAGAAAAGAGTCTATTACAACGTTTTGCCTCTTGTAAAAAATAAATAAATAACCTGTTTGTGAAACATTAGAACATGAAGCTTACACATAAGATCTACTTAAGGTTTTGTTGCCTAGTTATTATTAACTAAAACACTGAAAGCCCCTGAAATCTGTATATTTGGTCAGAAATTCACATTTTCAAATGAACATAAACTCCAGATATCCAGAGCTGGATGTTAGATGAGTTTGTCACATTAGTCCAAGCAAGAAGCAAGTTGTTAAGAAATACATTATGTGTACTCAGGATTCAGTGAGGCAGAAGATTTAATACAGAAGTTCAGTGTTTTTTTGTGTTCTGTATAATAGCCAAGACATCCAGATGAGGCTGGGACCTAAGACAAAGGACACAGGGAGACCATTTCCCTCTGGGGGAGCCAGGGGTGTGCATTGAGTATTGATAAACACAGCTGAATCACAGCCACTGCGTTTGTTACAAAATTGTCTGTAATATCCCAGCTTGAATTCTAGCTTTGTTGATGAATTTTGATAGAAAAAACACTTATTTATGTATAAATAAATAAATAAATATATATATATATATATATTTTTTTTTTTTTCTGTTTTTGTCAATGTTAGAGATGACTGAATTTGGTGAGCCTTTGGTCCCAGAGGACTCATCTTTCCCAGTTAGCCAGGACAGAATTTGGTGACTCCATAACTCATGGAATTTTCCCCATTCTGGTCTGGTAGATGTTTTCTGTGGGGGATGTAGACTTCTAAATATCCTTTCAAAATATTTTTTTCTGTGATTCTGAAGTGATGTTAATGTCACGTGTATTAATATCATAACTGCTGAGGTTGTGTTATGTGAAGCTGCTAAATGATGTCTACTTAAAACATACTGTAAATCTACTCATGTAAATCACTGTTTGATGCCTTATAATTGAGCTTTCTAAATGGCATGTTAAAATTAAGTAAAAAAAGTCTCTGTTAGAGAGCAAGACAATTATTTGTGTAAAGAGAAGGTCAGGAAAGATTTGGTTTAAGAAGCTGGTTTCTAACACAGATAAAGATATTATAAAAGTGAATCGTGACTTTCATTTTTTCTTCTCAATTGAATTAAAGATGTTAGAATTTTGGCTGTGTTAGTGGTTTATGATATTTTGACAGCTGGAATTTTCCCCAGTAGTAAGAAAAAAAACACAACTTTGAACTCTACCCTGTTATCTTTATGAGAAAAGAGCCCAGGCTTTGGCACAAATAGTTTGACACAGTATTCATGATTATAAAATAACACATGTATTGTTATAGTCCATCCATGAAAGTCATGAAACTGTAACATCATAAGTCAGGGATGTAGTTCCTTCCTAAGGCTGCCAATGGTGTGATCTACCTTCTTGTCAACACTCCAAGACAGAAGCATTATCAGCTTTACTTGGAACAGTTAACACCCAAAGAAGAGGGACACACAAATCCTGAATGCTGATTATGTGAGAAGTGTTCAGGAAGTGAGGAGTGTTCAGGAACATTCTCTGAAGTGGGTTTTCGTTACAGGCTGATTTTCGTGTTACAGTATTTAATCATTTATGATATGTGATTTCTTGCACTGTTGGCTTTTTGGCTTTTTTTTTTTTTTTTTTTTTTTTTTTTTTTAGCTATGAAAGATATCATTGCATCCCCAAAAAGGGGCTTAACTCTCTCCATCTTGTTCTCTTTACTCTTCAAGCAAAATTGTAATGTGGATTTCTGATGGCTAGTTTCAGGCAATAGATTATTTTAAATCCTAAATAGAGAAATATATTTTATTTTCGTTATGAGAGCAGATAAATTAGTTGGGAAGGAAAAAATGCAATTCATTACTTATTTATTTTTTTTCCCCCTAGAATAATTATCTTTGAGAATATCCAGGATAAGCCAGGAATTATTGAGTGAGCAGACTGTTACTGCTTTAGTTTTCATATATATAAATGTATTTCCAGCATCAGATGATGGTGAATATCTTTAAGACAGACCCCCACTGCTGTTAGCAGAGGGTGATAACTTCATTTGTCTTCCACTCTGCCTGAGAATTGCCCCTGAAGCAGCTCCAGCTTTTGTGGGACAAAATACCAAGTGGTCCCCTTCGTGCTTCCTAGCTGGGGGAAGCTGTGTAAGCTGATATCTCTAAAAGGTCCACTTCTCTCAGCCCTGACTGCTGAGGGGAGTGAACATCATGAGGTACTGAACAGCTGGAGCCTTTGTACCCTGCAGCTCCTTATCACTTGAAAATGCTCCACAAAATCTTAATGTAGCAAAACTGGCAGAGAATTCCTAAAATAACATTATGGACAATCATCTGGGTACCATAGAAACTATCACTGCAGCGAAGAGCTTTCCCTTCTTTGGTTTTACCATTTAAAACCTGAGAATTCAGAGGCTTTGTTAGTGGGAAAAAAGTGTGTTATTTTTGTTATAAGATTGTTCATTTGCTGCAACTTTCATTTTCTTCCTGTGTGGGATCAGATCTGTGCAATTTAATGTCCAAAACTTGTCTCTTTTATGATTCTGTGTGATGAAATTTTACATCAGAACCTTTTATAGTGTGTTCCTTCCAGTCACTGGCCTTCAGGCAGTCAGATGCCTTGACCTTCATGGCTTTTCTAGTCATGTGATGCAATGCAAGCTGTCTTGTTGGAAGCCTGCAGTGGCCATCAACTCTGTACCTTCCTCTTTTCTGCTGGGTTGTGACGTTTTTTGTATTAGATAGGAGGTATCAGAAAGTCTCTGAGGAGGTGATGCCAACCCTGGGATGCTGGCACAGAGGCTGCTGTTAACAGAAATGTCTTATTCTGCATGCAGTGGAATGACTAGTGAGGCCCTTCAACAGCCTGCTATCCCTTAGCAAAAATCTGTTAATAGGGTTACAGGGAAAAATGCCATCCAGACAGATGGGAATGACTCTAGGTTGCCGAAATGCTGTTCTTGCGCAGTAAGTGTGTTTATGGAGGGAAGAATTTCCAGACCAGACAGCTGTCCACAGTGTGCTCCCAAACCTATGCTGAGAGGGACATGTTAGAATGAATCCAGGGCACGTTTTAACATGATAAATAGCTTCCCAAAAAGAAACCATGGGGTTTTGCTTCAGGTCAGCAAGCTTGTGGTTGGATGGTGCAATCTGTTTGATGAGCTTTTAATCTGTCAGTAGAAAGAACTTCCACAAAAAATACAGTTTTATGATTCTCTGCATTGCCTGATTGCCCTAAGGTGTTTGGATCAGCCTAGTGTTAGATGAGGGGTCACCAAGGAATGCTTCTGAGCTGCAGTTGATTGTTTTCTAGCTAAAGCCTTTCAGTAGTTGAGTTAATGTGCAGTTACTATATCAGGATAGTGGGGGAAGATGGACTTATAAACTAGTGAAACATCTGAGATCTTGTTCTTTCAACGGCTTGTTGTAATCTTCACAATGTGCAGATTTATTTTTTTAACCCAATATCCTGAGCTAATTTTGAAAGGAAAGTTCTACCTTTCTAGTTTTCCTCCCACATTTCATTTAAATAAGTTATTCTTCACCTTTTGTTCCAGGCTGCCATGCTCTGTTAAATGCTACTTCAGAAATGACTGCCTTTTACTGATGGGTGAAATAATCTCTGTGCAAAGTCTGGAAATTATTTTCAGTCAGGGATGTATTTTAAGCTTCTTTGAAGTGAGAAGTACAGGATAAGGGGGATAAGCAGTGTGTGGGACTATGAGGTAGGTATTATGCATTCTTTATTGGCTTCTTTTATTTGGTGCTTTATGAGGTTTTGAGCATGCCACTTTCTCATCTTTGCTTTTTTTTTTTTTTTTCTTTTTTTCTTTTTTTTTCCAAATGTCACATTAGTTTGCCACAACAGATGGAAGAGGTAGTATGGAGTAAATATGGTCACAGAATCACTGACCTAATTTTTATTAGCTCAGTGGAACAGGCACAAGCAGTTCTCTGTGTGATCTTCCTTTGAATGCATATCTTCTCGCTGATAAATTTAGCGTGTTAAATTGAAATAGTGGGCTTGCTAAATTAACATCCATCTCAGACACCAAAATGTCTTGCTGTTGCTCTGAATGCTGCATTTGTGCTTTGGATCCTTCACCTGACGGGCATGTAGAAATGAAAAGCATGTTGCTGTTCATAAGGGCCAGACAATGACATGTCTTTGAAAAAGAGCTACAGATCGAAGCATCTAAGGATGGTTGCATGCATTTCCAAGCATTTTCTTATCTCTGTATCTCACCTTTGTCCATGAAAAAATATAGGTGCCTAGGCAGAGAGGAGCTTTCACTGCCCGACAAGTCACAGTCAATGCTCCGACACCTGCATCTTTCTTAGGGCTGAGAATGAGGACTGCCATCATTTCTCTCTGCCATTTAGAAGACCAAGGACTTCAGGACTTATGCTAGGAGTGACAAAACCAGTGATTTCCTAGTGCTGATAATTTCTGCTATGTTTATTTTATGAAAATCCTGGCTTGGGGACTGCTCTCAGGTGAAGAAGGAATGGGAGGGTCACAGCCTGTGTGAAATCACAGGGCTCAGTGGGTTGCCTGCAGTAACACCACACATCTCCGTGTCACTGGGCTCAGTAACTGCTAGCTGAGATGCCATGGCTGTACCAAACTGGTCATGGGACTCAGAGATGGTAGTCATAACCCAGGGAACTATGCATCTACACTCGTGAAAAGTAATTTTGTGCTATGTTTCATTTGCAGCTTTTGTATTCTTAACTCTAATGCTGAGTGAAACACACAGTGGCTTGGGAACAATACAATTCACATCCCCACAAAGTCTACATTGGATTTGCTCTTATTACGGTGTTCATCTCCTTATCTGGTCCAGACATATGCTAAAAGAAATGCACAAAATTGATCCCCTTGATAAAGCTGATGTTCACAATGTTTTAATAAAATTAAAATGCAATCTAAGTATCTCCTGTAACCTGTATGCCTTTAATCATCTCTACTGTTTACTGACAGTCAGTTATCAAGTGTAATAAGTGAGTTTATTGCTTTAATGTTTGTTACTGGCCTATTTTCAAAATCCCTTACAGATGCAAGTTGTATATAGTTTAAATAAGAAATGCTGCATGTAGTCGTCACCACGATGTTATCTAGAGAAAGGGAATGCCATTTCCTTCATTTAACCTCCCAGCCTGTCTCCCCCAGGTATATTTCTCAGAGTTAAAACCAATAGTTTGTAGGTTGCTATTGCTCATTAGCTTTGCTCAAAGTAGTCTTAGTTCTAATGTTGGTCTTAGACTGAATAAATATCAGAAAAGTTTGGAGATCTGTTTATTTTATAGATTTACAATGTTCTGATGCTCAATGGAATCTGCTGAGTATCTTTTATAATGAAGTGAAGGCCTGGACCACACTGTGATAAGGAAAACCTATGTATTGATTCAAAAAAATTTGGGATACAAAAATCAGGTAGAATTCTACTGACATTTCTAGAATTGGCCTAGGTTTGCAGAAACCTGGACTTGATCTGAACAGATGGGAACAGATGTTCTGATGCCTGAGAAAATTTTGAAGCAACTACTGACATGGGAATTCAGGGAAATTCAATAAATGTTTTTATTTCTCTGTGTTATTTCCTAATATTTGAGATGCATATTCCAAGGTCAAATGGAAGACTGAAAGAAATATAAATAAACCAATCCCCTATCCCACAAAATGGTATGGTTGAGCAAAGTTGTAACTTATCCTTTGAGCCAAAAAGAAGGTGAAAGGGATGTAATGCACCTTTCCATTGGAACCTGTTTAGGCAGTCCATGGACCTCTGTGAAAAGAAACACCATGAGCACCATTTCAGATTCTTTTTTTGCACATCCCAAAACCATCACAGAAGAAAAACATGACATTGTGGCTATGGTTCGGCTATGAACATACAAGTCTTTTGTGCCAAAAGCCTTTGTATTTTTTGTTGTAGAAGTACAGGTATAGCAAAAAGATTAGAAGGAAAGTGTATGTCTTTGGTGTGGTACTGAACAGCATCACATCCATACTGAGGTATTTAGCAAGTTAAGAACCTGGATTTTTTAGTGCAGCAGTTGTCACCGAGATAGTTCAGAACAGTTAAGTCTTCCACAGTAGAGCATATCAGATGTCTAAAGATCCATCACCATACACTCATTTGGATACTGGAAAATTAGAAAGATTCTCTTAACATGCTTTTCATCATTTCAATCATTTGTCAGTGGCACTTTACAAATAATTAAATTAATTAATAAAAAAACAAATCTGGAGAAAAGCCAGGCCTTTCTTTTTGTATTCCTTTGAGAATTGTTTCATAAATGTAATGAAACAGAGGCTCCTTCTAACACAGTGCAACTTTTTCTGTCTGATCCTGCTGCATATAGCTTGCATCTTCTCTTTATTCTCCATTCATATCATCTCTCAGTTCTTTTCTAGGGCCTTGATTCTGTGTTTTAAGGCTTGACAACTTATGACCACACAGCCCATTATAATAGCCTGTATAATAGCCTTCTTGATTCATGTGTATCAAGGTGCATGACTAACCCCTTGCTGTATTTTTGCTGGTGTTTGGTATTAAACTTCTTTATGCTTTAGTCACACATTAAAAAATGATGCATTTATTTTTATAACCCAATTCAGCATCCTGCACTACACTTTGTAGATGGAAAGATAACAAAGAAAAGTAAACAGTTCTGCTGATTCTCTGTGATGTGTGATCTGCCAGTCAAAGGTATTTGCAGCGTTTTTGTTTAGAAGAGGAACATCTAGAGGGAAGGAGAGAAGATTGCTAAAAGCAAAACAGCAGCTGTGTGCTAGTCATTTCAAAATTTTGCCCAGGCTGGTATGAAGCCTAGAGAAAAATATCTCCTGCTTTCAGTCTGTTAATTTGACTTTTCAACTTTTCGCATGTGGATACAGTACTTTCTTATGCTGCTTGCAAAGATATTTCTTAATGAAATTTTAAGTCTTAGTAATTTATCCTGACAGAAACTTTGGATGGTTACCTTTTCCACTTTTTTTTTTTTTTTTTTAATAATTTCTTTTCTTTTATAATCTCAATTTCCTACTGTATCTCTAAAAGTTTCAGTTTAGTTTGTAGCAGTAAAAAATATAACAGTTCAGACTATTTCAGCTTTCTTAAATCTCTAAAGCTCTTGGAAATATGCTTTGGAAGTGCTAATCACAGCACCTTTCCTGATTTGAAGTCAGTGATTCAACATCAATAGCAGACATTGATTTATACCCGCTTTAGAAGTTCCAAAGACAATTTCAGGTACAATGTGTAATTTGCCTGAAAGGGCAATCCTTAATACTGGTGTAGGTTGTGCAGAAAGGAGGGTTTTGTGTGACAGCTGCAGTCTATCCTTTGAGAGAGGCACATAGGTGTGTAATGTGCTGTTATGTATTGTATTCAATACAGCTCTGAAGTTTAGTTGGCATGTCCCTGTGCAATGGGTCAGAGAAAAGGGGCAAACATCCTTTGGGCATTGGCTACAGGAGGGACATGGGGAAAAACAGTGTGGTTACTACCTTAGTGAAATAGGTGGGTTGGCTGAGGCTAACGTGGAATTTAGTTGCCTTCTCTTGCTATTTTATCTTTAGATTTTCTTTTTATCACCCTTGCTTGAACCTCATCCCTTCCATTTATTTTTTTATGCTAACTGCCCAAAACAGTGACGTTATCCTTCCTAAATTCTGACAACTTTTTCATGTTTGAACATATGTAGCTGGCTTCAATTATGTCTTCAACTGCTGTTTGATCAGTATGGAACAGGCAAAAAGTGTGCTGCTTCTGCAGTATCACCTTCTGTCTGGGCCCTTGGAGCAGATGGAAAATGGACAACCTTGACTATTGTTATTTCCCATTCCATGATTCATTCATAATTCATCCTACTCAGTCCACTCATTGGCACTTGCCAGTTTCTGGAGATTTTGGAGTGTTCTGGTAGAAGTCCCCAGCAGGAAAACACATTGTAGCACAACCTCAGAGCAATCCCCTTAAAAAGAGATGGTAGCTTAGAGGCCTCCAGCTTCTGTCAGGCCTCCTCAGAGTCTTCCATTAGGGAAGAGCTCCAGCCTTTGAAGCAAAAATGGTTAAATAAGGAGATTCAAAACTTTGGGATCAGATGGAATCTTTTCTTTAGCAGTGGGCACTAGATATAGATGCACAAAAATAAAGCCAGCGTGAAAACTAGAAAGAAGTGAATTGCCATGGAAATGGGTACCAACATGGTATGGGTATTCTCAGCAGAGTCGTCTCCTTGGTAAACTCAGCAGAAAGAAAACTTTTCATTGATAATTGTAAGCTAACAGGAAGAAGATCTAAGACCAGACCTTACTTAGAGCCCAGGAAGCTCAAACTGAGCTATGAGGAAAATGGATTCAGATCCCTGCCTTCAATATCCCCTCCAGAGCCTACATGTATTCTTCATCTCTCTGGCTTCCTTTCCTTTTAAAGAATGTTAAAAGCTTTAAAGAATGTTAAAAGCTTTTGAAATCGTTATTTTCAGGGGAAAATCATGTTCTTAGTCCCGCTCATAATCTTGGAAATGTTTATAGAAAATCTCATTATATCAATTATTAGCTCTCCTGTTACAGTGTGGATCTTGTCCCCTAAAGTAAATGTGTAGTAGTCAGGAGTGTGAAACGAAGTTTTTGATAACCCACATGCATGGGAAATAGAATATAAACATTTTTAGTTTAACCTGGATCATTCCTATTTATCCTTCTTTTTAAATAGTATAGCAGTGATCTTTACAATGAGAAATTCCATTCTGTTCTGTGGGGTTTCCAGCCCTTTGGAAATCAGTTGAGTGAGCAAGATGGAAAGCCACGTGGATCTTAGCTCCTTTATTTTTAAACTATTTCTCCCCATTTCTCTTCTTGTTTTCATCTGAACATGTGTATTGTGTGTGGCCACATTTGGCATCCCACAGTGGCAGGTAGTTTAATGCACTGACTGCCTTATTAAAAGGGACATACCAGCCATCACTCCTGATTAAAAACTTAGATTAGGACATGCTGAGCAGCATGACCCTCTGGCTGGATGACAAGGTATTTTCTTTACAATCTCTTTTGGGGCTCTACACTAAATGTCAGCTAAGAAAAATTGTTAATTTTATTAGGCCTCCAACCATTTGGATTGTAAGAAGATAGTCATCCTTCCTAGATGATTGGAGGCGATAGTAATACAGGTTTATCTCCAAAAGTTTTGAAAGAAATTATCAATAGCCATTGGGTAGATTTGCCTTTCAGTGGGCATTTCCATAGGTAAAAGAAGCAGGCAATGTTTTGTCATGTAACATTAGCTTTACAAGCCTCCAGTAATGGTGAGCAAGATCTTCCTGCAGTGCTGTGAGTTAGAAAGGGACTCTGCTGAGCAGAAAAGTTCAAAAGCCCCAGCTCTTCACCCATGTCATCTCTGGCTCTCCTGGCTGTGTGTCCAGGTATCTGCTGGCACCAGTCTTTCCCAGCAAGCAAACATTTAATTCAACCTGTTTGACTTGTATTCTTGCTACTGGTAATTACTGGTTTTGGTCACTACTACATTTGGTACATTTGGTAACAACTGGTTTTGATCAGGCTTTTGTGGAGGTGGCTGAAAAAATGAATCCTGCGTAATCTGAGATGTTTCTCCAAAAAATAGCACATGAAGTTGTGTTAAGAAGAAACATCAGAGTTTCTGGATTCCTTCTGGAAATGAATATGAAACACAGGAATGGAGGAAGCTGTAGGTTTGTTTTTTTGCTGAAGAGCTCAGATGAAAGAAAGCAGATGAAATGGAAGGGGAAAAAAAGTTGTTTCAGGGGAAAAAATCTCAAAGACAGGAGAGTAAGCTAAAGCCTGTGGCTTGGGATAATGTTCTAAGTGTCCAGTCTTTTGGGTAACTAATTGAAGTAAACTGATTTTTCAGAGGCTTTCCAGATACGACTTGAGTTATTGAAATGTCAGAGGAGGACAAAGTTATCTGTTTTCATACAGCAGGAAAACTTTGAAAAGTTGTAGAAAGCTTTTGAATTCAGCCATCTCCAGGCAGCAACACACTGAGCAATAGTGCCCAAAGACGAGCTGGCGGGGAAGAAGACCGGCCTGGCTCAACAGAGAATTGTGGCTTGATCTTAGGAGAAAAAAGAGGGTTTATAATCTTTGGAAAAGTGGGCAGGCCACTAGGGAGGACTATAAGGATGTTGCAAGGCTGTGCAGGGACAAAATTAGAAAGGCCAAAGTTCATCTGGAGCTCAATCTGGCTACTGCCGTTAAAGATAACAAAAAATGTTTTTATAAATACATCAACACAAAAAGGAGGACTAAGGAGAATCTCCATCCTTTACTGGATGCGGGGGGAAACTTAGTTACAAGAGATGAGGAAAAGGCAGAGGTGCTCAATGCCTTCTTTGCCTCAGTCTTTAGCGGCAATACCGGTTGTTCTCTGGATACCCAGTACCCTGAGCTGGTGGAAGGGGATGGGGAGCAGGATGTGGCCCTCACTATCCACGAAGAACTGGTTGGCGACCTGATATGGCACTTGGATGTGCACAAGTCGATGGGGCCAGATGGGATCCACCCAAGGGTACTGAGAGAACTGGCAGAGGAGCTGGCCAAGCCACTATCCATCATTTATCAGCAGTCCTGGCTATCGGGGGAGGTCCCAGTTGACTGGCGGCTATCAAACGTGACGCCCAGCTACAAGAAAGGCCGGAGGGCAGACCCGGGAAACTACAGGCCTGTCAGTTTGACCTCAGTACCAGGGAAGCTCGTGGAGCAGATCCTCTTGAGAGTCATCACGCAGCATTTGCAGGGCAAGCAGGTGATCAGGCCCAGTCAGCATGGGTTTATGAAAGGCAGATCCTGCTTGACGAACCCGATCTCCTTCTATGACAAAGTGACACACTGGGTGGATGAGGGAAAGGCTGTGGATGTGGTCTACCTTGACTTCAGCAAGGCTTTTGACACCGTCTCCCACAGCATTCTCCTCAAGAAACTGGCTGCTCTTGACTTGGACTGGCGCACGCTTCGCTGGGTTAGAAACTGGCTGGATAGCCGGGCCCAAAGAGTCGTGGTGAATGGAGTCAAGTCCAGTTGGAGGCCAGTCACTAGTGGCGTTCCCCAGGGCTCGGTGCTGGGGCCGGTCCTCTTTAATATCTTCATCGATGATCTGGACGAGGGCATTGAGTGCACCCTCAGTAAGTTCGCAGATGACACCAAGTTAGGTGCGTGTGTCGATCTGCTTGAGGGTAGGAAAGCTCTGCAGGACGATCTGGATAGGCTGGACCAATGGGCTGAGGTCAACTGCATGAAGTTCAACAAGGCCAAGTGCCGGGTCCTGCACCTGGGGCACAATAACTCCAAGCAGAGCTATAGGCTGGGAGAGGAATGGTTGGAGAGCTGCCAGGCAGAGAAGGACCTGGGAGTGATGGTGGATAGTCGGCTGAATATGAGCCAGCAGTGTGCTCAGGTGGCCAAGAAGGCCAACAGCATCCTGGCTTGCATAAGAAGCAGTGTGACCAGCAGGGCTAGGGAAGTGATCGTCCCCCTGTACTCGGCTCTGGTGAGGCCGCACCTTGAGCACTGTGTTCAGTTTTGGGCCCCTCGCTACAAGAAGGACATGGAGGTGCTTGAGTGGGTGCAGAGAAGGGCGACAAAGCTGTTGAGAGGCCTGGAGAACAAGTCCTACGAGGAGCGGCTGAGGGAGCTGGGCTTGTTCAGCCTGGAGAAAAGGAGGCAAGGGGCGACCTTATTGCTCTCTACAGGTACCTTAAAGGAGGCTGTAGCGAGGTGGGGATTGGTCTGTTCTCCCACGTGCCTGGTGACAGGACGAGGGGGAATGGGCTTAAGTTGCACCAGGGGAGTTTTAGGTTGGATGTTAGGAAGAACTTCTTTACTGAGAGGGTTGTTAGGCATTGGAACAGGCTGCCCAGGGAAGTGGTGGAGTCACCATCCCTGGAAGTCTTTAAAAGACGTTTAGATGTAGAGCTTAGGGATATGGTTTAGTGGGGACTGTTAGTGTTAGGTCAGAGGTTGGACTCGATGATCTTGAGGTCTCTTCCAACCTAGAAATTCTGTGATTCTGTGATTCTGTGAAAAAATAATATAATAAGGAGCTGCTGGAGAAATCTAAGAGTAGAAACATTTACACCTTTGCAGAGCTGAAGAAGCCTCTAATCAAAAAGGGCTCTGAGCATCCTAATGTCAAGTCCTATTACAGATCCTCAGAGTGAAAGGGGTGCAGAAGGAATCTGTCCTTCTGTGTCTTGGGAGTCTTCCATTGCTCCAGGAAGACACAGGCTGCGAAGAGAAACCATCTGTGGCAGCTGGTAACTTGCATTTAATCTAGGATCTAATAGCAGTGAGAGAATAATGCTAGAAATGAGATAAAGCCCCTCTGGGATGACAAATGGCTTTTCTATGTCCTTTCTGAACGGTGGTATCTTCATGAAAGCAGCAGGCAGATGTACTGCCAAGGGAGCAGGGGAAGTGAAGCTTAAGGCAGCTAAACGCAGACATCATATTCTTTGGTCTCAACTTCTTATTGAGTATGCGCTGGGTAGAAATAAGAGAGATTAACTGAAAATCGAATCTCCTAAGAAAATTTCTTTTATTTGATCAGCTACTTTATTGTGTTGTTGACTTGTTCTTTAGACTGATAAAGAGAGAGAAGATGGTTTTGTGATAATTATTTTTTCTGGAGTAAAAGTAAATTAAACGGATTAAATTGGATGGAATGTGGTTATCTGTTTCACGAGGGTCAGATGAGCCACTTAAATGTGTCATTTTAAGAATGCTGAAAACTTCCTGTCAGAAGAAAATATTTTTCAACCTTTTTAAACGTTTTTTTTATTTTCCTTTTAAAATATCTTCTAGTAAAATATGGATAAATAATGAAAAAGTAGACTTTTTGTCCCATTCTTTGCCAAAAAAAAAAAAACACAAAAAACACATATATATGAGCAGAAACAATGCTGTGGTACATATGTACAAGCAGAAACAATTTAGGTTGCCAGAAGGCAAGGGTGCTTCTGACAGCTGGGCTACATTTAAAGAGCACTTCTTCCATGCTCAGGATTGGTGCATCCCGAAAATAGGAAATCAGGGAAGGGGGACAGGAAACCAGCATGGATGAGCAAGGAGCTCGTCAATGAGATCAAAAGGAAGAGGATGGTCTATGAAATGTGGAAAAAGGGCCTATCCTTTTGGGAGGAGTATAGATGTGTTGTCAGAGCCTGTAGGGACGCGACGAGGAAGTCTAAAGCCCACCGAGAGATGAGGCTTGCAAAAGAGATAAAGGATACTAAGAAAGGTTTTTTCAAGTATGTAAACAGCAAGAGGAAGACTAGGGATAATGTGTGTCCCTTGCTGAATGAGGGGGGTGTTCTGGTCATGGGAGATGCTGAGAAGGCAGAGATACTGAATGCTTTCTTTGCTTCTGTCTTTGCTTCAAGGACACTCCCCCAGGACTCCTCGACCCTGGCAATAGGACAAAGGATCTGGGAAATGGAGGGCTCCCCCCTGGTGGACATGGGAGTGGTTCGGGAGTGTCTGAGTGAGCTCAACGCACACAAATCCATGGGTCCTGATGAAATGCATCCATGTTGCAAAGGGAGCTGGCAGATGTGATCGCTGAACTGCTCTCTATCATCTGTGAAGGTCCTGGAGAATGGGTGAGGTGCCTGAAGACTGGAGGATAGCCAGTGTCACTCTGGTCTTCAAGAAGGGCAGGAAGGAGGATCCGGGAAACTACAGGACAGTCAGTCTCATCTCTGTCCCTTGAAAGGTATTGGAGCAGCTTGTTCTGGATGCCATCTCCAAGCAATTGGAAGAGAAGAAGGTTATGAGGAGTAGTCAGCATGGATTCACCGAGGGGAAGTCGTGCTTGACCAACCTCTTTGCCTTCTATGATGGCACCACCAGCTGGGTAGATGGGGGCAGAGCAGTGGATGTCGTCTACCTTGACTTTAGCAAGGCTTTCGATACTGTCTCCCATGACATCCTGATAGCAAAGCTGAGAAAGTGTGGGATAGATGAGTGGACAGCAAGGTGTGTTGAGAACTGGCTGACTGGCTGAGCTCAGAGGGTGGTCGTCGGCAGAGCAGACTAGCGGTGTTCCCCAGGGGTTGGTGCTGGGTCCACTCTTGTTCAACATCTTCATCGACAACCTTGATGAGGGAATAGTGTCCATCCTCAGCAAGTACACTCATGACACAAAGCTGGGAGGAGTGGCTGACACGCCAGAAGGCTGTGCTGCCATTCAGCAAGACCTGGACCGGCTGGAGAGATGGGCAGGAAGAAACCAAATGAGATTTAATAAGAGCAAGTGTAGAGTCCTGCACCTGGGAAGGAACAATCCGAAGTATCAGTACAGGCTGGGGGATGACCTGCTGGAGAGGAGCTCTGACAAAAAGGACCTGGGGGTCCTGGTGGATGACAGGTTGACCATGAGCCAGCAGTGTGCCCTCGTGGCCAAGAGGGCTAATGGGATCCTGGTGTGCATTAAAAGGAGCCAGCAGGTCAAGGGAGGGGATCCTCCCCCTCTACTCTGCCCTGGTCAGGTCTCACCTGGAGTACTGTGTCCAGTTCTGGGCTCCCCGGTACAAGGAAGACAGGGATCTCCTGGAAAGAGTCCAGCGGAGGGCCACAAAGATGATACAGGGCCTGGAGCATCTTCCCTATGAAGAAAGGCTGAGAGACCTGGGCCTGTTCAGCCTGGAGAAGAGAAGACTGAGAGGGGATCTCCTCAGTGTATATAAATATCTGAGAGTGGGGGACAGAAGGATGTAGCCAATCTCTTTTCAGTGGTTTGTGAGGATAGGACAAGGGGCAATGGCTGCAAGTTAGAGCACAGGAAGTTCCGCACTGACATGTGAAAGAACTTCTTCACGGTGAGGGTGACGGAGCATTGGAACAGGCTGCCTAGGGAGGTTGTGGAGTCTCCTTCTCTGGAGATATTCAAGGCCTGCCTGGACACCTACCTGGGCAGCCTGCTCTGAGGAACCTGCTTTGGCAGGGCGGTTGGACCCGATGATCTTTCGAGGTCCCTTCCAACCCCTTCAGTTCTGCGATTCTGTGATTCTGTGATTCTGTCCCAAATAATTTTAGTTTAGTCTCCAAACAAATTTTTTCCTTTTTTTTTTTTTTTTTTTTTTTAACTGAATAGTTTGGAAAATGTTAATTTCTTTTCTAACTTTTCTATTTTTCCTATTGTTATTATTACTATTATTTTAATTTGAACTGCTATATAAAATAACTCACAGCTCTGTCAGCTCTACTTGCAAATTTTAACATTAGCTGGGAGACCTTTTTTGTCAAGTAAGCCTATATTAATTAAGACCGAAGTTCTTTGGAAATAAGGAAATTGAGTTTCTCATTGGACACTGCTATTCCAGATGGTCAATATTATTTGAAAGAAATAATCCCAGGATAAGTGAAAGGCAAAAATCATTAAAAATAACAAAAAAAAAAAAGTCTATAAGATAAAGCAAGACAGTCTCCAGTCTTCATCTGAGGTTTGATTTTTATTCCTGTCTCTATGGAAGAGAAGCCCAACTCTTTTGGTTGCACAGGGCTGCTTCATAGTAAAAAACAAACTTTTTCTTAGGTTTTTTTTTGGAGGTGGAACTTGTGCATGGATCTCTTACTGTTTGACAAACCTCATGTTGCACCATGTGGTGTAACAGGGGCTCTCTCCCCTACCTAGCCCTGTGTATTGACATATTTGCAGAATGGTGTCTCATTGCTTTAAGATCTCTGCCAGGTTTGGTGATGCAAACAACATCATCACAGCAAGTTTCATAGCAAGGGGCAGCACACCTTCCTTAGGGAACCAGGCACCTGTCTCTGAATTGGGCAGTATTGTTTGGTTTGCGAAAGGAGTGAATAAGTGAATGTGGGATGATGTGATGTGTGAAACCCTTGCAGTTAAAAGGAAAGAAGCTTTGAGCCTGCATGACACCCATGTAGGAATCTAAGACAACATGAGGTTTTTAGTCCCTCACTGAAGAAACTTTCTTTACATCTGTAGGAAGTCCAGGAAGGCTAGGTCCCTAACTTTAACACTTACTGTTGGGGCATTAAATTAAGCAATATGAATACACTCTTGAAGACTTACTGTTTGACTAACTTTGTGCAGAAGGTGAAATTTTAGTGGGTAGAACTGATAATAATTTTTGTTCTGGGAGCATTTTAAAATATGTTTCTTCTGTCATCAAATTTCATATTGTCCCCTTGTTAAAGTATGTGTCTCAATATATAGCCTGTTCACCTGGTAATTGACTATCTGCTTTTATTTATTTTATTTTTTTAATACTCATCTGTCCCCTTTTCCAAAAACTCAAATTCTGGACTAATGCCACACTAATTCCATGGCATCCCAATATGAGAAGGAGATGAGCCTTCCTGGGAAATGAGTATTGCATAAGATGTGAACTAAGCACTGTCAGGAATGCAGTTTATTTCTTTGACTAGCTATAGCAGCATCTTTGAATTTGTGCCTATGTGCATGTAAGTTTGAATGAGAAGGAACAAAAAATAAATAAATCCAAAAGACTACTCTTGTTACCCAGGAGAAGGGATTTGACAGATATTAGTTATTTGTCCTACTGGAAGGGCTGAGGTAACTGGGGGTAGAAAATCTTCTCATTTCCATGGTAATGAACATGTTCTAGAAAATTTGCCTTATATCAGGTAGTTGGAAAGTATCTTTTATTTTAGACTTCCTGGAAAGGGTTTATTATGCAGATTAGCTTGACACTTGCTTTTGTTGCTGTCTGTATTACCATCTCAAAGAACCACTCTCAACACTGCACAAGAAAACAATAGTTTTGTACATGGTTGTTCAGAGTTTATATTAAGAGTTTGCAAAGGCTAGTGTTCTAACTTAATTTGTGGGCTATTTTCTCTTTGAAAACATATTTTTAAGAAGCACTGAATAATTTACAAGATTCACATCTAATTAAAGTGAGAGAACAGTGGGAATATGAAACTGGTACTAGCTATTCTTTTGTGTTGTATATTAGTCTGACAACCACTACAGTTTCCTTTGCAAACATTTCCACTGTTTAATGATTAAAATAAATAAATAAATAAATAAAAATCTAAGCATCTTCCCTCAGTTTCAAGTGTATTTTTCAACTAAAAAGGATTTTGATTGTATCATGAAACATACAAGCTAATATTAACTGGGGATCATGTTTCTGAATGTTTTTACTTTGGGGATATTTTGCACAGCTCATATTATGACTGATAGCTGCTGGTTGCATTACTATCAGCGTGGAAACATGTCTAGCTATACACTTAATATTCATATAAAGGAATTTCAGGGGTTGCAATGCTAGCTCCATTCCCAGTCTTTCCTACCTGTGCAAAGGCTACCTGAGCCCAAGGGGTGAGAATGGCCTTTTGGCACCAAATTGAGATCAAAATTAAATTCTTTCTTCTCTAAAAGGTTTCTTTATGTGACTTTTATGAATAGTTTGATCTCAGTGGGCTATCCCTGTTAGCAGATAACATTGTATGGTTTATTTTTCATGCTTTTTCAACTAATTACATACTAGTGACTCTTTCATAAATACTTTTAAAATGCTGAACGCCATGAAAATACAAATTTAACTTTTATTTTGTCACTGTCATCGGCATAAAAGGTCCTCTACCTTCACACATGCACCTGAAATATTGCTGAAATATGTGCTGAAATGTGAAGTGTACTGAAAGATGTAGCTGAAATATGGGTACATTTGGTTCATTGGATCAGGCTTTGATAAAAGTTGTCGATTGGGCTTTGATACAAGTTATCTTCATGATAGTGGAAGTGCTCTTCCCTTGACCTCTTCCAATTGCATATCCAGAGATGTACATTTTTTGTCCTTATTGTGACCTCATAATTTAAACATTATTGTTTATAAAATGATTCAGAGGCACTGATCTGACCTAAAAGTAACTAGGAAATAACCAAGAAATAAATGTTTGATTTTTTTTTTTTTTTTGGCTCTTTTTATAGTGAAAGCAAGTTGAAAAATGTAATTCGCTGCCCTTTGGTGCATCTTAGAGGTCAAGTACACCTCTCTAAAATGGAAGCATGCAGCACAGAGTCACTACTGTACTGTGATTAGGAAGCAATGCAGAATATTCAGCAGCCAGTGGGATTCAAAGACAGTCAACTCTGCCAGCTCTGTTGAGCAACTTTGGTTTTTCCATTCTGTATCCTCATATAGCTCCTTGTAGAAAATGGTTTGTTTTTCTTCTGTGTGTGTATAGTGCTTATCAACTTAATGTCTGATTTCACTTGGAGTATCCAGATGCTAATGGCAGAAAATAGTAAAGGAGTAACAAATTAATATAATGCATGGCACTGTGTTTAGGTGTAACTCACAGAATACTGGAGAAAATTCAAAAATAGTATTGGTGATTGGTGCTATAAAAATAATTGATGCTGTAATATCATTCAGAGCAGTTGTCCTTCCCTGAAGTAGTAGTTCAGGGAATGATGTCACTTCATGTCTTTTCTGGACTCAAGTTTTTACAGCACATAGCAAGAGATACAGAACCACTCTGAGTCTTTGAATGTGGAGTTTTGAAGTATCACTGATGTCACTGCTGGCACAAAGATACTTCATAGTAGGTGACAATTTTCTCTAGCAGTGTTCAGATTAAAGAGACTGTAAAGTAATGTATCTGAGATGTTGCCCAATAAGAAGAGGGAGGAACAAAATCTCTGCAGCATTATGATCTCTGTGGACATTACCTGTCTCAAATTCCAGTGAAGATCCACAACTATCGATAGGATAGTACAAGATAAATCGTAATTCTACAGCTGTACTCCCAAGGATGTCTTGACTAAGTAACTCCTGCTTTGAATACTGTCTTTAAAGGCCTGGAAACATATTCTACTTTAATGATATATCACTTACAGCTGGAAAATATCAGAATTTACTTTATAGTAATTGTAGCAGCAGCAGTAGTAACAATGGGTCTAAACTGTGCCCTGCTAACTCTGGGAATCCTCCATTATCCCTGACTCGAGAAAACTGCTGAGATTCTCAGATTTAGAATGTATTGCACCCATGACACAAAACAACTGAAGCCAGACAGTGTAAATAGAATGTTATGGTAAAAAAGTGAGTGCTGAATTTTCTGAGATAATCAGGTAGCAGAAAAACAGGCTGCAGCAATACAAACAAATAGCAACTTTAGTATTGAAATTGCCCGAATTTTGCCAATTTCAAGTGCAGCTGTGCTACTCAAATTCAGTTAGATTAGAAGAAAAGAATTTCCTTTAACACATAGTTCTGCAAACATCCTGTATGCAGTAATAAATACATAAATAAACAAGCCCATCCAGTAAGCACAGATGCCATTTAATGTGGAAGCATATTAAAGTTTACAGTTACTTCTTTTAGACTCTTCCCTGGGGTGCCATGTGTCATCCTCATGGAGAAGGAACTGCAAAGTCTGATTCACTGATGTATTAGACAACATCTGTGCTTGCTGGCTTGGATTAAAGATACTGAATCAAAAAAGAGTTTGATCTGCTTTACCAGCACTGACACAAGGTTATACTTCGTCTTTGGCTTGTTGGCTTTTTTTATTGTTTATGTTGGATGTCGTGAGTCAAAACTGGTTGGCTCTTTTACGTCACTTGGGAATTGCCATTTTGCTAAGCAGAAATGGGTGTGGCCATTTCTATAATCTGCAGAGGAAAATCTCTGCATTTTACATATTCAGCTCTTGGAGAACTGCAGGAGAAGGATAGGGGTAACTCATAGGTGGGAACAGGTGACAGCTTCTCAGGGCCGCAGTGGCTTCAGGTGAGGTGTGGCTGGGTATACATGTATTACAACTAATTCTTAAGAGATCCCAATGATGATAGTTTGATGTCCTGATAGTGACATTTTGTTTCTTTTTTTTTTTTTTTTGGGAGAGGAAGCTGGGGGTACAGAATGTGCGTGTACCTTAATATAATCAAGGCATTTGCAACTGAAAGGTTGAAAGGTAGTAGCCTTCCTCCAGAAGATGCCATGCACACTGATATTGAGACTGAATGAACGCAAAATGCAAATGTAAACTAAAGGGACTTTTTGTTGTGTTTTAGAATTGATCTCTTTCATAATTAATGGATCATGATAAACCTTTGGTATGTGGTTATAATAGGGAGCAAGAGGCTGCCATTATCATATGAGCATGGTAACTAATTCCAGAAAGAGTTGCTGTTCTTCCATCACTAGAGGGGAAAAGAACATCATCTCAAGGCTTTAGTGTTTCATTTTTCAGTTTGCTCTAGATCTTCTAGCTGGAAACTTCCCAACCTTTGTGAAGCTCGTCTTCTGTGAAAAGTTTTAAGAATCAGTTATAATGAAAAAACATGTTTTGTTTTGTCTAATTTTTCTTTAGAGAAATTTGATGGCGAGCTTAGAACATTCTCATGTTCTTCTGGAATCCATTGAGTAGATTAGTGCCTTAAGTTAAACATGTTATATTAAAGAGTCACCTTAAGATTACCTGAGTCAAACTCAACACAATCAACATGAGAGAAACTGTTCAGATAAAAAATAAAATAAAATAAAAAATCCCGGTTCTGTCTCGTCATTCCAGGTTAGTGACACTCTCTCAGTGTCTGCTTTACAATACAGAAAAGCATTTATATGCTAATCTGATGAGGATCCAAAATCTGGTATTTCTCCTTTTGAAATATGTTATCAAAGTTTGAAATGTATGGATAAATGTTAAGTGATGACTTTGTGAACTGGACACAGGAGACACAAGCTGCCAGAGACACATATTTTTGGCTGGGACTATTCCACTGACACAGTAGCTATCAAAATACAATCTGGTGCCCATCTTGACAGATACGTAGCATATTTGCGACACGGGCAAATGTCAGCTCAGGGTTTCACAGCCAAAACACACTTAGCTCACAAAGAGCAGAAAGTCTTGTAGTCTAACCCTTAGTATTACAAACTGAAATATACTTTAAAATTAGGCTGAATCAGTGATGAATTAATGGGAACTATAGCAATGTGTGTTGTTGTTTGGAAGGGTATAGAGCCCTTCCGAAAGGCTGCAAGCTAAGGGAAGCAGAGAATCAGCTTCTGGAATCAGTTCTGAAAGATACAATAGTGTAGGCTTTATCTTCAACTGTGATGAAAATGAAAACTGATTACATGAAAAGAGAATTTTGCTGAAGCCAGAGTTTTGATAGCTACTGGGGTGAAATATTTACTGACAGAAGACAAGACAAAAAAACAACAACCAACCAACCAAACAAAAAAACAATCACAGAATGCACCTCACATTGTAAATAGGTACATAAGGATATGAAACAAGGGATTTAAGGGACTTTCAGGTCATTCATGTGAGTCCTCTGCTATTGCAGTCTTCCAGTCTTATGGGTTTTCTTTTCTCCTTTAGAAGATTAGGAAGAGTAAGTAAAAGCAGAAACATCCAAGTTATAAATTTTGAGATACTACCACCTGTCTCTGGAACACAATTCTGCTCTAGGTGACTTCACTGAAAGCTGAGTGCATGAAAGAAAGGTTTTAATCTTTACAAATTCTACTCTAATGTAGGCAGGCATGGCTATTGTGACAAATATTTTGAAAATAAAGTCATAGCACTGTCTTCCATTAAATAAACCTTTATTTTACAACAGCGACACCCCCTCATTTTTGGCAAACAAATGAGATTGCAAACAGCAGCAAATGAGTGTTCAGTTCTGCTTGATGATTACTCATGTGGAGGGCTCTGGTTTGTCTTGGATGACTCTTGAGCTCTGGATTCATGTGAGAGCAGGAAAACAGCAAAATCCCTAATAGAGCAAAAGCTATAGCTCCTCTGGATAGCAGCAGCAAGACACACATTGACTGTGTGTCAGGTGATACTTGACAATTTTTGAGGATAAAAAATATTTCTTTAAGTTGTTTAAATAGGATATGTCAGCTCTTTGTATTTTTTGAAACCTTTTTGTTTTTGACATCAGGTACAGAAAAATTCATTTATCTTAGCAACACAGCCTGTGACTGCAAGCCCTGTATTTTGCTTCACAGCCATGGCCTGTCTGCTTTCCTCTCTGCTTCTCAGGAAGCTCTTCTTCAAAACATCTACAGCATCTGATATCTTTTACCACACAGGATCTGCTTGCTTAAATGCAGATGACAGAGGCATAGTCAGCTTTTTGTTTTCCTATTTTTTTTTCTACAGAAAACAAAAGCATGATTTAAAGAACTTTTCCTTTGCATTGTGATATGTGCTTTTTAAAAGGAAATGCTTTGAAAATACCATATGTGTATAAAAGAAGGAAAGAGAATGAATTCTGTTTTTCTCTGATAATCCCTTGTGGTGCCAGGAGCTATGCTAGGAGGTCTGTTTGGTCATTCTGTTTTTACCTTTCATTCAGTCCCATAACTGGCAATGCATGTGGTCAGGACAAGTCTCTACTAACTTGGAAATACAGCAGCTCTTCTTCACAGCCCACAGCAAATTCAGTGAGTCCTGCAAGACCAAGGAGCACAGAAGAATGTTTTGGAGAGCTGTATGATTGTCCCTTAGCATATAGTTTTCTTCTACATATCTCTATATAGGTAACATATCTTACATCTGTTAGAGTATTTCTGTCCTAGCATAGAGTTGCTATTCTTGAAATTAAAAAAAACCACACGACTTCAATCTTAAACTTTAAATATGAGTCAATCATTTTGAAGTCATCAAGGTTACTAATGGATTGTACTCAGTGTGAACAGGGGAAGTAGAGTTAGGAAATTTGCCTTATAAGAATAATGGACCAAAATCCTCACCCACATCAATATAAATCAGAACTGACTACAATTAAGTAAGGAGAATTGACTCTGTAAAAATTGCTGTGAGAGGAGAAAACAGCATCTGCTTTTTATTTACCTTTGGAAAACTAAATGTTTGAAATGGTCAGTTTGGGCTATATATACTCCAACAGGATTTGGGATTGTCAGAATGAATTAAAATCAGTTTTTATTATGCATGGAGTGTTTTTAATGGTGCACTTATTTTCTTAGTGATGTGTGTTCCACCTTATAAAAAATAAAAATTCAGAACATCAAAGTGTTTACTACAAAATGTGTGTTTTTTTTTTCATATTTTTTTTATACATAAATATATATTGTGGAAGCCAGATAAAGACTTGCAAACATTGGTAATGCACCTAGTATGAAAGTTGTTGCTAATATACCATGTAAATTAGTGTCTCTGTCTCTCTTTCTTGACATGGAAAGACAGATATTGCAAGATTTCTAGGGAACAAAGACACTTCACTCAAAAATTCAAACACAGCTTTATGAGATTCTCTGTTCTTGTTGATAAAAGTTTTGTTTCTTCCCCACCCAGTCATCTTCTGCTTCACCTCCAGTAGGCATCCGTTTACTACAGGAGGTAAAGGAAGGAATGTTTTTTTCAGAAACAACTTATTTCTCAAACTCTCACTAGCTCCCTAGACTCCATTTTGGGTATGCAATGGTTCCCAGAGGATTGAAGTGTGAAGTCAGTGTTCCCTGTGTTTGCCTAGATGAGGAAATTGAGCTGTTCAGATCAATTAACAGGTCTTTGTGATGAGGGTGTTAGAAAGAAGGGATAATTTGGTTTGATTTATACTGTACTTTTGAAACATTAATTTATGCTATTCCAGCAGTGTAAATAAATTGCTGTTGAGGTAAATATGTTGGAGTGAATTCTCCCTGCCCATATTTTATTTTTTTCTGTTTTTATTTATTTATTTATCAACTAGATACTGAGGGAGCTGGAGGTTTCAGCACAGTGTCTCTTTGAGAGCCTCTGGGACCCCTGGCACCCAAAACCCTGGGAGGGATGGTACTGCAGTGGCCCCACTGCCTCTCCATAGGGTGTGCCTTGGTGCATGGTCTCATGAGCAAGATCAGCCATGTGAGGCACCTAGAAGATGCTCTTCAGAGCAGTGTTTAAGTAGATAGTAAGGAAAAAGTAGGACTGTAGTCACAGTCTCTCTACTCTCTCAGTCAGTCAGATCCCAATGAAGTCAGAAAAAGTTAAAAAGAGCCTTTTCAGGACACTACCAAATCAGTCATTGCTGCCTTTTGCAGTCCACAGCTTCTGAATTGATTTTGCTTGGAAACACTTAGCTTTTTTATGAGGACGTGTTCAGCAAAAAAGTAGGGTGCTGGCTTTGGCTGTGTTAGTCCAAGTGGTGCTTTAGATACTGGGATACTGTTAAGAAATATAAATCTCACTGGGAAGGAGGAATATGTTACCTCCCTGAAACTGTGATAAAGTTGGATCAGAATTCTTGTTAGGTCCATTTCTGGACACTGTCTGTGCTTTCAGTGACCCTGATCTACTACAGAGATGCATGTTCTTTTGCAGGTGTGGAGAACTGAGGGATTTGTTGTGGAGACAATAGTTTTCATCATGTTATTATGAACAATGTGCCTCTCAGTATCCCTGTGTCCTGTCCTAAATCTTTTAGGACTACAGGAGGTACCTAGTAGAGTATAGTCCAGGGTCGATGCAGGGTGGACTTTTTTCCCTGCTTCCCTATTAATATTAATAATATCCTGTCAGCATATGTTTCAGAATTTCTGTTTTTCTTTTAGATTTTTCCTACTCCACAGTTTTACCTTTGGAATAATTTTTAAAACTATTAACTAGCAAAATTTACATTATTAGCAGGATCAGTGCTGGAAAATAAAAAGAAACTGAACATGAAGGAATGAATATCTGCTCCCTCAGTGGTTCTAGCACTTGAAACTTTAAGGATGTGTTATACCACCTGGAGGAGGATATAAGGTGCTTAATGATAGTTATGTATAAAAATCTTCATGGCTGAATGGTATTCACAGCAAATCCATGAACAAAGACTGTTTTGATTCATGTCTAGTTGCAAAACAAAACAAAACAAATTAAAAAAATCACTGAGGAGCAGATCTTATTTTCTGCCCATCACTTTGCCCCATTGTTCCACTATACCGAAGACATGTTCTTTGGCTGATCTGGCATGGACCAGCAGAACCCAAATGTTATTTTAATATAGTCTTTTTTTTTGAGGGGAAGGTCCAACAATCCTAATATATAAATATATATATATGTATATATAAACTCACACACAGATCTGAAATCTTTTAACTCTTTTGGGTTGTGATTTAATTTTCTTTATATACAAGTTGTGTTCTATTTTGTTGTCAGGCCAACTCAATTTCCCCCCTTCTGCTTGCTGTGTGTTAGGTTCCTTTAGCAACCGCTTCATGCCAATTCAGGAAAAGAAAATGCTTCCTGGAAGGCTGGGTGTTGGGAGAGCTGTACAGCACTGCGGAGACAGAGAGACTGGAAACTGTACCATACAGACTCATTTAAAGTGTGTGCCAGAGAAAAAAAAAAAAAAGTGATATTTGCACCAATTTGTATTTCTCATTAAGTGCTTCCTGGGCCTTCATGGTGCTGCAATAGAAACCAAAAACAACAAAAAGGAATATTTTCTATAGCTGTGTTAAGTGAAGCCAGTGGGATTGGTTTAGTGGGAAAAGAATAAACCATGTTTGTTTCCAGCAGTTTGAAATCCAGGACTGTACTGATGACAGCTAATACATGTATATTTTCATTATTTCATTTTCCTGGTTTCATACAATATTGCCTTTAAAATTAATATTGACATTTAATGTCTGTGGAAATAGCTATCAATATACAGAAGATTAAATAAAGCAATAGAAAGAGTGCAAACTGCAACTGATAGAATAGCTGGTATCCCTTTAAATAAAACTCAGAACAATATTTTCTGCTGCACACTACTTCCTCAGCACTCTGACCTTGATACCGGATACAGCAGGTGTAGGTTATTCTGTATATTATCCATTGTTCTCATGTGCACCTAGAAAAACTTGTTTCTTAAAAGAGACCCTTACACTTCCCCGCCTCCCCTCCTCTGCAGCTTAAGTTATCCAGTGTTATGCTTACAGTTATGACAAGTATACAGCCACTGATACACAGGACCTGGCTCAGGAAGGTGCAGCAAATAAAACCAAGTGACTGGACAATAAAACGTCAGATGAAATTCAATGTGAGCAAATGTGAAGTAAAGCACATGGGAAAGAAACATTACCATTATTACCTTTGACTTAATTCTGTGTGAGTTAAAAAATAAAATAAAATAAAATAAAATAAAATAAAATAAAATAAAATAAAATAAAATAAAATAAAATAAAATAAAATAAAATAAAATAAAATAAAATAAATAAAATAAAATAAAATAAAATAAAATAAATCTTCAATCTCTTTCACAGGTCTGTAGAGAGGACTCAGAAGAGGAAAGCAAGCAAGAAGGTAATTTCTCTTGAAGAGCATTTCAGGTACCCGCCATTTCAATTGGGCTCTTTGTCTCGGAAGGGAGTGTCTAGCAAGATGAGCAGAGCTTGGGAGTCAAGGCAGAGTCTGATATGGTTTGAAGGTTCAGGTATGTAAGCTGAGGTATCTCTAGTGGTGCTCAATCTTCATGAGCATTCAATTCTTTGCAAATTGTTCTCCTAAAACCTGCAGTGTAAGTTCTTCCTTATTGCTCATAAAGTTATGATCTAGCATTGCTGGAAGATGTTGGCTGTCCTATTGCCTTTGAATATATGAATATATCAGATGAGATCCATACTGTCTGATCCAAAACTGACAGACACCAGTGGGAATATCTGCCATCAATGAAAAAGTGCGTTTTTTTTTTTTTTTTCTTCCCTGTATTCATAATGAACAGGAAGTACATGCTTTTAGACTGATTTTGCAGAATAATTCTAATGTGCAGAAGAAAAACATATTGAGTAGCTGTGAAGACACAACCAGTATTTTTGTCTGCCATGTCTTTTATCTACAGGTATTGCACAGTAGTTGAACAACAGCTCACTAACAGCTAAACCTCTAAAAACAAATTACACTAGTTTTTAATAGATCAATTCAACAGTTTCCAAATCTTATTTCAATTATAGATAGAAATCCTGAAAACCAGGGAAAAAGCCACTGGCATTACAGGGACTTAAATTTATATTCCACTGAGTCTTGATGAAACCTACAACATTAACTTTTTTTCTCCTTCAGTGACCTTAGTGGTGGCTTTTAGTTTCACCATCAGATTAAAGGGTAATATCCTTAACAATGTTAGTCCTGGCCCTTAAATGAAATACAGAGGGTTGTGCATATAGGTTTCTAGCATCTTTATCTCTATATCTATACCTCACATAAGTGTGAAGTGGAGGACTGAACAAAGACAACTGTTTCCAGGAAGAAGTATTTTCAGGCTTTCAAAGAACAGAACTTTGAGACTTATGATTTCTAAAATGCCTTCAATGTTTAGTACTGAATTTTTGTCTCACTTTTTTTAATTACTACATCAAAAGTGCAGGTGCAAAATGTAAGTTCCGAATTTCTGCATTGAGTAAATGAGAATTTCATAGCTTCACACACTGAGAGTCCTCAGTCAATAATCTGTATGATGCAGGATCAGCCTGTCTGCAGCCTCTTTCAGAGGCCCAATACAGCTTGGCCAGCTGCAAGGTGGAGTCCATGAGGTTGCAGTGGTGTGCCACTTCTGCACTTGAGCAAGCTCATGAAGTCACTCTAAAGCAAAGTGTATTTGGATGAAGCCTGCCAGGTTCTCAGGTATCTTGGGTGCAGGTAGGACAAATGCAGAACTTTGGGGAAAAAAAAAAGCACAGATTTGCTTTAAAGTTAGATTCCTCTTGAAGTCCAGGTGTTTTTTACTTCACTTGCTTAAAAATCTTTTATCTGGGGGATAGAGCTTGGATGCAGCTACTATTAAAGAAAAGTCTTTTTTTTTTGTGTGTGTGTGCTAACATATAAAGGTAGATTAGGAATAAGGAAAAGACAAGATAACTCTCAGATAAGGAACTCTGTCCAAGGATTGTATTGTGTGGTGGCTCTGCTTGTGATTTGAACCGTACCCTGAAATACTTACTTGCTTCTTGCTTCAGATCACGTCCCAATCTATTATAAAGCAGCACATTCCCACTGCAAAAGCTTTGCAAGCTTTTGCTGACAGCTACAAGAATAGTTCAGAGCTGCTCTGAGCAAGGGATCCTTTTCTGAAGGAGTATGTTTCTGTGGGAAGTTTCAGCAGGAACTGAAGGCAGAATGTCCTTGTGTGGTTGCCTAGCATAAAGGGAGGGGTGTTGCTCTGCCAAACACGTACAGTAATCCATGCCAAAAAAAAAAATATCGCACAGATATTTTTGAAAATGTATGAAAAATATATGTGCAATATGTCACCTTTCCAGGCGTGATGCCAGTGTACTGAGTTCTTCTGGGCTTTTGTCTTCTGCAGAACATCATAAATTAGAAAAGCAAAGGCAAAACAAGAAAAAAGAAAAGGAGGGAAAAGCAGTGGGGACAGCAGAACTAAAGAAATATCTGGGGAAATATAATTGTAATGTTATAATCTGACTGTAAACTTCTCCCTTTAAAAAGATCACAGCATTTTAAATTAAGAGTCAATGGATTCATGATCATGCATTGAAAAGTTAGAAATTGCCAGTGTTATGAATGCCTGCTGAAACTTAATTCTTCCCCCACTCTATTTGATCTAGTCTCTAACTCCACACTGTGTTTGCAGTGCTCCTTGCAGTGGAGAAGTTGCACACAGAAGCAGATAGAAGGAAGATTTCTTGGCCCTCTCTAATTCTGGCATGTGTTAACTTTCAATTGGGTGACTTTGCCGCGTCCTTTAATGTAGCTATTTTTGTGTGTGTTTGTATAAATTAAAAATAGGTCTATAGAAATAACTTTAAAACCCTGGAGTATTTAATAGCAAGCAATTCCATTTTATAAAACATTTATAACAACTTATAAAATGTAATCAACAGAGAATTGTGCCCCCGCCTTTGAATTCTTTAGGTCGTTTTAAAAATAATACCTTAAGGAGGTTGGAAATGGCAGCATGAAGTGTTTCTTTTCCATTCAGTAGCTACTAAAATAAATATTTCCAACTGTATTAAAAATATGAAAAAGCTATCACTGTTGCTTGTACTTGAGCTGTGTGAAAGCACCTTCATTTGATGGGATAATTACCTTGACATACATAAACATAATTTATTTTACTGAGATTTAAAGATTAAATACCAGACTTCCAAATGAGGTCTTGATGATATATACTGTTTCACTGTGCCTACATTCAGAGGTGTTCATTACAAGTTATGAGAAATGTTAAATGTTCTGGTTTTACCTCACTGTTATTTCATGTTACTTTTTATTTTCAGTAGGTAGTAAACAGTATAGTAAATGTCCAGCATAAGGAAGCTGTGAAGTAACATTAAAAAAAAAATCATTTAAAAACCTATAAATTGCAAAAGCTTAGTAAATCATGGAATGTGGTTGAAAATCTGTTACAAACCAATAAAATTTGATTCAATAATTAAATTTACGTAATCATTGGAGATTATTAAAAAAGTGACCAGTTTTTAATATTTTTAGGGGAATTAAAATGTATTTCGCCAATCAGTATTTGTCTAGGAAAATTGTTGATGAAGGGTTATTTTTGGAATATCAAAAGGTAATAGCAATGATCCAGTTTTAATTTCTTCATATTGAAGCATAAAAGTAGTGACCAAAATGAAAATAATCCTAAAAAATACTTTGGCCTCAAAATAATGTTTCACCTGGAGACAAGATAAGTAAATAAATAACTTCTTGCTAAAATCTCTTTATTAGGCTTGCTTGTCACAAGAGTATCATCTTTGTCAAACAGAGCAGTTGAGTAGAATGAATCCTGGCATTACACTCCCAGCTCTTCGCATAAAGCCACAGGGTAAATCTGTAGCAAAAGAACAGATTCCCCCAGCTGTGATGTCTGATTATATGCTGCACTCCAAAAATTATATTGATGCTATGCTTAAGCAAGATAACAAAATATAGCTATAATGTAAAGTCAGACATAGATACCCAATACAAATAGGCTTACGTAATAAAATATTTAATTTCTCTTTATGTGCACAACTTTTTTGCTTTCACAATATGCATATTTGTAAATAATGAATTTTAATGAATGAATCCTAATTACTGTAGATCAAAACAAGCTTCTGGAAGTTTAGAATCAGATTTTAAGCAGAGCTTGCTGACATTAATGTGGGACATATTTTAGATAATATTCCCTGTGCACCTAAACTTTACAACATTGCTGGCATTATTGTCATGCCATCTATTAATTCTATGATCTCTAGGGATGATTTACACACGATATACAATGGAGATGTGTTAGAAAAATATGCTTGGTAGCCCTGACCTCTGTACAGTTCTGTGGAAATGTCTTATGTGGGGGGATGAAGGAGCAGTTAGACACCCAGATTTGGCAGACTGCTACTTGCTCCTGTTACACTGTTGTATACATGTTTGATTAAACTGGTCCTGCCGAAAAACATTATACAATAGGTGGGTTTTCCTGTGCTTTTCCTCTTTCTGCTGTTTGCTTGTGGGTAACAAACACCTTTTCCATCTCACTTTCCATCAGATTATTGTTGGTCCTGCCACTAATATCAGTATGATCAGGGTGATGCCACAGCTGTCCTTGGTCCTAGTTATCAAGCCAAAAATAACAGCACAATCCAGCGGTGCCAAGATTATAGCAAGCTCTAATGACATATGTTATGTTGGGAAATTAATGCTGAGACTCTGAATATGGATGATAATAATAGTTCTTAGGATGATGCTGGTGGTGGTGGTACAGTACAAAAATGTTCTCTGTCCTTCAGAACTCCACAGGTATATAACTGGGTTGTCACTGTTGGGATGTTGGTTTGCGTTTGGAAATCTCCTTATCAAATGCAAAACTGGTCTGAGTGTTTGTAAATACAATCTAGGCCAGTTCCCAATGGACATCATCATAAAACCAAATCACACTGCAGAGCTGGTACAGATAATAGCCTTTGTTCGGGGTAGGGCTTGTGTGCATGGTGTTGGGGACTGAAAAATGCAAGTTACTTAAAAGCTATATATATATATATATATATGTATATTTATATATTTAAAGTAAAAATCATTGCAAGACTTTTGCTGCCCTAGAAAGGCATAAATTGAGAGAATAAATTCAACAGCCTGTATTAGTTTAACAGTAAGTGGAGAATGGCTATGAATTTGCTGTATGTCCAGAAGAATATTACACAACTGGGCTGCTCTTCCAATGTAGTCCCAGGTTCATTCTGTACAATTGTTCAGCGTGGACATTCAGGGTTTCTATTCTGATTTGAGATAAATCTTCTACTCTTCAGTGCTTGGAATCCATTTTCACTTATCATATATCTCAAATCTTCTGATACAGTCAGGAAGGCTTCTTTCAATTGGATCAGATTTAACAGTTCCACAGATTCATCACAAAACCAGGAAAGTTGTCATTTGGCATTCTATACAGTTTTGCCAGGTATGTTTACTGCATACCATTTTACTGCACAGAGCAGAATTGTGTTATACCAGCTAACACTCCTTTAACAGTGCATGGAGGTTTGTAGTTTGCTCATAAGCTAACTGCCATCCTGCAAGTCAACAGTTAAGAGCAAAAGGAAAAAAGGGTAAGAATTTACATCAGCAGGTATTTAAAGAATAATATGTCACAGGACTACTACATCTTGGCTACCATCTTTTTCCTGGACTCTTTTAATGGCTCTGTCTAGCCCTTTAATAGCTGAGCAACCTTTTTAAGGTTTATCATAATCATAAAAGCATGTTTGTTACCACTGTCCAGAAGCTGGAGGGTATATTTAGGGACAACACATAAAAACAGAGAAGCAAGTGATTTCATCTTAGAAATAACATAAAACATCCTTTATTGTTTTATGACAGGTCTTATGCAACGGGTCTCAGAGGATCTATTTATGCATCTCCAGAGCTGAGCCAGACATCTCCAAGCTTCCCCAGCGGAGGGCAATTGCTGGATTAGGTAAGGGAACTTTCCACCATCTCTTCTGGGAGATCTGGTCACATCAGGTAGGTTGGAGGACAGTTATTTGTAGCATCTCATGCTGGGATGCTCCAAACTGAATACATTTGGTGTGGGAGGAGGTGAAGCAGTGCACCTGGAGTACTCCCAAAGAACAACTGTAGTGGAAAGATGCTCTGACTTCACAGAATGGCAGATGAAACAGGGTGAAGCAAAACACTATAAGGACAGCAAAGTTATTCTAAATCTACTTATAGATCCAGTATAGAAAAAGTCCAGTCATTTCTGATATAAACACTCAATGACCTGATACATAACTAAGCTTTAAATTTGTATTTTTATTCACTTTTCTCCATTCCTTAGCACTTTCAAGCTTCAGAATCTATTATAAACTCATTGAGAAGAAGAGGGAATGATTTTCTTTCTGGACAAGTACTAAAAATACCAGCACAATCACTTGCAGTTTACAATTAACCACCTTTCAAGGTTTTTTTTTTTTTTAAAAAAAAAAAAAAAAAAAAAATCTAGTCAATTGCTTCTTGCTTCTCTTCAAGTGGCAATTAGCTGAAAAGAGCCCTCTACAATGAATCTTAGGAGTAATACTAGAAGTAGGGGAAAGATACTGGATAAAGCAGGTTGACTACATTAGAAATAATTTTCTTGGTTTCATTCATTATCTCCATGTAATTCTTGCAGGAACTGTATTAATAAAAAACAGGAATTTTCTGACCTAGCAGTGATGTATAGTAGAAAAATAAATAGCAGTGAGACCCTCTGGGATGCTTTCCTCAGCTATGGCAAATTAGTATAACTCTGCCAAAGTTGTATTAAATTAGATGACCTGAAGATCTGCTTTTAATACTTGTCTTACTGGGTGCAGCTAACTATTAGCTTTTTAAGTTATGAGGAAGCAACTTACTAGTCAAATGAAGAATATTTTTGATGTGTAAAATTTCCCCTTTGTCAGCCATGGCAAAAAAAAAAAAATCCAAAGTCACAAAATAGTAATGCAAGAAATGAGTAAACTCAGAGAGATGGAAAAATGTCTCCTTAGCAGTTGTTTTCCATCCCCTTAACTGTACAAAATAAAGCATTGTAGTTGTGATGTAGATGAGGCCATAAAAAACTCCCATCCAGAGGACTTGCTGCACAAGTCCTTGAAGAATACTTGGTGCAGAAAACGGTCTTTCTAGGCATAATATTTTAATTCCAGCCCAATTATTGTTGCAGGATGATGCTAAAGTGAAGCTCAGAATATTGCATCGGGATCACTGTATCCACAGATCTATTTCTAAAACTGCCATTTTTTTAATAGGAGCACATGTAAAATACAAGTTACAGACTTAATATCTGCAAGTTCATGGCTTGCTTCCAAGGCAGATTACTTCTCCTAACATTTGTATCATTCTTCTTATATAATGTAACAACAAAGCATTAATCATGCATATATCAATATTTAATGATTATGAGGTTAATGCCTGCAAAGCACTTTAGAGATAAAAAGAGCTCTGTAAATCTAGATGTAGGATATTTACTCCTTGCTTTATCTTAGTTGCATGCAAAAGGGTTGAGATACAGCTTATTTTATCTAGAAAGGCAGGTACCCAGAAATTCAAATCTAAGGGAAATATCCAGTTCAGACTCACTGAACTCTATGTCAGTCTTTTCATTACCTTCAACCATTTTGGAACAGACTTTTGCACTATGGAAACATTTTTATAGTAATGACTATAAAAGACTATACAGCACAAACCTCACAATCTAGGTTAAATTAATTTAGAACCAGGATTGGTAGCATTTGGCCAACTAATTAAAACTGATGCTGTAGATGCATCTGCTGCATTGTGTAATTCCATAAATGAAAATTTACTCTCTAATAAAAGACTAAGGGAAGAGGATGGTTCTATAAAGGAAAGAAAGAAAGCAAACAAAATTTGATCCTGCATGTTAGCATTGCTAAAAAATCCGTATAGCCCCTTTAAAGTGATGGGTGAATCACAGTCACTGTTCCCTTACTATCCCCTTTTTACTGAAGAGTTTCTTTTCGACAGGTGAGCAAGAGCTGAATGACAACTTAAAATCTGTTGCTGAATAGATAAGAGGCTTCTGTATGTGTACTCCTGAGTCTGGCCAATAGCAATAACTGTGTAAGAGGAACTCCTTAGAAGGAAAATGGTTCTCCCAGGTCTTGTTTGCTGCTTATATGTTTTGTTTCTGTGTGTTAGGGGAATTGTTCAGGCTTAAGTAAGAGATGAAGTGTAGCAAAAATTGTTTCCTTAAGGTCATTTATGTCAATTACGACATTAATGTCAGTCACCTACTGGCACACAGCACTTTTCTCAGCCATTGGAAAAATTGATGAGAAAACATCCAAATCATATGTTCTGGGATAAGAAAAATAGGAGCTGGCTGACAAAACTCAGAAGTAGTAGGGTGGGAATAACTGTGAACGCTGCCGAATATGCAAATGGAAAACAAGCAAACTATAATTACATTTAGTAAGAGAACACCAGGGTGGCCTGGAAAGCTGAAGGGCAGGTTTTGTCTCCTGATGTTGCTGTGTGCTTGAACTGTGGCTGAGCAGCAAAGAGAGCTGCTGTCTCGTGGAGACTGGTGCAAACCACTGCCACCTGTAGAGCAGGGCTGTGCATGTTAGCAAACATAAGTGTGACAATAAACAATACTCTGGCAAGGGAGGAAGATATTCAGTCAAGACAACTGTGAGCAAAAGCACAGATTTATTATTATTGTTGTTGTTGTTTCCTAAGGATGATTGGGAAAAAAAATCTTCATTTGATGAAACTTTGCTAAGGAACACCTAGTAGGGGAGCACGACTAGAGAAGGCAGGTAAAATATTTTTAGTTCATTAAGTCTGACATGGATTAAAAATAGGGCCTGTAATTTCTTGGCTGACATAATTTTCTTATGGTTTGCAGACACACATAATAGGTACGTTCTCTCCAAACCCTCTGTCTGTTGCCCAGCTATGATAGTGGAGAAAGGCTGTCAGGCAACTCAGTGAAGGCAGCTAGCAGTCCTGCTGAAGGCAATGGGGAAAAGTAACACCTTGAATCAATCATCAGTCTCCCTGTGTTGAATACCCATAATGTTTTAAGTGCAGGATGCTGATTAGTGTCATCTGGGACCGAGGGCTGATGTTGCTTGGCTATAATTACTTTAGGACTCTTCTCCTGCTCAGAACTCAGTACTCTGGGTGTAGGAGGCAAAACAATTACCAAGAATGCAGGAGGCTGCTATTTAAATCTATTTACATAATTTTGCTATGTTTTTCTTAAAATATTTCTGTGTAATTGAGGAACCCTTTCATTGTTTAGCCTTCGCTAGAGCTATCATGGCAATATTCCTTGAAAGTTAGCTTGCTGCATTTGCAAGGACATCACTGATGACCTATTAGCTGGTGTCTGTACCAGGGGAGCAGCCTGCAAGCCCTGGCAAGTGGGGTTTCTCAGTAAGCAGCTCTCCGTGCTACTACTGTGCAAATACCCTCATTCTCTTCTTCTGTCACCAGCATTCATGTAGCACAGACCAGCTTGTGATGGAGAACGTGCAGATTCGCAGCCTTCCCTGCATTGCTCCAGTCAAACAGCAGTGTGCTTTGTGTTCTTGCCTGATACTTCTGACTTCAAGAGTCAAAAAAAAAAATAATAATGGTACCACTTAAATATTGCAGCTTGGGGATTGTTGGTTGTGTTCTGTTGTTGTTGTTTGTTTAGTTTTGTTTTCATTTTAATTTGTCTGATTTTTTAAAAAATTATTTTTATTTTTTTTATTCCTAATACAAAGCTCGGTGCTTTTTTTCTGGAAGGCTGAAATCATGCAAGCTGTCAAGTCTTCACATGTTGTTGAGAAGTGGGACCTCAAGAAGCAATGGTGCTGTGAGAAGAACTGGCAATGCCGTGGTGTCCTGTACCGAGCCCTTACCAGAAACCCTACAGCTCTGCCACACTGAAGCCCAAGGGGACCTGATCTGAAGCTGCCAATAAGCCAGCCTAGCTGCTGCTTCTGAGCAGACATGGTCCTAGACAAGTTTCGCTTTCTATCAAGGACAACCTGCTAAAGACATCTCTGACTTTACAGATGATACCTCTGAGAGTATTTTGGTGGGGTAAAGAGAGCATATGAAGGTATATATTCCCAGAGCTGTCCCCTGCCTAGGCACTGCCTGGCTTTGCTTTACCTCGACTCTCTGATGACTGCCAAGACATCTTATTTTGCAGCTGAATCTGTCCAGGTCTTTTCCTTTTCAGAGAACTCAAAAAGATAACTAAAAGACTTCTACATTGAAATAGCCAGTCTTTATCAATATATAGCCATCTAATTACAAATAATTATCTTCTTAAGACAGACTAGAATATTTATTTTTGTAGATAGGCTGTTTGCACCATAGGCAGAGTGAGACTTATCAGAATTGTTGTGTCACCACAAGCCATGGTGGTAGGACCCTCATAAACATTGCATTCAGTGAAAGCTGCAGGGAGCAGCAGGATGAAGCAGTATCCTCTGTGACACTGTCAGAGTAACCAAAGAAAAGCTTCAGGTTTTGTTGCTTTCAAAGTAACACTTCCACAAGTCTAAATCCCCAGCTCCCATTTTCCAGCCTCAGATCTTGGTGAGCTGTGTGGATTCAGACCCCATACAGTGGAGTGTGATGCTAAAATCCCTGAGCCACCACTTCTGTGAGCGAAGCAGACACCATGCTGTCTGATGTGCAGACAGGTGGCACATGGCAACACATGCTGATGCTGGGAACAGACACCAGCAGTGGAGCAGCACTGTGCTGCAGAGAAAAAGTCTTTGCTCATCAGTACCTTCTCAGCTGTGTCAGCATGCTCTTAATGCTCCCATATTATTAAGGCAAGTGTGATTTTTTTCTCTGTCAGGTTTCCTGCTCCAGGTGAGAAATGGTGAAGGTTGTATGAAAGAAAACAGCACCCAATTGATCGACCCCTTCTGAACAGTTGGCAGTGAGATGCATGGGATGTTTGAACTACCCCTTTCCCCAACTTCCTCCCCCTGCTTTGCTTCAGCCCACGGCTCGGTGAGTTCCATATCGCTGTGCTGAGCCTCTGGTCACCCTTGCAACCCAGCCAGGAGGCCGTCTGATGTGGCAACACCAGCTGAGCTCTGCTTTGCAGCCGGCATCAAGACAAATAAGGGGCCTGTAGAGAAGGCCCTTGTGTGTACTACTGGGCTGGTGGGGCCAGAATCCTTCCCTGGGGGTAAATGGTTATAGGTGGTGGGCTGAGGTCAACTGCATGAAGTTTAACAAGGCCAAGTGCCGGGTCCTGCACCTGGGGCGCAATAACCCCAAGCAGAGCTACAGGCTGGGAGATGAGTGGTTGGAGAGAAGAACCTGGGAGTGATGGTTGATAGTTGGCTGAATATGAGCCAGCAGTGTGCTCAGGTGGCCAAGAAGGCCAACAGCATCCTGGCTTGCATAAGAAGCAGTGTGGCCAGCAGGGCTAGGGAAGTGATCGTCCCCCTGTACTCAGCTCTGGTGAGGCCGCACCTCGAGTACTGTGTTCAGTTTTGGGCCCCTCGCTACAAGAAGGACATCGAGGTGCTTGAGCGGGTGCAGAGAAGGGCAACCAAGCTGATGAGGGGCCTGGAGAACAAGTCCTACGAGGAGCAGCTGAGGGAGTTGGGCTTGTTCAGCCTGGAGAAAAGGAGGCTCAGGGGCGACCTTATTGCTCTTTATAAGTACCTTAAAGGAGGCTGTAGTGAAGTGGGGGTTGGTCTGTTCTCCCATGTGCCTGGTGACAGGATGAGGGGGAATGGGCTTAAGTTGCACCAGGGGAGTTTTAGGTTAGATGTTAGGAAGAACTTCTTTACTGAAAGGGTTGTGAGGCATTAGAACAGGCTGCCCAGGGAAGTGGTGGAGTCACCATCCCTGGAAGTCTTTAAAAGACGTTTAGATGTAGAGCTTAGGGATATGGTTTAGTGGGGACTGCTAGCGTTAGGTCAGAGGTTGGACTCGATGATCTTGAGGTCTCTTCCAACCTAGAAATTCTGTGATTCTGTGATTCTGTGATTCCTGGGTACCTGCCCGTGTGGGAGTTATGCCAGACTGTGTCCCTCTGAGCAAGTTTCTCCCCCACACAACCTGAATTTTCCTTGTGGAATAAAATCATTTCCTCCTCAGGCTGATCCTGAAAAACTTCTTTGAAAAGCTGAGGCCTGGTGGGGACAGTCTGTGACTGAGTTACATTGGGGAAGAGAAGTAAAGAATACAGCATCGCCAGCAAGGCATATGGTGCAATGAAATTAGCAATAATAATAATAAAATAACTCTCACTTGGATTTCTGCTTATCAAACTTATCAATTATTTGTTTCATATTCCATACAGTGAGCTGTATTAGCATGATAAAAACAGATTTCTGTCTTCTCTGATGCCTATCACAATAAAACAGCAATGCAGTGACCATGTTTTGAGACTTCAGACTTGATGAGTTTGGTTCATTCAGAGATACTTATCTTAAAAAAAGACTTTATTATAGTTTTTGTAGTAGACAGTGGCTCTGAACTGGGACTTGGAAAAATGTTCATTTTTTAATGGAATTTTTTTTTTTTTTTGGTTATAAGTTGGCCATAGCCATAAAGTCAAATAAAGAGAGCTTGAGTGAGAGAGAAGAGGAAAAAAAATCCACCTGTTGTTTGCCAAAGTGCAGTTATGGGACAAAGGAAGACACATTTGGGATTCATTTCAGGCTCAGGGTTAGAAGCACTCTTTTCTAATCAGAAGCTCACAGGTGAGAGACATGCTTTGTGTCTTTTATGCCTTCCACCAGAACAGAATCAGGTGCATGCATAATGCACGAGGCAAGTACTAGTACTGATGCAGAATAATCCATAAAATATGAAGCTGATGTTATGAATAATTAAAGCACAAACACACTCAGAAACACCTGCATGCAGCTAATAGGATGGGTTGGACTTGGCCTATGGGAGTGAGATAAAGGTAGATTTGAACCTGTCCTCCTCCCATTTGGGTGCACTCTGGGCAGAGTGCTGAGCACATCCCAGGGCACCACTGCTCCCTCCCACCCACCCAGGACTGTTCTGGATTTGCAGACCCCTGTCTGGGGAGTGAGTAAATGCAGTGAATTTCCTCTGCCACAGCTGCAGAGAGGACATGGTATTTGTTTACTTCAGAGAGAATTTTGCCGCATGTTTCCTTGTTATAATATTGAAAAGGCTGAACTTTCAGTGTTCCAGTAAGTAAATGGCAGTTTTGTTTAGAGATAGCAAAGAAAGATGAAATATTTAACTTTTATCAATAATGCACCCTCTATGTAACAGTGCCCACATTGACACATAATCTGTGACAAACTTTCACAGATCCCCTGATGCACTTGAGTGAAGCTCAATTTTTTATTTTTATTTTTTAAACTTGTATGAGATTAATAACTTCAGAAGTTCCCTGCAGAGAAGAGAGAGAGAAGGGCGAGAACTGAGCTAACAGTATCAGCAGATGAGAAGGTCATATAAATTATTACTGCTTGCATGGCTTGTATGCTAACATGGTGTAACTATTCTTAATACTTTTATGAGCTCTGTGGAGATCCTGGGTCTGTTATGCTAGACATTGATCACAGACTGGTAGAAAACATCCTTGTCCTAAAGAGTTCGTTTTAAATAGAGATTAAAAATGGTGGGGTCTTTTCCGAACTGTAATGAACTTTTTTTGAACTTCAGTAAACCAGGAGTTGTTAGGGAAAATGTAAAGATCCATAGCAGGGACTGATTGTACTTTTACCTGAACTGAGCAGAAAAAGGTGCTATCATTAAGGAGCATCCAAAATGTTTTGTTAATTCACATCTGTTAGACTGAGTTGAATGTATTGGAAAATACTCTCTGGGCTCTGGTTTATTATTTGTGATATATCAAACTACAATATACTGCTTTTTATACTGCTGCTCTTGTGAAGGAGTTCTGGCTGTGTGCACAACAATCTTAGATCTTTGTTATTTAAATACTTTCTTTGGTGTGTTGGATCCTATGAAAAGTATGTCTGTACTCCGATTTCATGGAGAGAGACTGCATGTTACTGAAAAACATGCAGCTTTAGAACTTACAAAATTACAGTGCGCTTGCTTGATCACAGAGTGTGGTCTGAATGCTCGAGGGATTAGGTGGATATGGTACAGCTGACACAAGAGATGCTGGGTTTTGAGTCTGAATCAGTTGAAGAGAAAAAGCTCCAAGAGTCCAAGAAAAACAGTTCTTACAGTGACAGTTTGGTTGGCATATCTTTTTACATGAGGGGAAGTTTTCCAATGGTTTCAAAACTGTGAATCAGTTTTGCCATAAACTGTCTAATACTGTTGTATCCACTTACTTTTTCTATTCTCAACTGATAGAGCTGAAGTATTTCTCTATTTAAATTAGGCTGTAGGCATTAGACAAAATGAAGTTATTTTTTTCAGTGAATTCTAAAACTAGGACAACAGTTCCTTTGGAAAATGCTGCCTTTACCAAAATACTGCTTGAATGAGCCTGACAAAGCACAAAATGATTATGTGTGAATCTCCAGATTATTTTAGCAGACTATTTTGCAGAACTAAAAGTTCTTAAAGATTTCCTGTGGCTTGTTGTATGGTGTCAGGGATCAACAAAAGAACATTTGTGTTTCTCTCTTGTGGTAAGACTAAACGATGAAATGCTTTAACATGACCTGTTGCTAGGAAATAGCCAATGACTTCTCCACTGCTCCAGAAGCTGTTAGGTACTAGGACTCAATGCAAGCATTCTCCACAAACCTCAGTCTTTAATAAGGTAGACCTTCAGATCTGTAGCAAGCCTTCAGACACTATTAGATATGCTGTTCAAAGAAAAAACAAAACCCAATGTTGTGGTTTATCCCAGCCAGCAGCTAAGCACCACACAGCCGTTCGCTTACCCTCCCCCCTTCCCTCTCTGCGATGGGGGAGAGAAACAGGACAGTGAAGCCTGTGAGTTGAGATAAGACAGTTTATTAAGACAGGAAAATAATAATAATAATATTGATAATAGTAGTACTACTAATAATGTGTACAAAACAAGCAATGCACAATGCAATTGCTCATCACCCACTGACCAATGCCCAGCCTATCCCCAAGCAGCCGGTCCCCCCACCACAGCTAGCCACCCCTCTATATTGTTTAGCATGACGCCAGATGGGATGGAATACCCCTTTGGTCACTTTGGGTCAGCTGTCCTGGGTCTGTCGCCTCCCAGCTCCTGCTGCACCCCCAGCCTGCCTGCTGGCAGGACAGAGTGAGAAGCTGAAAAGTCCTTGGTTTGGTGTAAGCGCTGCTCTGCAACAACTAAAATGCCAGCATGTTATCAACACTCTTCTCATCCTAATCCAAAACATAGCACCCTACCAGCTACTAGGGGGAAAATTAACTCTATCCTAACTGAATCCAGGACATATACATGTATCCTCCCAATTAAAAAATATATATATATCCAAACAACCCTGTATGTTATTGTGGAGGAGGATGAGCTATCTTGAAACTCCCAACTTGAGTTTTCAGTCATCATTCTCAATGGTAAATGTTCTTCATAACCTTGACACTTCTCCCTATGTTAGAAGCTAAGGAGCTGCAGTGGCAATGAGACAGACAATGCACCCAGCATCTTTCAGAGGTTCAGAGGTAGTGGTGTCTTTCTTTCCCATTGGCAGGTTAAGGTGTGGCTTGGTTTTCACGACCTTCCCTATCTTTCAAAATATTTTGTTAGGGAACAAATTTCCTGGTAGTTCTGGCTTCCTGAGAGTGAGGACAGATTTTAGAATGTAGGGTAGCCTTCCTTTCCTGTAATATCTTTAGGTTTTGGACTGCTTGAGAAGTCTTCCTTTGTCACAGACCGCCTTAGAACTTCACAGGCATCCTGTTGGCTATACTGAGAGATAAGATGTTCTTCACATAAATTACACTTATATATATTTTTTTTTTCAAAGTATTTCTTATAATAGATAGTAAATGAATATAAACAAAATTGCAAAATGTAATCACCATCATACAGTCACAGGAAATGACTATATGCAAGCAACATATACTGGTAAGAATAAGGTTGTTAAAAATGATTTTTCTAAAACTACTTTAAGTTTTTTTAAATGATGGTTTTACAACCATTTCAAGTACTTTTTATCTCCAAACCTGTTTTAAAAAGGACCAATGTGCACTGATGAATTCTGCTGTAAACACTTTAATATTAAAAAGTAATTGCTGTACATACAAAGCAGCTGCTGAAGGGACAGATAAAACGAGCATGTTTATGAATTATTACGTCCCCTTTCAATAAAGATTTGAAAAAATGATGTGTTGCAGTCCTGTGACCTCTGAGAATGTATCTACATGCAAGGAAAAGCCATACTTATTTTTGCTGTCACAACCACACTTCTAGGAACTCATCCACACCACCACAGAATCACAGAATCACAGAATTTCTAGGTTGGAAGAGACCTCAAGATCGTCGAGTCCAACCTCTGACCTAACGCTAGCAGTCCCCACTAAACCATATCCCTAAGCTCTACATCTAAACGTCTTTTAAAGACTTCCAGGGATGGTGACTCCACCACTTCCCTGGGCAGCCTGTTCCAATGCCTCACAACCCTTTCAGTAAAGAAGTTCTTCCTAACATCTAACCTAAAACTCCCCTGGCGCAACTTAAGCCCATTCCCCCTCGTCCTGTCACCAGGCACGTGGGAGAACAGGCCAACCCCCACCTCACTACAGCCTCCCTTGAGGTACCTATAGAGAGCGATAAGGTCGCCCCTGAGCCTTCTCTTCTCCAGGCTGAACAAGCTCAGCTCCCTCAGCCGCTCCTCGTAGGACTTGTTCTCCAGGCCCCTCACCAGCTTCATCGCCCTTCTCTGGACTCGCTCAAGCATCTCAATGTCCTTCTTGTAGCGAGGGGCCCAAAACTGAACACAGTACTCAAGGTGCGGCCTCACCAGAGCTGAGTGCAGCGGGACGATCACCTCCCTAGCCCTGCTGGTCACACTGTTCCTGATACAAGCCAGGATGCCGTTGGCCTTCTTGGCCACCTGAGCACACTGCTGGCTCATATTCAGCCAACTATCAACCATCACTCCCAGATCCTTCTCTGCCTGGCAGCTCTCCAACCATTCCTCTCCCAGCCTGTAGCTCTGCTTGGAGTTATTGCGCCCCAGGTGCAGGACCCGGCACTTGGCCTTGTTGAACTTCATGCAGTTGACCTCAGCCCATCGGTGCAGCCTATCCAGATCCTCCTGCAGAGCTTTCCTACCCTCAAGCAGATCGACACACGCACCTAACTTGGTGTCATCTGCAAACTTACTGAGGGTGCACTCGATGCCCTCATCCAGATCATCGATGAAGATATTAAAGAGGACCGGCCCCAGCACCGAGCCCTGGGGAACGCCACTAGTGACTGGCCTCCAACTGGACTTGACTCCATTCACCACGACTCTTTGGGCCCGGCTATCCAGCCAGTTTCTAACCCAACGAAGCGTGTGCCAGTCCAAGCCAGACTGATCATACAATAGATGGATACTCTAATGGTCTCATTCACACGATTTCACAATTTTATGGAGTGCCTTCAGAGCCACTGGATGTAACTCTTATTTATTAACATTTGAGATCTAATAGTTGGGTCTCTTGGTGAGTCATTTTGCCTGAAGGACGCACAAATCTGCTGCAGTAAGAATCTTGCATAATGCATATACCTTCTTGTATAATGTTCTGGTATTAATACAGTGCACATCATAGTTCCAAAAGAGACCTTGCCAAATCATTAAAAGGAACTTGCAGAACACTGAATTTCAATTGCTCTTGGGATACTGAGAATAGCATTGATTGACTAACTTTATGCAAGTTTATTAAGAGTTTTTAATCTATTATCTAATTAAGGGACATTATTTTACTTTTTGTACAGTATCTCTGTAATTTCATTAGTGATGTTTTAAGTGTCATTTTTCTAATGATTTTTGTGCACCAAAAGGAAAAACTTTTAAGTTTGGAGTAAGCCACAGGACAAGTGATAGTGAGATACAGAAGTCCAGAAAGGTGGAGGCTGACTGTTGGTGGCAAAGGTGAAGTTACACTGCATAAGCAGTAGTAGGATTGGGTAGCTTTGTGCAGTATGGGAGATTGCTGTCTGTTGTAAGCCTTTCCTCTTAAAAAACCCTGTGCAGAGAAGGTGACTTAGTGAGATACAGAGTAGCCTGAAGAGGACGTTAAGGTAGAACAGGCATGGAGTCATGTCAAGGTGGTAGGATGGTTTCCTGAGGGTAAGATGGCAATGGAGAGAGATGCGATAGTACTCTAAAAGAACAGTGTTCAAATAAAATTACTTTGTCCTGCAGAAGCTCCACATTACAGGTTGTGAGCCTGTGAAAAGTGAATTTTAACACTAGTGCCAGTGGTTCAGGATTTAGCACCTTGCCACTTGTGTGTGTCTGTGGGACTGGGGCTTAGGATAGAGCAGATTAGACAGAACTGTGTGAGGATTTCCTTTTCCCTTCTGTGCTCCAAATCAAAGAGGGTCAGTTAGCTTTGAATTTCATTCATGAGGAGACTCTGCAGACTAAGCAAACATGGACTTTCATCTAAGAAGAGAAAGAGCTGATCATGTAGCTTAATAGAATAAGTCTTTTAGCCTTGGAATCTTTCTATTGAAAAGTGTAATATTACTGGACATTTTGGGAATACAAATTCCTACAGTGGTGTGTCTGGCATGGTTGGATACTGTGTTGCTTTACGTCTGTCTTCATTTTTTAATGAAAGGGGTAAAATAATATAAATTTCTAGCCATGTTCCAGGTAGGATACATTCCTGAGACAGCTACAGTGAAGAACAGAAATGTTAGGGAGACTGAATTTCAAAAAACGGTAGAAAGCTACAGAACCACTTCTGGTTGGACAGACTGGAGAAATTGATGTATTTTGCATTGCTTATGGCAAGGGTGAAGGGTGAGGCTAAATCCCAGGTGGAAAAATGGTGGAGAGCCATTAAAAAATGAATATTCCTATACAACCATGTAGCTGGCACAAGATCAGTAACAAATAATGAAAACATTGACATATCCACTTTAATTATTAATTGTTATAATAGAACTAGCTAAGGGTAGAGTAAAATAATCTTTAGTATGAAGAATCTTGTCTGCAAATAAACAAGTAACATTATCTGCTGCATTTCAATTAATGAAATGATCAACATTAATGATCAACATTAATGATCAACACATGCAAACTCAAAACCCTAGAAATGTTTCATTTGTTTAGTTTTGTACATGTACAGCAAAGTCCTGGAAAATATCCTCATCAGACATTTTGGTGATCATGACATTGATTTACGATACATGAAATAAGTGAATGAAAAAGAATTTAGTACTTAGAAGCCAATTATTTAAAAATTATTAGATTTCACTTAAATTTGTCAATAAATGCAGCTACTTGTAAACCTGCTCAAAATAGTAATTTCTCAGATCAATATCAAGAATGCCATTGTATGCAAGCTGGGTCAATTAAATATCCATAAGGAAGAGAGCCAGCTGTGAGAGCTGCTAGTATTGCAGAAGGCTTGTCTTATAGGAAGGTTTACTGAAATTTATCTGGGCATTGGCTGCCATTCTCAGCTTGCCTCCAATGTGTGGCATTCAATTCCAAAACCTTTCTACTTTGTCTTCACTAAGATCTGTCCCCGAAGACTAGGCATGCTAAGATTGAAAGATCAGCCCTGGATAGAAATAAAACAATGCAGAGAACCCTGCAACAGCAAACTGAGTCTTGCAGTTCCTTCAACAAGAAGCTTATTCATTTGTGTTTGCAAAGGAACTTTAAAATTGTATTTGTATGCAGCAGATTTCATTATTAGCTTTTTCTCTGATCTTTTAAGTCATCATGTTTTTTTTGATCACAGTCTTTGGAGTGACGTTACTAGGCAGAAAATTTGGTCCCTTGTTTAATTAATAAAAGTTGATTAAAGCTTGCACTGTAAAGATAGCGGTAGTGATGTAAGAAGATGTTATTTACGTCATATCAGCATCATGGGCAAATAGGCAAGATGTAAAAATTACAAGGATGGTTTCCATGATCTGGAAATTTTCTGGTAAAAGACTAATAATTAGCAGTGTACTGCATGAGCAGGATACATCTGTGTGCATTTCTATTAATTATTCTAAAAGACTGTTTAAATAAAATTTTTCAAATAACTGTCTATTTTTATTCCCCACAAGTCTCAACAAACACCCAGGAGAGTGAATGTGTTTTTCAAAACAAAGGCACCACAACTGCTTAGCACAGATTTAATTTTTGTAGAAAGAGATGAGCTTAGCAGCACTGATTTTATATACTGCACTGATAGCATTTAGGAAGTTTTAATTTTAGACTGGAAAATTCTCCTTGCCTCCTGACTCTAGGATACAGAACTACAGGGTGCAGGGTCTGCTCCAACTGCTCTGCACACTGTAATGATTTAGACTGCAAGAAGATGATTCTGCTACTTGAGCATCTATCGTGCTTTTCCCTGAACGAACAGACAATAAAATTAAACAAATAAACAAACAGCTAGTGTCTGCAGCAGTCATGGCATGAAATCAATTTTGTAAATGTCAAGACAGTGGACTGGAATTTTCCAAGGAGTCTTACAGCATTAGTAGCTCAAGTGCCATGGAAAACCTACCCTATATATTCTGAATCTTAGGTAGTGAGAAAGATGTAATTTACCCCTTTGAAACACCCTAGGCAAATAGGCAAGATGGATACAAAAATATTTTGCTAGAGAGAACAGCTTTCATCCTTGAAAGCAATTAAGTGGAAAGGATGTTCCTTCACACAATCTGTCTTTCACCATTTTATCAGACAGGAATTTCTTAGCTGGGATACCAGCTACTTTCCCTTCTACATGCAGACTGCTGCTGAAAGAAAAAGTTTTCTGATTTTGATTTCAGTGAAATACATACAGTGAGCTTGGTTGTATGTCTCTGAAAACTATGTTTGACTCAGGTTCCTCTTTATTAACAGATCAGATGCCTGGATGTTTCCTAAAGAAACATTTTATGCAATTTGTTTAGTGGCTTCATGAAGAAATTCTCTTTATACAGATTCATCTCATTTATACAGGTTCATTTTTCTCCCTGTAGCAACTGAGGATGTTTGGATTCTGGGCTCTTATTCCACAGTTATGTGTTGTGCTGCAAAGAAAAATATATTTCAAGGATGTTCCATATTCTACCTCCCATTCACAAAGTCATAAATTATGTTTTGCTGTGTATTATTTAAATTATATTAAGACTGACAATCCTGATATCTTAGTTGTAATGAACAAGTGGATGAGCAGAAAATGTCTGTGATGTCATTGCAAAGATGATGATGTGTATTTCATGTGTACGTGTGCACACAGGTATTTGGAGGCAAGAACATAATTTTGCATGTAAGCCTATAATTGATTTATCTAATGCTCTTTAAAAAAAATAAATAAAAAACAAATGCCCCTGAAACAGCTAACATGAAAAAGGAGATTGTTCTTGAAGTATGTATTACTCTGATTTCCTCCTCATCCCTGAATCTGATCTGACGCTTTTTATTTCAATTTCTTCTCTAGGGTGGCATGCTGAGTAATGACGATGTAAATTTGCAGTTTGTGTGTAGTGAATGTTTTATAAAAGGTGTTAAATGTAATTAGCTAAGGCAGAATACAGTGGGAACTGTAGTGTAAAAATGATATAACTGTCAAATTCATTAAATTCAGTATTATATGAATTAAAGCATAGTTGTATGTAAAAAAGGAGTTCAGGCATTTAGTTGCTTAGTTTTGTTTAGTATATCCAGCTGATGTCAAGTAATTATTTCAGCATACAGAGAGTCATTTGTATCTGTTGTAAACACAGTGAGGTTAGTAGAACTTTAGTTCTGCTCATGGGAATTATGCCTAAGTTGTTGAAAGAAATAAAAATACCTCCTTTCCTTCATAACCCCCCTTTTATTTTCTGGACCTTCACGTTGTGTAAATTAATGCAACTCCACGGATGCCAAACATGTCCTAAGGAAAGAGAGTTGGATCTGAGGAATAAAGCGTTTATGGTACCAGCTTTATCTCCCTGCTATTACAGGTGTGCTTGGCATCTCTCACTGTCAACAAATTTCTCAAGCTCCATCCTAAGCTGTTTCTTTTCTTCACTAGCACCCTTTCTAAAGCCATACCACCCTGCCGGCCAGAAACCTGTTTCAAACATCCAATTTCAATTACCATAGTCCTTTGTTCCTATGCCAGTGTTTTCTTTTGGCCATTACTACACTTCTCAGCCTTCACTTTGCCAGCTTTGTTCTTCATGTAAGTTAGGATCTCCTTTCTTCTGGTTACCACTGATGCTCTCCTCTGCCCCTGCAACAACTGGATCTCATCTTACTCAGAAATATCAACATTGGTATGATGCTATATTATCTACTGAGCCTGAATATTGTGATTCTATCCTGTGGCTTTTTGAATGACTATGTTTGTTAGTACTATAGGCATACCTGTGAGTGAGATAATCCTGCGTGGACATAAGCACAATAAAAGACGCATTAGCAAAGGCAATCATGAAACTTTGGATAGTAAACTCAGATTTTTACTTCGGTAAAAATTCTATTAACAAAGCTAGAGATAACCACTTTTTAGAATCTATTGTGTATTTGATTATAATGAAAAAAAAGTCTTTAGTGGTCTTAATGGCTAAGAAAATTTGTAATATTTTTAATTTTTTAACAATTTTTAATATTTTTAGTATTCTAAGGAAGGCTGAGAGGCTTATACTGTGAAAATACAAGAGAGATGAATGGGAGGGAATTGACAGCAATGACAAGATGATTGGTTATTGATAATGTTGTATTGGAAGTTCAAAGATTTTAAATTATGTCTGACTGAAAGGAATGGCTGCCACCTGGAAAGCCTCGTCTCTGATATTTCCTGGAACTGGAGTGCATGTCAGTGGTGTTTTCTATACAAAATATCTTATTTGAAGAAGGGGACAGATTATCTGTTTGCAAAGCACATGAAAGGCAATAGGAACTTGAGGAAAAGTTGCCAGAGATTACTCTGAGAACAAGGGGTCTTAGAAAACATTTAGCTTCCTGTTATAACAAGAATGCAACTTTTGTCACATTCCTTGACTTAAAGTTTTTGATACTGTCTCCTGTCTCTTCTTGTAAGCAAGGTAGGAAAATGTGGTTTGATAAAATTACAGTTATATTGGATCAGAACTTAATGGGAAATGTGAGTGCAATTTTCAATGATTCACTATCAAAATAGAAAAGCTGTGATGTGCAAACTCCCCAGCAGTCTGCCCAGGCCTGGCACTACTCAGTGTTCTCATTAGCAGGTTAGAGTAAAAAAGAGAAAGTCTGTTCTTTAAATGTTCAGGTGATACTTAGTACAATGTCTTGCCTGAAGAAGGTTTAGCATTCAGAAAAAGCTTGATGAGTGGAACAAATACTTTGTAGTTCTGTGAGAACAAATAAAAGGAGCTAGACAAGGGTAAGAACAATTATCCACATAAGGTTGGGGAGCAGCAGGTTAGGCAGGTAAATAGTAAACATTGCCCTTGCCTGTGCATAGCCTCACATAGCTGAAAATCAGCCATGCTTTTTACCTTACCTCCATTTTCATTTCTGAACTTCGTTTTCTTTTGAAGACCTGACCATTATTTTTGTTTCACTACTTCTTACCAGAGATTCACTGCTTGGATTGTGGATTTTATTGTTCATTTTTATTTGTACTAAAAACTATAACCTAAATCTTTACCTAAGGCTGAAATCGATGTTCTGCAGATTTTCTTGTTGGGAACTAGCTAGTTTTCCAAGACTTCAGTTTGACTTTCTAATGCTAGGGTGTCAAAAGTATGCTTAAGCTACACAGTTATTTTCAAACTTGTACCAAAGTCCTTCACATGTTCCACCAAAGAGTGGGCACCACAGTATTCCTCATCAGAACAAAGTTATTGCCCTTGCTACAGTACACCTGCAGGGATTTTTTTTTGTTTCACTGCACAATGCTTGCTCCCTGAATACCTTTTTCATCCAAGTGATCCATCTCCAGAGAGAAGTACCTGCGGAGACTGCATGAATGTGCATCCTGTGGCTCTTGCAGGGCCAGCTACTATTTGACAGAGAGTATATTTTAAATATATTCAGGTTCACTGTGACTTTAGTTATGGAACTGTTTGCTGTGCCTCAGAACCACAGCCTCCTTTGCAATCCCTGTATGCTCAATATCCGTGCATATCCCTAGCTAGTAGGAACGTAACCATAAAAGATTAAATGCTTCAATAGACAGTGGTATTCCCTCGGGAGTACATTTGCTGACAGCAGCCCAAGGAATTGCGGCCAGTGCCTCACCACAATGGTTGTAGCATTTGCCAAACATGTATCTATTTGTATTGTCTGTGGTGTGGTTTGGATTGGGCTTTTTTGGTTAGAACCACAAATGGGCTGGTGATAGTGGTGCTGATTGCTATCATTTCACATTTTTAGCTTTTATAGATAAGGTTAGATAGATAGGTTATAGGAGAAATTAAGTTTTCGGAGTAACTTCTGTTTATTGGATCTAATTTAACAGGCTCTGTCTGGTATTTGTTGCCTGCCATTGAAGCAGTTATGTGCGCAGGGATCATGAGGCTCCTCCAATATTTGCAGAAGCTGAGTTCTTTGCAGGAGGTAGCTAAGGGCCCGGCTGGAGACCATGGTAGGATGATTAAGGACAGCAAAGTTTAATCTGTCTGTTTTCACAAATCATGCACCAGCTACAGAACCTGACAAGTGACCTTTTCTTGCTTGTATGACAGAATTAAAAAAAAAAAAAAAGGCAGAAAAAAAAAAAAAAGCAGTAATGCTGTCTAGCATAAGGAATAAGTAGTAGAAAAGGTGGTCCTCTTCCTATCTCTGCTGCTGGCTTGCTGTGCAGCCCTGAGCAAGCAACATTTTCTCTCTAAGCTTTGTGCATTCTTATGCTTTTTAACATTCCTATGTCAGGATTCTGAGGGCAGGGACTGTTGGTGCTTCTATAACACAGACCCCGTGAAGCCTGCATTTGAGTGTTGTGCTGAAATAGCACACATGAGAATAATGCACTTTCCTCTATTTGTTTTCAAATTGAAATGTAAGTCGGTAAAGCTATAGCAGTTGTTAAACTGGAAAATAAATACAGAAGTAAACATTTCTATTTCTGAGAAATTAACCTGGCAAAAAATATTGTTCCATTTGGAGTTCAGAGTTTACAATGCATCTTGCCATATAAGAGTAAAGTTATGGTTGAAAAAAAAATGTAGACTTTTAAATATAGTTAAATATTTCAATAAAACTTGAAATTAGGGCTGTATAAATTTAAATGTAACTTCTTTACCTTCTCTTTCATGGTCTGGTGAACTTCATAGCCTGACATTTCTTTCAAAATAGCGGAGCTATGGCAGGCAAAAGTACAGCACCGCAGTGAATAAAAATAACCACTGTTTCCCAATGAGTTTTTGTTGTCAAGAGGCTCTGAAAGATAAGCATTAGCTAAAGACAGAGGGAGGCAATGACTACAGATGTGAAAAAAAAAAAAAAAAAAAAAAAAAAAGAGAGACCTAGATTCATTACCAGAGATTATTTTGGTCACTATAAGTAGCAGAAACAGAATGTCTTCAACTAATGAAAGAATTTTCTGCTTAATGGTTCATTATTTTATCATTGTTTGCTTTGATTGATTTTGCTACAACGTTTATGGGCATTACTAATCCAACAAGTGAGGTGTGTTATCGAAACAGCTCACCCATATTTCTGTAGCAGCAGCTGTCCACTTGTACCATATAATTCAAAACTAAGCACTATCTCCTGACACTTTGAACAATTTCTCTTTTTGACTAGTAAGATGTTATATACCCCAGCCAAATTCATGCACATCCAACCAAATGCGAATGTGCCACAGTCAGTAGAAAAAAAAATCCTTTTACTACTGATTGATTTTGGATTGAGGACAGAATTCACTTAGAATGATTATTATTTAAAAGACTTAGGAGAAGAAGATGATCAGGATTCTGGCTTTGATCAGCAAATGTTCACTTGACTTGTGCTTTTTTCAGTTTCCTGAAATTTAAGCTATTACTGGAATCCCAGGGTCTCCCCAGGGGCTGTAATTCATCCTGAAGCCTTTGGTTTGAGTCCTCAGGAGCTCAGCCCTGGGGCTCATTGGGGCTCTGTGCTCAGCTGCTGAGGAAACCTGAGGCTAATGTTATAATTCAGATCCATCCTAAGTACAGTAAGATTTCCATTAAAAAACAAACAACAACAAGAGAAAAACATCTGGACAGGAACTGATTGGGATGTCTTGATGTGGGCAAGCGGATTTTATTGGTATAATGTCCAGCAGAAACTGCAAAAGTATTCATTGCATGCATTAGAAATAAGCTATGGTAAATGGCAGCTGCAAGCCTGTAAAGGAAATTGAAATACCCGCTTTTCTGGCCAGATATCAAATTACTTGTCTTGGATCACATATAAGAGACAGAGGATGTTTTTGAATTTGGACTTATTATCTAGTGAACAGAGAAGAGGTACAAGGGAGACATTTTAAAAACATTTTAAATTTGTCAGGTGGGTTCTGCCCAATTGTACTCCATTGCAACCAAAGCTCTGGGCTACTGATTTTATACATTCAAAGGGCCTGAGGGAGGGAATCTAATAAGGTTTTGTATGAACTGTTTGTTGCTTACAAGGTACAAACTCAGAAAAAGTTCCCCAAAGAAGAATACAATTTCCATGCTGTTATTTGCTTTAAGTAGGTTAAAGATAAAAGAGATTTCCTACTTCAAAAGGAAGATGCTGGAAAAGCCAGCTATGTTCCTTCAAACTGCCTGTATTTATTGCAACAGCAAAAGGGATCAGAAAGGTGCCAAAACCCCAGCAAAACCAGTGTTCAGTAGAGGCAGCCAGACTGGCAGTTTGAGAATGCCAAGCCTTATGCTGGGCACTGCGTGTGGATGGGCCATAAAAGCCACTTGTCCTTGCAGTGATGTCCAGTGGTGGATGGATAATGCCATGAGTTAGTCCTGAGCAATCCTAAAGTTTCATGCTGGAGGACCAAAATAGTTGGGAACGGGAGATTCAGCTATGTGGATTCATATGAATGCTTTCTACATAACATAAAGAAACAACTACTTTTTTAGTTGACAAAAAATAAATTTAAAAAAAAATCTGCTTTTCTACACAATCTTAATGTACGTGGCTAAAGTGGATATAGAATTATTCACCAGAAACATATATTTTTCTCCAAGGAATACAAAAAGTTGACCTTGCAGGCAGGTCTGAGTGTGGTGAACCCCATTTCATAGCTTGAGTGGGCTGTCAGACAGCATAGTGATCAGGTACAGATCCCCTGCAGCCAGTAGTACAGATGCACCTGGCTCTGCTTCCAGGAGCAGTGGCTTAAAGCAGGAGACAGAGATCATGGTATTAATACAGTTGAGATTTCAAAATGAATGGGTAGTATATCACAGAGTTGACTTTGCTGTGTTAACTATTTTATTTTATTTTATTTTATTTTATTTTATTTTATTTTATTTTATTTTATTTTATTTTATTTTATTTTATTTTATTTTATTTTATTTTATTTTATTGAGCTATGTTATTATTTGAGCAGGTATTATTTGAGCAAAGAAACTCACTATTACAGTGAATGTCTTGTGTTAGTAGTGCTAAGCTCTGAAAAGGACTCTTTTCTTACACCCTTAGTTGTGGGAACATTTTCGTGGCTAGGTGGAATTTCACAAGCTATTTTTTATCTCTCTTTTTTTTTTTTTCTTTTTTTCTTTTCTTTCTATTTTTATCTCTGGAAATGAGAGTGGTTCATAGATTTGGCAAGCAGGAGTCAATCAAAGCCATTGCTATTTTGGGTCCTTAAGAAATTACTACTGAAAAGCAAAAATATTAAACAAATACACATCTCATCTGGAAAGTGTCTAAGGTTCAAAGACTTACAAATGAATATTACTTTTCTATGTGGATTTTGTAAGACTTGTGCATATTTTGCCAGCAAAAGGAATATTTAGTAAAGGAACTGTATGTTTAAATGATGGATCTGTCTGGGAACTCCGTGGAAAGTTGTTGGCATTTTAACAGCTTCTATTCAGGGGAATTATTAAGACAAACAAACAAAAACAAACAAACAAAAAACCAAAAACACCAAAAGAAAAAACTTTAAACTTTTGTGTGAGATACACATTAAATTTTTTATCTGGTGGTTCCCCCCCCCCCTTTTTTTTTTTTTTTTTTCCCTGCTGGCTGAATAGGAACAAGCATGCCATACTTTCAAGCAAATTACATTTTTTTTTTTTAATCAAAGGTATTCAAAGAATATCATGGCTGAGTAATTATTAAAATTATTTTTATTCTTTTTAATTATTTTTATGTATGTAGAAATAGTCAAAATTTAACCTCTGTTGTCTGATTTGATAAGGGTTGTTCTGAAGTCTCAATATTCAGATGAAGAATGCAAACAGACCAAACTCATGTAATTGAATAAGTAAGGAAATTTTCCTCCTCTATTTCAGTTATTTACGTAGGTGTTTACATAGCAACTAAATAGTCATACACTTCCTGACATCTTTCCATCAAAGCATGTGTAATTTTTTTCTTATTTTCAGTATTTGTTTCAGTTCTAGGGAAAAGCAGTGGAAGAAGGAATATTCACAATCTTGTTTTCAAATCACATGCTGGGTTTGTAACATTTGTTAAAGTAGGCTTAGGAACAGTCTTGTGAGACATGCAGGTACTTTGTTGCTCAGTTACAATGACTCTATCTTCTGTGGGATATAGATGTTTCTGAGACCTATGAACCACATGAATTCATCAAGTATATCTGCTCTCTGTACATCAGAAGAGATGCATTCTAAAATTACCGTGCCTCTTCTAAAGTCAGGGAGGAGGGACCATGGTGCATTATATTAGTTCAGCTCTCACAGGAGCTGCCGTGATCATCAGTTGTTCAAATGTCTTAAAGCCATCTGCCATGGGTACCCGAGGATGATCCCTACACCAGGAGGCTTCCCCAGGGAAACAAAAAGTAAAAATTGTTTTTCACTAACAGCTGCTATCCCCTTCCATGTTAAAGATGCATGATGGACCTCAGGAAAGGTGGTAACGTGGGAATAAAGTTGGACTGTTTTATTAATATATCTGATACTCAGCTGCAGAGCCTTAGGACCCCTGCATCTAGAGAATCACATTTTGAATTTCTTCAAGAATTGTTCTACCTTGTAGAAGTGCCAGGATACAGGAATATGCATGTTGTGAATGTGTGGCTAAGGCTGGGATCTAGCTCATACAATTATCTTGGTGTATTTTGGAAATAGTACAGTGGTGGGCCAGGTCTTTTAGTTTTTATCTGTAATGCTTCCAGCTTATGCTGGCATTTCTCTACAAAAAAAAAAAAAAAAAAAAAAAATCTAGCTGAGCCAGTCAAAAAAAAAACAACAAACCTTGGCCTGCTAGTAACTGTAAATAGGTGCCACGTAATGTAGAACACTGCAATTGAATGCTTGCAGGCATCAATATACAACCCATGTGTTTAATTAATGATATAATAAAAGCAACTAAGAATTCAAAGTAAATGTATTTTTAATACATTGTGATAAATTGGAGAGTATGGGTGTTGAATAACAGCTATTTGCAGACTGCTATTCTTAACAGGCTTTCCCTTTAAGTCTGCTGAGGGTTACTGTTTGTTATTTACGTTTCCTCTATTCAACTGCCATCTCCTCATTTTTGGCTATAAACAGGTACCATATGCTCAGAGGGCTGATGGACTTCGCTGTGCTTGCCTCTGATGTTATTAGTTCACATAATTGTAAAATGACAATGTTTGAAGTACCACATTGCATAGACTTTGTGGATTTTAATTTTAAGATTTTGGTACTTTTAATGCATTTAGTAATTTGTAAAAAACAAACAAGCAAACAGACAAAAAAAATAATAAGGACAAGAATATTCAGTGTATATTCTTTTTAATACCAATTGAGTCATTAAGAACAACAACAACAAAGAAATTGAATAAACTGTTCATGTTATTATTGATTTACTTCATGCTACTCAATTATACAATGCAATTAATGATGCTAGATGATGCTCTAGAATGAGTGGTGAGTGCAATCCTGCTTTCCCTTGTCTGTTTACCTGCACAAGGTAAGGGCACAACATGTGCGCAGAGCACCTTTCCAGGCAGGTAGGGATGTGTCTGGGTGCAGGCGGTGGGCCATGGCACTAGCTCTATGTGCATGTTGGCCAAGCCATGGCTGCTGGCAGTCTATACCTTCCTCGTTAGAAGGGAGTGAAGAGGCAGGTGCTGATCTCTCTGGGAACTGGTAATCGCATGTGACAGAATGGCTTAAAGCTGTGACAGTGGAAGTTCTGGTTGGATATTAGGAAAAAGTTCTTCACTGAGAGGGTGGTCAGGCCCTGGACATGTTTCCCAGGGCAGTGGTCATGGCCCCAACCCTGCCAGTGTTCCTGAAGAGTTTGGACAATGCCCTTAGATAAATGGTTTGACGACTGTGGAGTCAGGACTTGGACTTGATGATCCTCATGGGTCCCTCCCAATTCAGGATATTCTATGATTCCATGAGAGGGACATGGATGGCTGCTGCCCAGCCTACCTGTATCAGGCCCCAGGAAACCAGGTTCATTCCTGACAGTGTTAGGAGTTGCAAGCAACAAATCTATTCCCCAGCTACTGTCTCTGCTGCTGGCCTTTTCCAATCCCCATCTCTGTGGGAGGAGGGGCCCATAATGGGACCACTTGGGTGTCTGTAATGCCAAGTGGTTACCCCAGTCCTAAGCTATCCTTCTCTCTAGCAGCCACCAATGGCTCGTGCAGAGGGAACTACAAGGGGAAACTCAAGGGACCATCTCAAGGGGATCAGTCTTCCCACTGTGCCTCCTGCAAGCACCAACAGGATGAAAATTTTTTGATTTAGCAAATTGGGAATTTTGCAGAGAAGTATGTTTGAAGAAATTCTTCTGCTAAGTTCTGTTTATATCTTCTTGCTTTATGCACCATTTTGGAGAAGGTGCAGTCTCAGGCTGGATGCAGCCCGGGGTAAAGAGGGAAATCAGTTCTGCAACTGACCGTGAATCACATGAATGGGTGCGCACACAGCACCATGAGAGAAGCACCCTACTTAAACCCTGTGTCTATTGTAAATCTGTCCCTGAAGTGCTTGAAGAAGGCAACAGTAATTTAACAATAATTGTCTTGATATAGTTGCATCCAACACATTTCTACTGATGATGATTTCTAGGATGACTGTCTACAAGTTTAAAAATGTCTTTTTCCTGCAAAGTCATAAACTGTGTGTTTCCCTTTAATAACTCCATTTAGGCAATTATTCTAACTGGGAACTGCAACAATCTGCAGAGAACTATTAAAATTTCATCTCAGATTCATTTCTGTTTTGTGTTATTAAACACTGATGTATAATGAATATGGGAACTACAGAACGTTTTCTGCAGAGAATATCCCAAACTTGGGATAAAAATAATTTTTAATGATAAACAAAGCTGTACGCTCACAAGATTTTAGTCTTAATTTGTAGTCTTTTTAATGGAGAAAAATATAGGTAACGATCACTCTACATGCATACTGCCATAGATTTGCCCCTGGAAAAGATGTCAAGGGAGATGATGTCTCTCCAAAGGTGTGGTAAGGAAGAGTACATGTATGAGAGAAAGCAAAGTGAGAGGAAAGGCAGGGGAGTGAGTGAGAGGGAGAGAAGCTTTGTGGAAGACTGTGGTGAGAAGGATCACTTTGGATACAGATGAGGTAAATCATGGGAGAGAAATTCACAGGTAGTGGGAACAGCCTAAGAGACAAGGAAAGTGGCATTATTGAACAGGAGGGAACTGAGGTCATTTACAGAGAAGTAAATAGAAACAGTTAATGGTATCTCTGAGGAGCAAACAAGACAAAAAGCAGAAAGCTCTCTTCTTGGTGTGAGTCTGTCAGCAGAATAGAAGTTAAATAGTGACAAGAAAACAAGAAAATAACTTACTGAAAAACACCTGAAAGATAACACAGTCATTGGTCACAGCCAACACAGGTTCATGAGGGGAAAATCCTGTTTAATTAACCTCATTTCTTTTTATGACAAGGTAACCCACGTAGCTGACCAAAGGAAACCAGCTGTAATCTTTTTGGATTTCAACAAAGGTTTCTATACTGCTTCTCACAATATCCAGCATGTAGCCAGACAAAAACATAATATGATGGGTGAACAATTGGGTGATGAGTTGGACTCAAAGGGTTATAGAAAATGGTATTACATCAGGCTGGTGGCCTGGGGTACATCAGACTGGATGGGTACATCACTGCCAGCTGGCGAAGGGAAGGGATTGTCCAGCTCTGCGCTAGTGAGGCCTCACCTCAAGTACTGTGTACAGGGTTGGGCACTCAATATGAGAAGGACATAAAAGTATTAGAGATTGTCCAAAGGAGGGCAACAAAGCTGTTGAAGGGCCTGGAGGGCAAGGTGTATGAGGTCACTTGGTTTGTTCAGTCCAGAGCAGAGTAGGCTGAGGGGAGGCCTCATGGCGGCCTGCAGCTCCCTCACCAGGGGAGTGGAGGGGCAGGCACTGAGCTCTGCTCTCAGGGGACAGTGACAGGACCCGAGCGAACGGCATGGAGCTGGGACAGGGGAGGGTAAGGCTGGGGGTTAGGGCACCCAGAGGGTGGTCAGGCACTGCCATAGGCTCCTCAGGGCAGTGGGCATGGCACTGAGACTGCTGGAGGTCAAGGAGCATTTGGACAACACTCACAGACATAGGGTCTGATTTTGGGGTGGTCCTGTGTGGTGCCCCGGGTTTGGCTTGATGATCCTTGTGGGTCCCTTCCAACTCAGGATATTCAGTGATTCTATGATTCAAAGTAAAGCTTGGAAAGTACTTAAGCATGGTTTTCTCCTTAAGATGGATTCAATTTATTATTTTTAATGAAAAGTTAGTTTTACTATTAACTTTTATATTCTAAAAATGGAGATAAAATTTAACAGTTTTCCAGAAAGGATGATAGACTAGATGACTAGATAATTAATCTAATTTAATACTAATTGTTCAGAGCTACAGAGACTATGCATGGCAGCAACAACCCCTTAGAGATGTAAGAAGCACTCCCTATATATCATGTTCTATCTAGAGAGGCTGGCTTCTCTGTCTCTCCTCTATCAGTTGTCCAAGTGAAAGCCTATGCAAGAAAAGAAAAAAAAAGTACAAGCATTTCTGTAGACCAAATGCTCATGAAGTTATTCTATATACTTTGTAGTTTACATACTCTTAGTTAGATAGCTCACCAGAGGGAACTACTTATGGTCTATTCAAAGAGTAGTATAAAAAAGTATTGTCATTTTTGTAATGCACTGTTTGAAATGTGTTGTCAAAAACATAATAATAATTGTTTAGCAAACATCTTGAAAAGATAATATTCTCAAAAATATTACTTTTTTACAGAGTTTAATAAAACTCTTGATGTTTGCCTCTTTGACCCAATTTAATCAAACTTTGTGTGTCCTGCTTTTATTAAATTTTCAATTAAAAATGTTGCAGCTGGTGATCAATGGTTGTAATTTAGAAATTATATCTACCTAAGATGTGTAATTTGGTGTTGTTACTGCCATCCAGACTGTCACTGTTCAGTGGGTATGGTTCTTGATCATGTATAATAGTGTCAGAATCATATTCAAAGAAACTTTGGTTGTTTTGTAAATGGAAGGAGGTTGTCAGGGTGCTGAAGTCACTAATGGGTTTCATCTGCCCTGAACAGCCTCACTTGTACATCCCTGCCCATGGCCTAGCTGCCTCAGTCGACCTCAGGACTGGTCTGCACATTGAGGTATATGAGTACTCCTGAGTTCATATTTGGGCTTTTTTGATCAACCAGAGGTCTGGATCATTCCACTTGCAGCCTCTGTTGAGCTCCAGGCTGTTGTTGGCCATGCTGTGTCACCTACATTCAGGTACTGTGGGTCTGTGCTTCAGGGAACAGCTCTATTCCTGCCTTTCTCTGATAGTGGTGACCTGCTAGAAGAAGGGTTTTCTCAGGTGGTTTGAAAGGTATAAATAGATGGAAATGAGAAGGGAAAGAGGCTTACTTCTAACTGCATATTTAGGATAACCAAAGAAGCTAAAGGGAAGCAGAAAGAGCTATAGATATTCAGCTGCTGGGAAAAAGAAAATGGAAAGAAACAGCAACTGATAACCCAAGGAAGAAGCTTTCTAAGAGCTGAGACAGGGCACTGCGTGGCTAGGGCTTATCAAAATGGAGGTTAAAAGGAGGACTGGAAGCTCATGCTGAACCAATGGTAACGGTTCATTGCTGCACTTCAAAAGATCATGTGGGAACAGACCAGAGTGTGATGCGTGTTAAGCCTAGACAAGAGAGATAAAAGTAATTCCCAGTAGGTCTATGGGGGACAAAGCACAAGTCCCAGGGTGAAAGGTGATGGTCAAGAGAATTATGAAGTAGATGTTGAAATCCAGTCATCTGGAGAGCACAGTAAGAGAGTGCTGTACATGGCTAAGATAACAATCTGTTTGAAGGCATTGTATATAATTACAGGTACAAGATGTAAAAATGAAAAAAAAAATTAGAAGAAAAAAGTGAGCATGGGGAAGAAGAGAGACTTGAGAATAAAAAAAGAAACAGGCGGACATACAGTTTGTGCGGAGGGAAAGTAGTAACATTAATGCCTTTGTTTGTATGACTCACTGGGCTCTTTCTTTGCTGGTAGATTATGCTTTAATTATGTCTTTGTGAATCAAATAGTGGAGAGCTGTGTGTATATGAAAGATGCTGGTTATTGGATAAAAGTACATAATTATCAAAGAGGTGCCAGTGTCCTGCAGTCACAGATTTGTGTCTGCTTCCCGTCATGGTGTCTAATATAGTTAGGTTGACTCTTGGACTTTGTTTTGGGTTCTGGTGACCAAGAAATGGTGAAGTGCTGACACAGTGGCAGGGTATACAGAAAGCCTTTATTCTGGTCCATTATCTTATCAGGAGGGGAAAAAAAAGCCCACAAAAACACCTTATCCTGCATAGTAAACATAGGTTTAGTAGTCTTGTTCCCGGTCACCATATTTTCAAATTTCATGCATCTTCATTTTCAACTATGACATCATTTAAAAACAAAACAAACAGGGGAAAAAAAAGTTATAATTTTCTCTGCTAAAGCTCAGGTGCTGTAGAGGCAGCTCTGTCTAGCCAAAATTCTATGGCTCATTTCTCAACATGTGTGTTTGATAAAAACAGATGTAAGAAGAAGACTGTTCTATTTGCTGAGACATCACATTGGAAGTTTTATGGCAGGTAGATAAAGATCCACGTATGAAGGTCTCTAAGTAGGACTGGTGTCAAAGGAAAACATTGATGGAGAGGGAGAACAGTTGCAAATTTCCCATTAGTATGGTTTATTTATGCATAGAAACCTTGAAATATTAATAGGGGATGCATAAGTAATGGATGGATTACATATTTTTCATTATCTTAATGTTGAGATAGGCAGGAAAATCCAATGGCAAAAAGAGTATTACAGCCTCAAAAAAGTTGTAGTTTAGGCCTAGAAATATCTGAAGCTGCCTAGCTGCAAGGAATGACTGAGCCTTCCTTACACAGAGCATAGCCCACCATTGTGAATGTTATATGTCGTGAAGATATGTCTAAAAAATCTATGTCTAAATATAAATCTATTTCTATATGGTATTAAACATCCAACTTTTTTTTTTTTTTTTTTTTTTTTTTTTTTTTTTTTAATGCCAGACTCGTATTTTTGTGAGTGCTGGGATTGTTACTACAGGCAATACTTGTTTGCGTTGTGAAACAAACTCTCAGGAGTCCGCAGGAGGTGGTATGCATCAGCAAAGTGGGTAGTAGTGAGTTAAGCATCAAACAAAGTTCTGTTTTTTTTCTAATAATTTTTCCTTTTAGAAAAGGAGGGAACAAATGCAAAAGGAAAAGTATTAAAAGTGGAACTGTTAGAAATATTGTCTTAATTTTGTTCCTGTTTAATTTGGTTGACTTCTGGAAGGGCAGTCAAGTTAAAGCCCACTATACTGGATGGCCTGCTTTTGTTTCCTCAAGGTTTTCTGGTGCTGAAGGTATCAAGACCATCAGTACCACAAGCCTACCATCCATCCCAGTCTGCAAAATAGTACTTGTGTTCCCATACTTCCTGTGTTGGGTGAGAGAGAGACAACAGCAAGTAAAACCAGAGTTTCTTGGGATGTATCTTTGTGGGCAGTTGGCAAACCAGTCCATTTTCTTCTGCCTGCTCTTCAGTTGTTTTTCATCCTTGGCAGTGCTCATTCTGGCATAGACCAATCCATATGCCTGTTCTCTTTAGCCCAGATGTCCTTCCTGCTGGATGAGGTCCCAGTGTCTGTATTTCCAGCAGACAGAGATCAAGAAATCCCTTCAATTTTCCTGCAGGCTATTCTCCCTGTCAACCTTTTCAATTTCTGCATGTCTAGTTCTCCCTATTCTCTGATGTTGGGTATGAATGATTAAAAGACTGGGGAGAACGGAACACAAGATGTTGTGGTTTGTTTGTTTGTTTGTTTGTTGTTTTTAAAGAAATATTATTATTATTTTAAATGTCATGGCTGATTTGGTGATAATTTGAAGATTTGCACATCTTGTGGGGTTTGGAGTTGGTTTTTGTTTCTTAAGCTATACTTTGAAAAGGAGAAGTAGGACAGTGGAGTCGTGGTCAGAAATAACACTTCTCTTCCAGCATCATATCAACATTTAATGATCTGTTGATACCTCATTTCCCCTCTTGATAAAACTAGCTAATAGTTCTGAACAAATCCTGTCATGAATAGCCTTGAGAAGTTGTTATATAAGAAGCGGTTTCCTCTTGAGAGCACTTTCAATAGTGGCTTGTACAAGTCCACAGCTCTGCTAATGCTTGTCCTGATGGCAATGCTGGCAGCAGCTACTGGCTTCCTTCCCCAACTGGTCGTGCCTGGATAGCTCTGAAGATAATTGGTTTAAAATACAAGGATTTGCTATAGAGTGTTTCTCCAGTCAGAGGAGTGAGTCAAATATGTTTTGAAGGCTATTCATCCCAATTAATTCCTGACAGTGATTAGTTTGTTTAAGCTATATATGTACTAATTTTTAAGCATTTGGACTTGGTGGAGATTTGTGTCTGTTTGGAGCACTGGCTTGAAATTAATTTACCATGTTAAAATATTGACTTCTTTCCTCCATTTTGTTGTGAACGCCTGTGCTCTCATGGGTTTCTGAGCAGAGAGTGCAGTAAAATACACAGGCAAAAATCAGACTCTAGCATTTTGCAAGTTGTCTGTCCAGAAGGAGACTTATTAGGCCCCTTTTGAACTGGGCGTCTCATTTATTTTCCACTTCATTTTTGTCAGAAGTGAATTGACCGCAGTGGATTATTTCCTATTCCCTCACCCGCAGAGCCACCTCATATATTTAAGAGAACATCTCACCAAGCAGATGCCATGTGTCTATGTCTACCCTTTTGTGGTAAAGTTTATCTTGGACATCTGTAGAAAAATTTCTGTCAATTCCAATGTAGTGTTTAATATAAATGTGATAATTTCCTTTTGGTTAGTTGTTTAGTGGTATTGCCTGACAAAAAGGTCATTTTAAGTCATTAAGATTTTTCTATGCTCCTTTTGCCTATAAATGGAACCAAAACCTCTTCCAAATTCAAAGATCCCAAAGGAGATTTTACACCCTCAGATGCCCTCAGTAAGGGGATAAGCCCTCAATCTGCATTCTTTAATGTGACTGCTTAAAAGACTAGCCATTTTGTAACATGGCTGACTTTTTCCTTGCCTGGGGACTGGGGCTGTCTCCACAGTACATTGCACTGTGGAGCTCTGTTCCTTCTTCCTGCTTCTTTGGAGTACTCTGCATCTAACCAAAACACTTGCTTACCACAGTGTTTAAAATCAGATGAAAATCCTGGCGCAGCAGGGCTAATGGTTTTGCTTTCCACTTCAGTGGGCTCATGATTATACCTTTTTATTTCCAAGGATGTTAGATTAGGTGCAAAGCATTTTTTGACAGCCTGGACTGGTTAGCAGATTTGAAAGCACCTCTTTTCCATGCTGGACTGACCCAGCAGGCACCTTTGCAATGCTGGGTAAATACAATGAACAGTTCAATTGGAAAATTCTCTTAATAAGCAGCATTTTAGTAAAACCTGTGGTTTGCCCTCTGAATCCCGATTAATAAAAATAAATCTTCATTACCCTCTTGCTTGGCCTTACCTTCCTTTCTTCATAGAAAAATAATTATTTTCAGTAGCAGCAATAAAGATTCAGATGTTATCTGGAGTAATTCTTGTGCACTGCAGATCTAATATACTTGATGCACAGCATTTTCTTTAGGATAAAGGCCAACTGCTTTTATTCATCTTACACAGTCCTTTCCTGAGAGAGCCCTTTATACAGCTCCTGTCATGTCAGCAGTAATCATGGACCAAGTGATGGTGCATGCAAATAAGTCAGCAGCTGCTGTTTAATTGGGCTGGAGGAATCAAAAAATTAATTTTCCAGTAAGTGCAAGGATAGATCATATTTAATGCTCACAATTATTGTATTACTTGTACTTCTGAGAGCTGGCAACTGAAGGGAGATCCATTGATTACCTTTGCTGGCTTCGCCCTGCCCAGCTACCACCCAGGCTGCCGCTGCTTGCAGTGCACCTGGCCCTGCCACAGGCATGGGACAGTTGTCATCTGACAGTAAAATTTCTCACAGGTATTTTATGCTGGGAAATAAAAGCAGAGTTCTGCTATTTCTTGGTGTTCAGGCTTTCCTCAGTTAGAGCTTGGGATGGAAACAAGCCACCTTAGCACTGCAACTGGGTCTTTGGCTGATCTCCGTTCCTTCTCTTAACCCCCAAATTTTGTATCACGTCATTAAGGCAGCTGTGACACCAATGCTGCTGTTCTGTGGTTGTCTCCCCACCCCCTCTAATCTTCATGGAAGGTATAAATGCCAAGCATTTAGATATGATGTGAGGCAGGTTAGAAATGTAGACTAAGGCAATCAAGCTGACCCATGTGTCTGACCTGTTCCCTAAAGGTGATATTTAGGCATGAGTATGGAGATGAAGCGACAACTTTAATTTGACAAACTTCTGTTGTGATTGTTGATATAAATCTGGTGTCATGAACAGATAAAATCGCTGTTCCTACTGCATACCATGTGCTTCCATTCCAATGGGAAATCTATGCATTGTGAAATTTATTTTGCTAAAAGAAGCAAAAGCTGCTAAGTTTGTTTTTTGTCTGTATTTTTCTAGTGTTAATTTCTGAGCTGCTTGGGTGTGCTTTGGTTCTTACTAGGAGTTTGTCATATCCTTACAGCACCGGTTTCCAGAAGAGGTAGAAGTTACAGTGTGTGTTACAAACTCTTTGAGACTGGAAGGTATCTTGGGAGATTGCTTAGGGCCAGCTACAGCAGGCTGCTCAGGACAAGGTCCAGTTGGATTCTGAGTACCTCCAAATATGAAGACCTTACTGGGCAACCTGTTCCACTGTTTGACAACATGAGTGGTGCAAGACTGGATGCCAGAGAGCTTACCCCAAAATCATTACCAGATGTGAGAACCACTGTGATAGTTCTGTAGCCAGGCAGTGCAGCAGAGTAACTTCAACGAGTTTTCTAATTTTAATCTGTCCTACATCTGCAGAATAGTTTGGCCTTGGATCTGGATCTTTTCTGAATGGCAAATTGTTCAATGCAAGTCGAGCTCCATTGATGAGTCTGTGATGAAAAGATTTGTGGTGCTGCTCTGGTGATTGGGAAATTGAATTTTTATTTTATTTTATTTTTTTTACCTTGGGGTCAATCTACCAAAATAAGCCATGATGCCAAATCTAGATAGAAGACATTTTTAAAGATGCTTTAAAAGATGATTTTAAAGATGCTTTTTAAAGATGATTTGAGTATTTCAAACTTTTGATTTTTGTGACAGGTCTATCTTTGAATTCTTACTAATGCCATTGAAAAGAATAGTTTTCTATTAGTTTTCTAATAGGTTTATTTTAAAAGGTTACCATCATTCCTGAAATACACAATGACAAATACTCTATAGTTTTTCTGTGAGTGGGCTGGTAGCCTATGCTATTTACAGACATTTGTGAATTGACACACAGTTGAAGAAAAAGAGACTTCATCAATTCTGCAGTGTTACACGTTTTCATCGAATTAATCATCAACTGAAACCCACTTAGTAGCCATTGCTGTGGTGACACTTCTTGTCACTTCTGTCCTTATGCACATACAGCTAGATTTTTACTGACAGTAGATTAGAATATTCCAGTAGGATTTCTGTGAATGAGGTGTTAATCACTGTGGAAATAACTTTTTGCTAATACATATTTACACTGAGTTTTTGTATGAGTAGAAGATGCTTTTTCTCTTTACAGAAGACAGGATAGAAAAGTCATTTTCCCGTCTGCTTCCTCTTCTAAGCCTTAGGCCATTTCAGGATGGGTTTCTCTGAAAGAACACTGTCTTGAATTTCATCATGTGGTTATTTTATCTCCTAGTACAAAATATAATAAAGATGTATATATTATTTTAATTATTTCTGTAAAAGAGATGATAAATGCAGTGTGCAAAATCTGACCGTGGCTCAGAAGACAAATCTGTGAGCTGTAAGAATCCAGCCATGTGGATAAAACCAGAGACTGGCCAATTTATGCAAATTGTAATTTCAGTTTCAGCTCTGACAAAATGCTGGTGAACAACATGCTCTAGACTTTGGCAAAAGCCATTCTTCAAGGTGCTGACTGTCAGCAATACTTCCCACATGATGAATCCACTTCTCATTCTACTCTTGTTCCAGGCATAACAGTGGCAAAGTCAGGCAAGCTCTGCTTTTGTTTTTAGCATGTTGACTGGGATTTGCAGATCCATGTTTGACACCTGTGCGCTTAACCAGTTATAAAGTCTAAATTGGCTGATATGGTTTGGATTATCCCCCAGCTACATCCTCCATGTAACATCCACGTGAGATGAAAGGTGGTTCTCTGCAACTACACTCTGATTTGATTATCAACAAGGCATTGCTAAACAACTTTGATAGCGGCTGAATTTTCTGAACTCTCTGGGAAGTGCAGTCTCTAAATATAGTACCTTGACATCCTCACAAAAAAGTTACCTTGGAGCAACTGAGTGAAAGGTTAGAACTGTTGAGTGTTATAATCAATAATATATGAGTTGGATGAGCAGTATACTGTACTTTGCAGTGCACAATCAATAATACATTTTCATGCTCAACTTTTTAATCCGCATACAAACTACATCAAAAATTTTATGCTAGACTGACCATGAGAATCAATAATAGAGAAAGGTTCCCCCTTCCCCTTAGTACAGTTTAATGAGAAGAGTAATGATTTGCAGCATCATTTAGTAAACAAATTCTATTCTGCATCTTCTGGAAATGCCAAGTGGAAAATCTTGTTTAATATAGTAATATAGTTATGAATTTTCAAAAACTTGGAATGTAAAAATTAATGTTTTCATATGATTTTAATGCTTCAATTAGTCTACTGTACATATAAAAGCTAGGAAAACAGTTTACTCATATCAAGCCAGGTCCTCTTCTATTATTTACTACTTGTGACATTATAGTATATAAAAGCCTCAACAAAGAGGTCACGTTCCAATATACAGGACAAATGATTGTCTCTGGCTTCCACTGACTTTGTAGTTGTGGTCTTATATAAGTTTTTTATATGTTTTTGGTTAGATGAAAGTGTTTCTGTGAATGGAATTGTGGCACTAGCTAGGAATCTATTAATAAAATAGCATGTAAAAATTTGAGTAACACGCACAAAAGTTTTAAACACTCGTTTCTCTGCTGAATCACATAGCAAAGTTTTATTACAGAAGTTTTTTTACATTGGTAGAGCATTTGATCTTATAAAAAAGGAAGATCAACCTTTTTCTAATGTACGTTGACCACATTTCTATTTTGGGCTTGAAGTCATTAATTCCTTCTTGCTGATTCACAAAGTGTATTGCTCTGTTAGCAGTACTTCAGATCCCCCTGGACTTCTGCTACTGTTTTACTGCATCACCAATTATTTGTGATGCATTTTTAATTATAGGTGATCTATACTTGTACCACTTCTGTGGCTGTTTATGGTAGCTCTTTTAAACAAGAAACTCCTGTAAACTATGGTTTTTGTTCCTCTGTAGCAAGTTGCCAGCGGTGTAGTATAAGATGATTTTTATTCAAACTGTTTTGAAAGTGCCGATGTGTTCACATCCATACTGGGCTACTGGATATGCTCACACACTTTTGAACAATGACTGGGAGAGAAGGTTGGAAGTAAGAGACACTAAACTCAATATTATCTGATTTTTGCCTTCTGCAAAAGAAAATATTACCTTTAGTTCTGAACAAAGATAGGGAGAGTCAATCTTATTCTCCTTAGAGGGTTTGTTATCCTTGGAAGCTAAGGTCTATGAAAGTATAAAAATGAGTTCTGGTAGAGCTGAGATGGGGGAGTGTAGGAGGAATAGTTTGCTTACCTTGTTGTCTGGTGGTCACCTCTGTTTGTTTTGTTTTTTTTTGCTGCTATTTTGTGAGGTGTAGCATTCAACTGTGATACTTTGACCATACTAAAATCAGTAACATATCACCAATGCAACTTGTGGTCCCTAAATTTGCGTTTGTGTGATGTCTGTGTGACATAAGCATATGCACATGTTGGGAACAATCCTGCTGTAGTACCATAAAAAAAAAAAAGAATATATATCTTTTGTATTAAATTAACATATATATATATATCCAAATAAGCAAATACTGTAACTTTAGCATTATCAAAATCCCCAGAAACCCTGATGCATATTTTCCTCAGCAGTGTATCTGACTACAAATGTGGGTAGGAGGTTCTGGCTGGGTTTTGGCCAACTCTGGTGGGAAACTTCCCTGTGGAGAACTGAAAAGCAAAATTCAACTTTTTTCATTAACATGACAGAACAGTAAAAGCCAGCTTCTACCAGGCTGGGATTGGTACCTGAAGATAAAGCTGTATTTCCTTATCTCTGCTCACATTTTCCATATGATAATTTTTGCAGAATCCTACTAAAGAGGCAACTAAAATACCAAGAAAACACATGTAATAGTTGTTGAAGGAAGCAAATAAAAACAATTAAGAATTCTCAGAAAGTAATTCTCTTGTTTTGCAGTCTGCATACTTGCCTCTGAAATTCCATCATGAGGACATAATGATAATGTGGCTTTTTATGTTGTTTGTCTTTGGGAATGCACCCCCCAGCTGGGACCCCAGTTGCAGACACATCCAGGACAGCTTGCAGTGGTAGCTGAGATGACACTAGCAGTGAAATCACAGGAACAGACTTCAGCCTTTCCCAGCTGCTGGGTGAGCTCACCTCTACCCTGTGCAGTACACCCACACTTGTCCTGCATTACCAGAGGTGTAGCTCAGGTAGTGCCAGTTGGGAGTGAGACCCTTAGTTTCCTTTATGCCACTGGAGAGAGGCAATCATCCCCAGAGTATGACTCAGACCTCAATCTGCTAATTTTCTGGAGGTTTCTGCCTATCTGCATTTACTATTGAGGGAGTACAAAATGACTATTCTCCTAAATTAGGTAGTCTGCTCAGATGCTTAAAGCTGGAAGAATGAATCCATATTTTAGTCCTGAACATGCTTATAAAGGTGAAGCTGAACCTGCTGTCATTATCCAAGGTATTTAAAGCCAGCTCTACTGTGCCTGCACGTCAGGTCTGAGCCCTGATTTCAGTATGGCAAACGCAAGCATTTACATTTGCATTTCCACATGGATGTGGTTGGACACAGGTAATGGTGACAGCCATGAAAGAGTGCAAAGTTGAGAATAGAGGTATTACATCTGACAAACGGGGTAAGGAATGCAAGAATCTGACAACTTTTCATATGGTAAATCTAATAATCCTTAAGAATGAGATTCTCTCACATAATTACTGCAAGCAGTCAATTACTTGTGTTACTTCTGTTCGGTAATTACCATTTTGAACTTGTGTGGTGCTGCTTGTAAGCCTCCAACCCTGAAGCCCAAGTCAGCTGGCACCTTGCAAGACCAAGACCTTTGCTAGGAGAAAGAATTATCAGTGGTTCTTCCCAGAAATTATAAACTTTGCCATAGGGGTGCTTGCTTATGGCACACACAAGACTGTCTCCTCCTCTCTTTTCTCTGGAGTAATTAATCACCATTACCATCCTCTTTAAAAGAAAAACTTCACAAAAATCCTTGATGCATCTCCAGACAGAGGAAAAATATGTTTATAAATACTGTAATACAAACACTCCTAATGCTGAAAGTTAACTGCAAACTTGATGTTTTTTTTTTTTTTACCAGTTGTAAAACTGTAGGAAGAATACCTTAGTTTGTCAGGCTGCATGGAAACTTGTGCAATCCCTTACTCCTTTGTAGAGAGTGTTTCATGGCTACTGTCCAAGCATTACCTGCTTTTAAGTAACAACAGATCTCTCTGTTTCCATCTTTCCTCTGTCATCTTCTCCCCCACAGTAGTTGTTTTCTTGACTGTACTAGATATTTGTATTCATTTCTTATCTTCTTAAAAATTCTGGCAAAAGAGTTTTCTCTTGATTTATATATTTCTAAAGTGATTTTGCACAGTGATCACCATGGACTTATCATTTGACTCCATCAGCAGAAAGACCCCCATATTAACTTTCAGCACATGCATATCATGGTTATTATTGCATGCCAGCAAATTCATTTGGGGCTGAATGAAAGCAGTCGGTGTCATCCAGAAGAGCTAGTCTGCAATGGAGTTGCTTTTTTTTAATCACTACAGTGTTGGTTAAAATTACTGTCAGCCCCACTATGGTTTGATTGCTGGGTGCTGCAAATTCAGGAGAATTAAAGTTGTTTAAGTAGTGGATAGACTACGGTGATTCAGCAGATATTCTGCCTTTGTTCTTTTTGCAGTACCCCCACATGAAAACCTAGTTTTCCTACTTTGCCCGTGGAGAGACAGCCTATTTTATTTCTTTTAACCACCTCCAAATGATGTCTCTTGAGACCTCTTGGGGAGGGGGGGGGGAGAGAGACCTATTATTAGTTATAACCCACTCTCTTTCTGGCATAGTTTCTGAAATCAAGGGCTGATGAAGTCAGATGACTTAGCTCTGTCTCTTAGCTCTCTCACTTCAATCTTAGCTTTACATTCTCTAAATGGGGTTGGAGGGAAGAAGGGTTGAAAAACATTGCTTAAGTACTTGCGGAAGAAGAAAAATGGCATTGCTAGATTCAGAAACTTCCTGTGGTGTTTAAGATACTCACACTAATTCTTGGTCTTCAGTGAGAATAATGGTTTTAAGACCTGCTTCCATCAACACTGTTACTTCAGGGAGGGACAGGTACTTTGTCCCACTTTGTCTTCTGACTTAGAATATGATTTACCAGTCAGGGGGAAATCTAGTGCAGCTCTGCCCTGGCCATCACTCCCTTTCCCTCATACTTATTGCTTTAGTGACCAGATTATCCTGAACCAGGTCAGGGCAGCTCACTGATCTGGTCAAAAATAAACTTGTGCCTTGGTCTCACTTTCAGGTAAACAGTGGTCACAGCCCCATGCAAAAGGAGAGGTGAGAATCTGCAGGTTCCTCCTGTGCAGGAGAAGGAGGGCAGGCTGCAGCAGCACCGATGTCTTAGATCTGCTGAGATGGAGGGAAAAATCACAAATTTAGGTGTCTGAAGTGGGAATGCAGACTCTTTAAATAGCCACTAGGCACAAGGATTCCTTTCAAAGCTCTTCCAGTGTGACTATCTTCAGCAGCAATGTATTAATAGTCTGCTAATTTAGAAAAGTACCAGTGGCAATTAACATTTTGTAGCGACACCCTTTCAAGGGTGGAAGTGCTTATTCCCATGGTGATTATGTTATTGCATAGCACAGCTTTTGCTGCTATGTTTGTTCATGCAGCACTGCACTTAATCAGGAGCTATGAAATTTTTATCAAGTGAGGAGTTTTGTTAAAGCTTTGAATTTTTATTTTTGCTTTGTTTTTATTTGTTTTTGTTGTTTTTAAGTGGTTTGCTTGTCAGTTGTTCCACAGTAAAGTTGTGTGGGGAAGGAGGCCTGGCTGCTATATAACACAGGAAGGCTGTCCCGCACTCCTCCCCAGGAAACCAGGGATGCTGGGCAGAATGGAACCTCTTGGGAAGCCCTTGGGGAGACCCATCCAGAGTGCTGGGTATTCACCGGGGTGATGCAGTGCTTTTCCAAGGCTGCATGCATTGTGCTCTTCCCCCAGGTATTCACCAGTTTCAAATGTGCTCTGATCTTCCCCCGTCCACGTTTGCTTTACTCCAAGGTGCACAAATACAGAGACAAGACTGGTGCAGAGCTCTCCTGTCAGTCAAGAACAATGTAGGGACTTTTCTCTATCCCTCATTGCCTGTGAGGACATAAAACTTTGCTCCCTCCAGTTTTCCTTGTCTCTCTTGCTTGGTACTTTATGTATGGTGACGTGGGCCAAGGGATGGATTCCACCTTGTTTGTGTCTATTCAGTTCACATTGATTCACCCACGAGAGCAAGCCACTCTGGGGGCCACCAGCTATTTACATACTGTTCAAGTCTTCACAATGAAGCTGTTCAGCTACTGTGCTTGTCTGTCCTCTCACCAACTGGCAACTGTAAGGCAGAATCCCTTCAGCTCAGCTTTGTTAGCGCCAGAACAGGCTCCTTCCACCAGCCCTGCTCTGCTGCTACGAGAGAGGGAAAGGAGGCAGCCCTGGGGAGCACCAGCAGCAAGGGGCTGCAGGACTGACTGGCATGCCAGATCCGGATTACCGTGTGCTGTGGGCATTGCAGGTCAGATTAAAATACTTGGAAGGATCAGTGTGGCTCATGGGCTGTTTTTTATGTTCTTGTCATAGAAAAGTATTAGGAGTTGTAAGAAGTACTAATATGAGCTTATATTTTACAAATGATGTTGTGTTTTGTTAGGGAAGGCAGAATTTGAAATAGCTATGCTATTTTTGTCTTTTTTTTTTTTTTTTTTTTTTTTGTTGTTCATTGCAGCAACTGCCTGTTATGTCTCCTACACTGCAAAGCAAGCTCCATTCCTCCCCTTACAACAATTCAATTAGCCTCATCTCCTATGCTCCCATTTTCTAAGCAACTCAACAGGATAAGACAAATCCTTCAAATTGTGCTAATGTTATGAACACTATCAAGGAGCCTTGATCAGGAAGGAAATATAATGGGATATTCTCCGTTTAAAGAAAGCTGGTTAACAGCAAATATATTTATAAATGTTTATAGATGAATGGTGGTGGGTAAAGGAGTGTGTCTGCATAATGTAGTTCTCATTATGTTTTCCATCCAGAGATCTCAATATAACTTGCAAAGAAATCCAGTGATGTCTTCCATTTTTCTTGGTCCAAAGAACAAACCTGAAGCAACTTCTCAAGGGCATGCAGCAACTGGTGGAAGAGCTCTGCAGTTGGATGTCAGATTTGTTTCCCTTAGGCATCTTCCAGCTTCGCCACCACTGCTGAATCAGTGTTGCTTTATGAAGCACAATGTCCCCTTTGCAGTAGACAGGTATTGGCTCCACTTTGTGCATAAGGTACAAGAGACTTAGGGACAGTGTCAGTATCAAGGAAAGCCACATAGAAGGATTGTTTTCCAGCCTCATATGAAGCTGGAATTCTTACTTAGGCTGGAAATGTGAGATATGCTTAGGAGCAGTGCCTGGCCTGGGAAAAAGAAATGCAACCCTTCCACCTAAGTACCACTGCAGTTGAGGTAATGTCTCCTCCTCTATGCAACATGGTCTGAGCAGACCTAAAACATGCTGTCCAGTAAGCCTGATTTAAGTCATAGAATCATAGAATCATAGGATATCCCGAGTTGGAAGGGACCCATAAGGATCATCAAGTCCAACTCCTGGCACCGCACAGGTCTGCCCAAATTTTAGGCCATGTGACTAAGTGCACGGTCCAATCACTTTTCAAATTCAGACATGCTTGGTGCAGTGACTACATCCCTGGGGAGCCTGTTCCAGCGTGCAACCACCCTCTCGGTGAAGAACCTCTTCCCGATGTCCAGCCTAAACTTCCCCTGCCTCAGATTGACTCCATTCCCATGGGTCCTGTCACTGGTGATTACAGAGAATAGGTAATTCCTCTCCACTCCCCCTCGCGAGGAAGTTGTAGACTGTGATGAGGCCTCCCCTCAGCCTCCTCTTCTCCAGGCTGAACAGGCCCAGTGCCCTCAGCCGCTCCTCATATATCTGTAGGCTCCTCCCCAGGCCCTTCCCTGTAGGCCCTTCCCCATGTTTATCGCCCTCCTCTGGACACTCTCCAACAGTTTAATATCCTTCTAGTACTGTGGTGCCCAGAACTGCCTCAAGGTGAGGCCGCACCAGCGCAGAGCAGAGTGGGACAATCACCTCCCTCAACCGACTAGCGAAGCTGTGCTTGATGCACCCCAGGATACGGTTGGCCTTCCTGGCTGCCAGGGCACACTGCTGGCTCATATTCAACTTGCTGTCAACCACAACCCCCAGATCCCTCTCTGCGGGACTGCTCTCCAGCGTTTTGTTGCCCAGTCTGTAAGTATAGCCAGGGTTGCCCCATCCCAGGTGCAGGACCCAGCACTTGCCTTTGTTAAACTTCATGTGGTTGGTGATTGCCCAGCTCTCCAATCTGTCCACGTCTCTTTGCAAGGCCTTTCCACCCTCATCAGAGTCCACAACTCCTCCAAGTTTGCTGTCATCAGAAAATTTGCTCAAAATACCTTCTAGTCCTGCATCCAAATCATTTATAAAGATATTAAAGAGGACTGGCCCTAAAATGGAGGCTTGAGGGACCCCACTAGTGACCATCTGCCAGCCAGATGTGGCCACATTTACCACAACCCTTTGAGCCCTGCCTGTCAGCCAATTGCTCACCCATCGTATGATGTTTTTGTTAAGTTGTACGCTGGACATTTTGCCCAGTAGGATCCTATGGGAAACCATGTCAGAAGCCTTGCTGAAGTCCAAAAATATCACATCAGCTGGTTTCCCTTGATTAATGTCGTGGTTTAACCCGGCTGGCAGCTAAACACCACGCAGCCGTTCGCTCACCCTCCTCCCTCCCTCTCTGGGACAGGGGAGAGAAATGGAAAGTGAAGCCCATGAGTTGAGATAAAGACTGTTTAATAAGACATGAAAATAATAATAACAATAATAATAATAATAACAACAACAACAACAATAATAACAATAATAATACAATGATGATAATAGTACTACTACTAATAATGTGTACAAACAAGTGATGCACAATGCAATTGCTCACCACCCGCTGACCGATGCCCAGCCTAACCCCGAGCAGTCCGGCCCCCCTCCCCCGGCTAGCCACCCCTATATATTGTTTAGCATGACGTCAGATGGTATGGAATACCCCTTTGGCTAGTTTGGGTCACCTGTCCTGGGTCTGTCCCCTCCCAGCTCTTGCTGCCCCCCCAGCCTGCCCATTGGCAGGACAGAGCAAGAAGCTGAGATGTCCTTGGCTTAGTATAAGCACTGCTCTGCAACAATTAAAACATCGGGGTGTTATCAGCACTCTTCTCATCCTAAGCCAAAACATAGCATTCTACTAGCTACTGGGAAAAAAAATTAACTCTGTTCTAACTGAAACCAGGACAATTAACTAGATGGGTGATCTTATCATAAAAGGAAACCAAATTTGTTAGGCAGGACCTACCCCTCATGAACCCACGTTAGCTGGGACCAATGACTGCATTGTCCCCCAGGTGTGCTTCAGTAACTTCAAGAATCGTCTTCTCCATAATTTTATCAGGCACTGACATGAGACTGACAGGCCCGTAATTGCTAGGGTCTTCTTTCTTACCCTTCTTGAAAACTGGGACATTTGCCAGCTTCCAGTCTACCGGGACCTCTCCAGATTCCTAAGATTGTTGAAAAACAATTGAGGGAGGTCCCACGATGACATCAGCCAGCTCTTTCAGCACCCGGGGATGGATCCCATCCGGACCCATGGACTTGTAGGGATCCAGGTGGAGCAGCAAATCCCACACACGTTCAGGGTTGGTTGGGAGTTTGTCATTCCTACTGTCATGGTCCTCCAGCTCAGGGCACCCAGGGTCCTGAAGCCCATCATCAGCATTGAAGACAGAGGCGAAGAAGGCATTAAATGTCTCTGCTTTGCCTATGTCATTGTCTGTGAGGAGACCTTCCCCATCAAGTAGCAGACCTAAGTTTTCTTTGGTTCTCCTTTTTCTGTTAACATATCTTAAAAAAACTTTTTTATTGGCTCTCACAGACATGGCCAGCTTCAACTCTAGTTGGGCACTGGCCCTGCGAATTTTCTCCCTACAAACACGAACAGCATCCCTGTATTCCTTCCTTGTCGCCTGACCCTCCTTCCAGCTGCTGTATACTCTTTTTTTGCCTAAGCTCCAGTAGAAGATCTCTGGTCAGCCAAGCCGGCCTTCTGCCCTGCCTGCCTGACTTCCGATATTTTGGAATTGCCCGATCTTGTGCTTTTAGGAGGCAGTGCTTAAAGATTGACCAGCACCGATGGACGCCAATGCCTTCCAAAGCAGCTGCCCAGGGGACCTTGCTGACTAGTTCCCTGAACAGCCTGAAGTCTGCTTTCCCCATACGCAGGGCTGAAGTTTTGGTGGCAGTTTCCCTTCTGTCACCATAAATTCTAAACTCAACCACCTCATGGTCACTATGACCAAGACAGCCACCAATTGCCATGTCTCCAATGAGACCCTCTCTGTTTTCCAGCAACAGATCAAGGAGGGCACCTTTCCTAGTTGGCTCTGCACCAAGATGTTATCATCTAGGTGCTTTATGAACCTCCTGGACTTGCTCGTGTCAGCCATGTGGTGATCCCAGTTGACATCTGGCAAGTTGAAATTCCCCATAAGGACAAGGGGAGTTGATCTCAAGGCATCTTGTAGTTCTGCAAAGAATAATTAATCGATGTTGTTGTCCTGGCTGGGTGGTCTGTAATAGATTCCCACAACGACATCCCCTTTATTTGTTCATCCCTTAATCCTTACCCAGAGGCTCTCAACTTTGCCCAACTTGAAGTTCCACACAGTCCAGCCCATGCTTCACATACATCTCCACCCTGCTACCTCGCCTACCCTGCCTGTCCCTCCTGAAGAGCCTGTAACCATCTATTGCAGCACAGCAGCCACAGGACTCATCCCACCAGGTTTCGCTTATGTCAATGATGCTTTAGCTGTGAGACTGGTACAAGACTTCTAGCTCATCCATTTTATTCCTCATACTGCGTGCGTTTGTGTAGAAGCACTTCAAATGCGCCTCCCTACAGGGTCGGCACCTTGTAGAGCCGACCGGAGGACCTCACTGGCACACAGTCGCTCTGATTCTAGGGCACCATCCCTTAGCTCATCACTGGCATGCCAGGTTTTATCTCCTTCCCCCTTCAACTCTAGTTTAAAGCCCTATCTGTCAGCCCTGCCAACTCCTGAGCAAAAATCCTTATCCCTCTCTGAGAGAGGCGCATCCCATCTGGTGACAGCGGGCCTGGTGTCACATAGACCTTCTCGTGATTGAAAAACCCGAAGTTCTGTTGGTTGCACCAGTCCCGAAGCCATATGTTAATGTGGTGAGCCCGCTTGTCAGCATCAATCCCTCCTATCAGAAGGACAGAGGCAAACACAACTTGTGCCCCTAATCCTTTAAGTAGTCACCCCAAAGCCCTAAAGTCCCTTTTGATCACTCTCGGACTTCTCATTGATACCTCGTCATTACCAGCCTGAAAGACCAGTAGCGGGTAGTAGTCGGTGGGCTGTACCAGGTGCTTGACTTTCTTAGCAAAGTCTCTCACCTGAGCCCTGGAAAGGCAGCAGACCTCCCTGTGGGTTGGGTCCAGTCAGCATATTGGGCCTTCTGTCCCTTTCAAAAGGGAGTCCCCCATGACAAGGGCCAAAGCTCATCTGGATCTCAATCTAGCTACTGCCGTAAAAGACAACAAAAAATGCTTTTACAAATACATCAGTGCAAAACAGAGGACTAAGGAGAATCTCCATCCTTTACTGGATGCTGGGGGGGGGCGTGGTGGGAACTTAGTTACAAAAGATGAGGAACAGGTGGAGGTGCTTAATGCCTTCTTTGCCTCAGTCTTTAGCAGCAAAACCATTTGCTCTCTGGATACCCAGTACCCTGAGCTGGTGGAAGGGGATAGGGAGCAGGATGTGGCCCTCACAATCCACAAGGAAATGGTTGGCAACCTGCTACGGCACTTGGATGTATGCAAGTCGATGGGGTCAGATGGGATCCACCCGAGGGTACTGAGAGAACTGGTGGACGAGCTGGCCAAGCTGCTTTCCATCATTTATTGGCAGTACTGGCTATCGGGGGAGGCCCCAGTTGACTGGCGTCTAGCAAATGTGACGCCCATCTACAAGAAGGGCTGGAGGGTAGACCCAGGGAACTATAGGTCTGTCAGTTTGACCTCAGTGCCAGGGAAGCTCATGGAGCAGATCATCTTGAGTGTCATCACGCAGCACAGGATGAGGGGGAATGGTCTAAAGTTGCACCAGGGGTGTTTTAGGTTGGATATTAGGAAGAACTTCATTACGAAGAGGGTTGTTAGGCATTGGAATGGGCTGCCCAGGGAAGTGGTTGAGTCACCATCTCTGGAGGTCTTTAAAAGACGTTTAGATGATGAACATAGTGATATGGTTTAGTGGAGGACTTGTTAGTGTTAGGTCGGAGGTTGGACTCGATGATCTTGAGGTCTCTTCCAACCTAGACAATTCTGTGATTCTGTGGTTCTGTGATATGACGATAACCCTTCTTTCTTTTTTGACAGATGATGTAGCAATGTGGGGGGTAGGCTGGCTTGCCTTAGGCACAGTCTTCAACTGGGATGGATGGGCTTTCATCTACTTCATCTTTTTGACTGTCATGTTCTAGACCCTCATACCTGTTATATAAGGGTAGATGGGAAGGTGAGGTGGGCAGGGACAGGGCTTGCCTACCACCCCAAACAGGAACCTGCCTCCATTCCCCACCTTGGCCTAGGTCTCCTCCTGCTGCCTGGAGAGATGAAGGGACATTTGTCTTCTGTGTGGCAGGAGACACTTGTGCTGTGGCAGGCTCGTGAGTCTGTCTCAGAGAGGGTAGAGTATGCCTCCACCAGTCAATTTCCCTCTCTGACTCCCTGATACTCCTGAGCCTGCTCACCTCCCCCCGAAGCTCCACAACCTGTCTGAGCAGCTCTTCAACCTGGGCACACCTCCCACAGGCATACCCCTCACTGTTGCCGTCAGACACCGACATGAGACTCAGGCACACCCTGCAGCCCAACACCTGGACAATGGCATGTTTCCTGGAGCCCTCCGTCTGAGTAGTCACATCGGTGATGGCGGCTAGAGAGGCCGCAAGAGATGCGGAGGCCATGTTTTTCTGTCTGGTTGATACCATGGCTAGGCTTTTCGCTAGCAGGTTACAAGTACAGATGGGAAAGACCACTGTGCAAGAGCTGCAAGGGGCCCTGTCTGCACAAACTGCTGTGCCCTGCCCTGGCCGCCCGTCCTGGCCGCCATGCTCCCCAGCTGCTTTCGAACAGCCAGGGAGTTGGCGCTGCTGGCTGCACCCACATCTTGTCAGCCTCCCTCGTGAGGGCTGCTGGGCCCTGGTGGCTCCCTCAGCTGCCTCGGGTAGCCTCGGTGTTGGAAAAAATTCCCTGCCTGTCCCAATCCCCCTCCCCGCTGCAGAACGCGTCTGCCCCAGAGCCGATTGCCGTGGCAGGTCTGTAAGAACGGGAGCAGCAGCAGAGCTACAATACAATAAAGGGCAAAAACCATTGGAAGTGTAATTCTATTAGCTCAGCTGTTCTTTTACACAGAAAGGGGAAAAGTTTGGAATTGACCTTATTGTCTTTGATAGAAGGAGGAAAAAAAATATCTAAAAACCATTGGCTGCAATTGGAGGGTTGGCTATACCACTTGCAATGCATTTTTATTTTCTTGTGTTAGCTCTTTCTTAGCTTTTTATATGTAAATGTAGGTGAATATTTTGGGTAGATTTTGTAGGTTGGGTCAAGAAGGCTGAATAGCATAAGCAGTGAGGATAAAATAGTATAAAAAGGATGATATCTTGATATTTGCATTGTCATTTTATATAAAACTTGGCATTCTGAAGTATTTCATCTTTTTTTGTCATCAAAGTGCTGCAATTTTTGGAAAAAAAGCTCATGGAGGAGTATGTGGACATTTAAATTTAGCATTAGAGGTCATTTAACAGTATTTCTGAGACTTCAGCTATATACTTTTCTGCTCTTAAACCCTCCAAGTTTACACTTCTTGCTCTATACTTTGTTGATACTAGAATTTTGCCTGCATTTCAAAATAGGTTGGGAAAAATGATATTTTAACAGTTCCCTCTTAATTGTTGTTCCTTTAAAGACATCATGTCTGGTTCAAGGAGGCTTATCTGCAGACTGCTGGGCTCTGGTGGTGTTATCTAAAGGTGGTGTGATCATGTTTTCTCTTTTGTATGCTTTCCTGTGTAATCCGTGGTGGTCTCTGGTACTGGCCACTGCCAGTTTTATTGGTACCACTTTCTGCCAGAACCCTTCCAGATCATATATAAATCAACTCATCAAAACTAAAAGGAAAATCCCCCAAATTATCAAGATGATAAAGAAACTTCTCCCTCAAGCCTGTGTGCTCTCCCCCTGCTGTTTTGAAAGTGTTTCCCATTCTTCAAGCCTGCTTCCAAATCCCAGTAAGGTTTTCTGAGAGCTGGAGGAGAAGGGCTATGTGATACACACATCTGATACAGTGGGATTTCAGTATAGTTTGGATCAGGCCATAGTGCCCAGTCACTTTCTATTTTCAAACTTTTTGTTTGTTTTTGTATTTTGAACCAAATGCTTGCTTTGCTGGGAGAAGATTGAGCTTTGAAAAAATAAGATGGAGTAGTTCATAGAAAAATGCTCACTGAAGGATGGCATTGCTGACAGGTTCAGAATTTGTTTTCCAGGTTTTAATCTGATAGAACTTGGAATGAAACTGTTCAAACTGCTAGAACCTCGAAGAAGAATCATAGTCCTTCAGCAGGGACGCACTAGTCTGATCATTTCTTTTTCAACAATAACCAATATGCTTGCCATTTTAGACTTAAGTCTTTGCACTTGGTATACACTAATGAATTTGTGGCCATGGATACATTTTTTTTTCTGTCTTACTACTAAACACTAAAAACTTGTCAAGCTCATTGTCTGTTTACACTAAAAATAGCTTTTATCATTGCAGGATACAACTTGCACTAGATGGACATGATATTAATATCTCTTTTCTATGCTAATGGTAGCAAGAATTTCCTTGAGCAAGGTGATTGGGACACCATTCTGTGCAATTTTCATAGTTTAAAGGAGAAAGGCACAATTTCTGTAGATCAGATGAAATGCTTAAAATGCCTATATAAGAAACTTTATTTTAAACTGGAATCCTGTTTTTTTTTTGTTTGTTTGTTTGTTTTTAACTTCACATCCTGGGATGTGAAGGTCAGGGCAGCTTGGGATGCAGTGACCAAGAGATGGTGTAGTTCAAGATGGAACTTGGTGGAAGAAGTAAGGCTAAAAGCAGGATTGCAACCCTGGACTTTCGGAGAGACAACTTCGACCTCTTCTGGGACCTGCTTGTGAGTATCTCATGGGCTAGTTTGCTAGAAGGCAAGGGTGCATGTGAGAGCTGGGCTACATTCAAACAGCACTTCTTCCAAGCTCAGGATCAGTGCATCCCTAAGAGTAGGAAATTGGGGAAGGGGGGCAGGAAACCTGCGTGGATGAGCAAGGAGATCATCGATAAGATCAAAGGGAAGAGGAAGGTTTATGAAGCGTGGAAAAAGGGCCTGTCCTCTTGGGAGGAGTATGGAATTGTTGTCAGGGCCTGCAGGGATGCGACAAGGAAGGCTAAAGCCCACCTAGAGATGAGGCTTGCAAAAGAGATAAAAGATAATAAGAAGTTTTTGTTTGTTTGTTAGTTTTTTAAGTATGTAAACAGTAAAAGGAAGACTAGGGATAATGTCGGTCCCTTGCTGAACAAGGTGGGTGTCCTGGTAACAGGAGATGCCGAGAAGGTGGAGATACTGAATGCTTTCTTTGCTTCAGTCTTTGCTTCAAGGACTGTCCCCCGGGACTCCTTGACCCTGGAGGGAGAGAAAAGAGTCTGGGAAGTGAAGATCTCCCCCCTTGTTGACAAGGGATTGGTTTGGGAGCGTCTGAGTGGGCTCAATGCACACAAATCCATGGGTCCTGATGGGATGCATCCACATTGCAAAGGGAGCTGGCAAAGGTGATTGCTGAACCGCTCTCTATCATCTTTGAAAGGTCCTGGAGAACAGGAGAGGTGCCTGAAGACTGGAGGATAGCCAGTGTCACTCTGGTCTTCAAGAAGGGCAAGAAGGGGATCCGGGAAACTACAGGCCCCTCAGTCTCATCTCTGTCCCTGGAAAGGTATTGCAGCAGCTTGTTCTGGATGCCATCTCCAAGCAATTGGAAGAGAAGAAGGTTATGAGGAGTAGTCAGCATGGATTCACCGAGGGGAAGTCGTGCTTGACCAACCTCTTTGCCTTCTATGATGGCACCACCAGCTGGGTAGATGGGGGCAGAGCAGTGGATGTAATCTACCTTGACTTTAGCAAGGCTTTCGATACTGTCTCCCTTGACACCCTGATAACAAAGCTGAGGAAGTGTGGGATAGAGGAGTGGACAGCAAGGTGTGTTGAGAACTGGTTGACTGGCTGAGCTCAGAGGGTGGTGATCGGCGGAGCAGAGTCTGGCTGGAGGCCTGTGACTAGCGGTGTTCCCCAGGGGTCGGTGGGGGAATGCCCTGCCCTGGTCAGGCCTCACCTGGAGTACTGTGTCCAGTTCTGGGCTCCCCAGTACAAGAAAGACAGGGATCTCCTGGAAAGAGTCCAGCAGAGGGCCACGAAGATTATACGGGGAGCATCTTCTGTATGAAGGGCTGAGAGACCTGGGTCTGTTCAGCCTGGAGAAAAGAAGACTGAGAGGGGATCTTATCAATTGGTATAAGTACCTGAGGTGTGGTGGACAGAGGGATTTGACCAACCTTTTTTCAGTGGTTTGCAGGGACAGGACAAGGGGTAATGGTCACAAGATAGAGCACAGGAAGTTCTGCACCAACATGCACATAAATTTCTTCACGGTGAGGGTGATGGAGCACTGGTACAGGCTGCCCAGGGAGGTTGTGGAGTCTCCTTCTCTGGAGATATTTAAGGCCCATCTGGACGCCTACCTGGGCAGACTGCTCTAAGGAACCTGCTTTGGCAGGAGGGTTGTACCCGATGATCTTTTGAGGTCCCTTCCAACCCCTTCAATTCTGTGATTCTGTGATCCTAGTGATTTGCATTTTCAGAGTATAGTACAGGCATTAACAGAATCATAGCAAGCCTCTTTGAAGAGCAATGTTAGATAGATCCTTACATGCTATTTACAGCATGCAATTGGCTCACTTACATTCTGTAAATATTATAGAGCATATGTTCACTGTCTTGATTTATAAAGTAATACTGGGAATTACACAATTCAGTGTGTACTAAACCTCTATCTTCTGTGAAATCAAGGCAACAGTAATTTCTAGGCCAATTCTGAGGCAGAATAAGGAGAAACCTATGATGGGTGACTTTTCTGAAATAAGATTCTGGCGGGGGTTAATGACAACCTTTAGGTTGATGCCTCAGGATATATCTAAAATGTGTACAGCCATTTGGCAGCTGTACGCCTTATTGAGGGCTATTTCTTCCAATAATAAAAGACAGTTAAAAAGGGGAGTATTGATACCTGTCTTAGTAAGCAAGGGAAATTAACAAATTATAATGTTAAACTCAAGATCTGCAAAAAGGGGCAGTGGTCCATAACTCCTCTGAGCTTCTCAAAATATAAATTTTGTTGCCAATGGAGCTCTATATAAGAATTAACTAGGGAACTTTTCAAGCAGTCAAAACTCTTGCATGCCATTATAAATTTATCATTGCTGGGAGGATCTAGTTCTGCTGCCAGACATCAGGCTTATATGGCAGCCTGCATGAAAGAATAGGGGATAAATACACTTTTTCCTATGAAGAACCTCAGAAAACTTGTTAGTAGAAAGCCAAACATTGTGTTTATTTTTGTAAAGCATATCTGAGTAAATAACACACTTAGTATTCAGCCATTCAAACCATTGCAGCAGATCCATTGCATTCCCACACAGAATATGTCCACTGTCCTTTTGAATGCTGTAGTGCATGTGCCTGACCCTCAGTCTTCCCCACCAAAGACAGGAAGAAAGTGAACTGAAAGTAGACCATTACTATGAATGTGTATACACAAAATCCTGTTGGATTGTAGGATCAATTTACCATTCCATCATTTTTTATTTGGATTGTATTAACCATGAACAAATGACTCTCACTTGCAACTTTTTGAGCTTATCTCACTCATTATAACAATTCATTTGTGATACTGTAATTCTATATTTAATACTATCAAGAGGAATCGTGAAATCAGTGCTTTGTAATTCCTGGTTATTGCGCAGAGCTGAACACTCTGTGCTTCTACTCATCTCAGTAACTCAATAGTTCAACCCCCCTAAATATCAGAATAAGTGCTGTAGAGAAGGGGGTTATATATGCTTTTCCTGTTGTGAATGGCACTCAATGGCCAGCCAAAATAAAATCTGTATGCCTCAGAAGTTTTTTGTTTGTTTGTTTGTTTGCTTGTTTTCCCCACACTGTGTATTATGTTAGTGAAGCTACTTTTTACTAAGGAACATTCTTTCTCCTGCTCGTTGCACTATTAGGTACCTTGTGTAGCTCAAACACCATTATAGGTAGGACAATGAAATTGTCTGAGACTGAATAGTGCTACTGTCACAAGTGCTTGCATGAGCTTGCATGTAGACTCCCAAAGAGCACTGGTGCATTAAGCAACAAGACATGAAGGGCAGGTGCTGTGTTACGTGTTTCCTGCTTGCTGCAAAGTGTTTGCATGGCTGTGAGTTACATAAATGAATTAATCTTTCAAGTTAATGTGGTAACCAAGTGGTCTGAAGTTATGCAAAGGTTTCTGTGCTCTGCACAGCAGTGCTCTGTAAGGCACTGCTTCCTCCACCAACTGTGCTTGCTCATGTGCCCAGCACCCTGATGATGTTCTCCAGGAAATTCTGAGACGTATTTGAGTTCCCTGTATGTACCTGGTTTTGTGCTGCCCCTGTGACACCTCCATGGAATGACACTATCATTTCTAAAGTGCTTGTTCTACATGCTTCTTTGTACCTTGTCCATCTACAAGGGAGTGGTACCTGCCACCTTGTTTCCAGCACCGGCAAGGAAAGGGCTGTACCTGGGTATTTGCACTGGCTATTTCACTGAGAACAAAAGTACATGCATGCTTCTGAGAAAGCAGTTTTACTTTTTTCTTTGTCTCTTTGAGTGGGCTCTGAATTATCCTGTTGTCTTAGCTTGAGCATTAGAAAGCCTCAAACAGATAAGAACTAAATACTGTCAAAGCTCACAGTCTGTCTTTCCTAATTCTGGGATCATTTTGCAGCCAAATATCCTCATGTCCACACTGCAGGATTTTACTGGCAAGCCAGAATTGCCAGAAAATCATTCTTTACTTTCAGTGCATGTCTTTCATGTACATGTATTGTACTACTCATGTATATGTATTGTACTAATGCTGTGATCTTACTAGTTTGTCTGCTGTTACCATCCACACTATATATCACTTGTAACAGATATTAGACAAAATTTCTCAGGAGCAAGACTTCGTTAGGTAGCAAATCTGCCTGATTTGATGTTATAATTTCTAACTGTACATTGAGCTGTATGGAAGTTCTAATCCCTGTAATATCTCCCTTTCTTGTTTGAAATATTCTTCACTTACCATAGTGAGTCCTCTGTGTGAATGTGGATGAACCAAATCCCTTAGAGGAACATCCTGAGCTTCTTCACCAGTAGTTCCTTGGTGCTCATGTTCACATGAATACTATTACCAAGACATGGAATATAACCACACTTGGAGGAAATCAAATATCACCATCCGTATGTCTGTACTGCACAAGGTTACCTAAATAAATGGCATTTGTATTTTTCTGCCATTTTGTACAGTCTAGTTTCCTTTCCTCATTTTGCTTTTATCCCACATCAAATTTGTTTGTGTTTCTGAAGCCTCATAATAAAATCAACCCAAGTTGTGCGGTACAATGCAGAGCTTTTCTAGAGTAACGCCACAGGACTGTTTCTGTCAATTGCTGGCAGCTAGAGAAAAGAAGAAAGAAAAGTCAGAAACTTTTTCTTATCATTGACATTCTGTTGGTGTAAATCACCCACAACAGCTCTTATATATAGCACGTTGCTTCCAGGGCAGTTGTGCTGTCTGGGCTTGTTGCAGAACGGCCAGCACTGTTGCCTGTTCTGCAACAAGTTGCAGAACAGTGCAACTTAGTGGAGGAAGGAAGGTGAATTACCTTCCATACTGATCCCCTTCCACAGTCAGCACTGAAAATAGGATTCTTCAATTACTGCCTTTTCTGTAGTCACAAAAGAGCTCAAGTGTGAGCCTGTGAAAGAGAAAATAATCCCTGGATTTTGTAGTGCAAACAGTGTTTCGTGGTGCATTTTGAGCTTGACTCTTAATCTTGGTTAGGACTGAAAGTGGTTTATGAGCTATGAGGAGTTAGGGTTTCTGTAGGAATGTTCCTACAATGTTCCTTTTTCTTTCCTGTACGGCAAACAAAATAATCTGTAGCTGTCTGCCTAACCAGTCTAACAGTAAGAGCTGACAGAAGAGTATATGCCTTATCTGGTGTAGCCCAGACCTGCTATAGATAATTTCCTGTTCTTCAGTAGCTGCTTCAAATAACCCGTATACTGAAGAATTGTTCCAAACCAGGACTAGATTATGCATTTTCATGGACTGATTTCCTCAGTGAAAATTCAGTTTGGATAGTAGGATAACCTTTCTTCTAGTGAAAATATTGAAATATTGGACTGTATTACTGTGGAAAAAATTGCAGATCTTTCACTGGAGAAAAGCCCAGACAAATGGCTATTGGGAATGGTTGGGTGGAGTTCATTTTTGTTTGGGAATGTTGTAGTCATAATTTGGAGGTCTCTTCAGTCTTGTCATTCTGTATTCTGTACTTCATTTCATAGTCTATCAAAACCCATAAATCCTACTGAAGGCTGTTAAAATATAAATCTGACAGTTTAGCATGAGCTGCATGCCAAACAGAAGGTCTCCAGAGTGGTGAAAAAGTCTCTGGAAACCTAGCACTGAAAGATGGATTTATACCTGAACACAGTAACATAGTATGAAAGCCTCAAGTAAGATCCAAGTGATTGGTGTGAAATTGTAACTACAATCTGCTCCGAACATGCAGGAGCACATCAAAAAGCAGGTGGAAATGTTGAAGGAACTTGAAGCAGTGGGGCGAGCAGTAGAAAAAGGATTTCCATACCCTGATTTATTTTATTTCGTTTAATATCTGAGAATTGAAATCTTGAGTGCCTTTGTAAACTCAGTAACATTTATGGAATGGGTTAATTGAATTATTGAAATTCCTGTATTTAAAAACATTTATGTTTAGACTGGTCATATTACGGGTAAAAGATTATCCTGGCACAAAATGACATTTGAGGGAAGAAGAGTGTGAAGGAAGTTACATTGTAGTATTATTATTTTAAACATGCTAGCATGAAATATTTTGATGAGTCCTAGTTTTTATTTATATAAGAATTCAGTTCTAATGAAAACCTTAATGAAGATGATATCATTGGAAAAAAAAAAAAAAAGACCACAATCAGTTCTATAGAGAAGACACGGGCCACTAAATGCAAAAAAACTGATGGGGGTCAAATTAGAAAAGGAATCATTTATAAGGAATGGGAATAGTATGGATAGCCTGCTGCCTGTTCACTGCGTATGGATAACTCTGTAAAAGAAATAAACTTAATGAGGCTAGTCCGAATTTAAATGTGGAGGATGCAGATTATTGCAGGCTATAGAAAGGAAATCCTTTTTTTTTTTTTTTTTTTTTTTTTTAATGATAGATAAAATATATGGTGGGTGAAGCCAAACTAATGCAAACTGAAAGAAAAAGTTTTAAAGTACTTATGTGTAGGAATATGTTCAAAATTATTGCGAACCTTAAGGAAGAGATGTTGTACTGTTGAGGTTCACTTGATTATGATGTTTGCTGAATAAGTGACAGCAGTAAACACAACAACAACAAAAACCTAAGAAATAAGGGAGAAAATATATATTAGAAGATAGAAGATTGCTAAAATGGAGATATAAATGAATTATGTTATATGCTTGATCTTCTAACTCATCTGTGATGCCAACAGAAACATTTAAATGAAAAAGAAAACTCAATTAATTTGTATGGAAATGAATATATATTTTTGTCCAAGAAACAGTACTCCAGAGAAAGTCATTGCCAGTAACTCACACAGCACAGTTAGATTTTGATAAAGATCTGCTTTTATTGCAAAAGCTGCAGTTTCCTGGTGTACTAGTTGGATAAACACATAAGGAGATGGTGGGTTAGTCTTCTTCCACTTAAAGTCAAATCTGGCTAAAATCCCACTTAAGTGGATTTTTTTTTTTCTTTTAAAACGTTAACTGTATAAGCAGTGTTCCTCCAAATCTTTTGTTGTTGTTGTTGTTTGTTAGTGGTTTTTTTTTTTTTTTCTCTTTGTTTTTCCTCCTAATTCTCACTTATTGTGTAGGGTAGAGATGATTTCTCTGTAGTATTCTCTGCTGTCTGTGACTCAAGATATGATATTGGGCTGAAAGAATTCTTGATTTCTTTCAGTAGCGAATCAAATACTTCTGTTGAGGTATTTAGACTCGAAAGGAAAACATGTTTGACAGGGACCTCAGGCAACAGACCAGTTTAAGACTGAATGAAATGCAATTTGGTTTTGCTGTCTAGCACCTCGTTTGCACCATTAATGGAACTGCCAGAATTTTAAGTCTAATAAAAAATGTTTTGCATATTTACAGATGTTCATCCTCTTGATTTTTTTTCCCCAGGTTCTCTTTGTTCTAAATATATATTCTTTCACTGTTTACTATCCCTTTTCCCCTCTGAGTTGGAACATTTGTTTAAAAAAGTCTTCTGTTGCTGGGAGCTGAACCAGACACCATGTCTACTGTATTGGCTCAGACTGAGATTTGAGCAGTATCTTGCTGCATGCTCCCTAAGGATGGGTAAAAGCAAATGCCATGAGTATGAAAATACAAGGTTTCTGTAAGGTGAGTCCTTCTTCTGCCTGGCAATATATATGTTCTATTGACTGAGATTTTCAGGGAAATCATGATTTCCCTGAAGCTCTACCTAATGTTATCTGATTTTATGTAGTATACTTTATGTATTGTTGTACTGTTATATGAATTTGAGAAATGAGCTCTAATGGTTATCACAAGCCCAAAGGGTAGATCTTTTGGGCTACAGGCTTTCTCTTCTTTCAAGAAATGGTAGTTATAGATCTAAAAAATCTGTTTAATCACCCTTAGAACAATTTCTGTTTTGGCCCTCCATGGCTTCTTGTGCAAATCTGTTCATCCTAGTTGCTTTTAAATATTCTTAGGGTCAGACTATCATAAATACTCAGTAATGTTTGTCTTATGCCAAATAACACAAATCGATTGTGTTTTAACATCAGCATGAACCCTAGTCAACATAGTATGTGCAAGCTGCATATTCTGATTTAACAGCTTGGGTGCGCTGAAGGAGCTGCAACCCCTCCATGGGAAGCAAGTGGCAGACCCTCCATCTGGTCCTGCTTACTTGTCCTGAGCAATCGATTTTTCTGTGCCACAGCACTGATGCTCCAGCTAAAGATGCTGCATTAGTTATGTCTACCCTGAGCTTACAGGCTTTGAGAGCTATTTTGGACATAAATTTTGCAAACTTGCAAGTCAGCTAGGGTTTTTATTTTTTCCAAGGTACCCAACTTGCAATTAAGTTAAGCTGCTAGATCCTGGTCATTATCAAAACTCTCCTTCAGTGTATGGATTTAGGATAAAGGGATGAATGAGTGTCAGGTAGTGGTTAAACTTTCAGACACTTGCTATGTTGGAGAGTTTCTACTGATCCCTGTCAAGTGGGACTTCATTCAAGTAGACTCTTGCTGAGGAGTACAAGAAAGATGGTTCTCCAGTATGTCTCCACTATATTCCCTCATAAGTTAAAAGTATGGACTGAGATGCATTATACACATTTAAAAACACTATTTAGTCTAATGTACCCTGATTTGGTATTATGAATAGCTAACAGTAGAGTGTTTGGGGCTATAGTAGAGCTGTATGACTTAAAAATATAAAATAAAAAAGTATTGATTTACAAATTACAAATTATATGTTAGAATATAATGTCCCAAGCAGCGGTGTCTTAATGTGCTTAGGGAATGGTTCAGGTCTCTGTTTTCTACCTTGGGACAAGGTGAAATACAGAATCCAGGAAATCTGAACATAGAATTTGTGGAGAGATGAAACAGAGACCTGAGTGTGCTGAAGTTTGTGTTTATGAGTACTTCCCTGGAAGTTTAATGTAGTTCTGTGAGCCTCCTGATGTTTCATCCTCAAACCTCACTCTGTGGATATTTTCAACATTTAGAGAGAACTGTGCCTAAATTTTTGTATTAGTGACCAGCTGAAGGCACAGGCTATCCAAGCAGCAATCTGTAACTGGAAGCTTCATTGTATATTTTTGCTAAGTGTTACTGAGGTAGTAGAAAGCATAGCTTTTATCCATCAAGAATTGATTAGACTGACTATTAAACTTGCAATTAAACCATTGATTAATATGTGATCCATCAATATCACACACACACACACAAACATTTACTTGACATGAGTTTTGATGGATGATTTATTTCCTGGTTTAAACTTTGTCTGATTTCTGTTTAATCTCTTCTGAGCAGAATGTAAGACGCCATTGCTCATTACTTAAACACATACATATTTGAATATTTTAGTAATTTAATCCTATCTGTCATAATGACTTTATTTTAAAAAATATCTCTTTAAATCAAGGCACAGCAGACTTCCTGATTGCTCAGAACATGAGTTCTTAGCAAAATAAATGATAATAGATCTTTAAACTGAGCTGAAAAGAGCTGCTTTTAATAGAAATCTCCTATCTCAAGTTTTCTTTAGAGCAGTCTTGGAAGATAAAATCTGGAAAATGAACCAGGCCAGAACAGCATCAGAAAATGACTGCCCAGGGACCTGTAGGCTGAATAACATTGATGTTTATTACAAAACACCTAACTAAAAAGGGAGCCCCGGCAAAGCCCTTGCACTTATGGTACCTCTCATTGTGTGCCCCAGAGTACAGAGTGAGATTTCTCTTCATATGGGATAAGCATTTATGTCTTTTTAGGAAGGTGGTAACTTTAGTATACACTTTCCTTTCAGACACTATTGCTTTCAGAAAGGCCAGCCTTTGCAAAGTAGGTCATCTAGGGATGCTGCAGGGGGTTACTTCCAAGGCAAAATGGAGCAATGTCTCCTTTCGTCTTGGATAGCTTCTCTCCCTCTCTTACCCCTCACTCCCAATATAGATCAGATTCCTTAAAGCAGCTGCTTGACTTCCAAAAATGTTCAGCCCTCCCGTCTCCTATGGAGAGAGGGAAATGGTTACTATGGATTCTCTGCACAAGAACAGATGTATTCCAATATGCTGGGTACTAACCATGCTGTTCTCTGTGTGCCTCACATTTTTTTTTTAAAGTTCAGAATATGGCTGGACAAGGATAGCCCAGGTAGGGCTGCCCTGGCTTTGAATTCCTCATTTTTCTCTTCTGCCTGCTAGTATAGAGGACACCAGTGAAAAACAACAGGAGAGGTGTGAGTTCTCATACTTTCAGGCATCAAAATCTCTTTCTCTCCTAGCATTTCACTGTGTGTTGGATTCATGAATGGGCTCAAGATGAGGTAATGCATTTGGACAGTGCATTTGGAGCTGATTCTATGTTCAGTATATAAAGAAATCACTGGTAGATATTTGTAAATTAAGAAAGAAAGGGAGGCTAGAGCAATATGCATCAAGGGGAGGGGGCTTTCAGTGATTATGCCATTTACGTGCTATTTTTGTATTGCAGCCTATTATAGGGAACTGAATGCAGATTGTAAATTGTAGTTAACAAAAACTAATTCTCAAACTTTGGGGAAATTTGAATGTGGATCTGTGTGTTGTAGTTTGAACCCTCTTCTATAGGCAATGTTAGCCAGTTAAAAATATTTTGACATTCTGCCCATGCAATCCTATTCATTTCAGCTCATTTCTAACGCTTGATTCTGTGCTCTGGTGTATTAAACCTGAAAAGAATGGTGGGGGAGTGGGAATAGTTTCTGGATCATTTCCTCCATCACTGATTTCTGTAGGGGCTCTAAATAGAAATGTAGCATACATTGCAGAAGCGCATGAAATGCCTGTCCTATAGTGCTGTCATTCATGAGAAACTCAGTGATGTTATGGTAGTCATGTTTCTAAAATTGTAGTTATTTTGGCATTTCTCTTATTTTTCTTCTTTGTAGAAAACTGTGTGTCTCTTAGAATTACCCTGTTCAACTTATGTGAGACCTTCTGTTAAGCGCATAAGTAAGCTCTCTCTTTCTTACTGAGTCTCAGACCTTGCAAACTTTTTAAAAGTACTTTTCTATAATGCATATTTTTTGTAATATACTTATTCTGCGCATTAATATCAGAAGGTCTTACAGAATAGAAAGACAGCCTAGAATTGAGTTTCATCTATATTTATAATCTACAAAAGTAAGTCTTTTATACATCTGAGCTGTTTGATAAATGGGTTTCTTATTTTATTCTCTATTATTTCTTTTGATTGGAGTTTCACTGCTATGTTTTCTAAAGCATCACAGTTCATTTATTTGATATATCTATGTACACGTAAAAGTATTCATTTGCAAGGATGTCTATTTTGTAGGAGTCTTCAGAAGTCAGCTCAAGTACTCTAAACACAATGCTGGGTTAATTTATAAGTGTCCTCAGTGGGGATGCAAAGTGATTGGAATAATAGTTTGAATAGCTTAAGACTGGGGGTTAGGCATAGAGTAGGTTATGGGACTGATATCTCTACGGGATGAATTAGTGTAATTATTTCAAAATAGTGTAAAAATACCATGGGTAGACAAAAACACTGGGTATAGGACAGGTGTGCTCCAAGCAGTGTCACCTGCTTAAGAAGCACAATGAAGACAATTCCTCAATCAGCATATTCACAGGTTTGGCTTGGGGTCACTCATGTTGGTAAAGATTGTGGCAGCAGTTGACTTGCAGGGCAATCACAGTGGAGATTGGCTTCTTGTTCCCATTGTGGCTGCAAAGGTAGATGGAAATATTTTTTGTACCAGGAATTTTTTGGGGGGGAGAATTTTCTGTTGTCTGCTACAGGCTGCTACTAGCAGGCCTATCTTGAGTTACTATAAGAGATAATGTCTAGATGCAGTATTTTACTACATGGTCTCCAAGCCCAAGGCTCACAGGTCCAGCAGTACCAGCCCTCCAGGCTGTGTGGGTGCTGTGGCCAGTGCAGCATCTGTCTCGCGCAGTCTTCCTGTCTGTTTCTGGTCCCATGCTGCCTGTAACATGTTCTCATCCTGTGCATGAGAGGTACATGTTGGTCTTCACTATTTGCCTACTACCTAATCTACATGCCCACAGCAAGGCTGCGGCAAAGCAAGAGTGAATTCAAATCTCCCAAGTTTTAAGCTAATCTTAATTAGATACTATTTAATTGACTAGGAAACACTTTTAATTTTTTATACAGTGGCACTTTCATATGTGATTTTTTCTCTTCCTTCTTGCTGTGGCTTGAGCAGCATGGGATGTGCTCAAAGCAACATCCAAGGATACAGAAACATAAAAGATAATGTCTGAAAAATATTAAAGAAAATGAGAAAATATTTAAAAGATTTAGCTCCTGTGAAAAGAGCATCTCATCTTTCTTACCTGATTCTTGGCCTCCTAGGCTTACCCACAGATGAGAATAGGCATGATCAAAAATAGCCCTTTCTTTGATACTCTAGATTTATTCCTGTGTCTGCTATAATTGTTTCCATGTTAATACCCTTGCACTTCATTGGCCTCCTACTTTTTGTAGTTTGGACAGGATAACATAACAACTTCACTGAAATAATAAGGAGGAGAATAAAATCAGTGTTAGAAATGAATCTTGGTTTTGTTATCCTTTTGGGATCATGGGTGTATATATAAGAAAAGGGAGATCAATGTTCCCTGCTGGCTACTGAGAAGATTTTCCTTCCAGAAGGCTCAGTTCAGCAAAACACATAAGCATGAATTTAATAGAATGAGATGAGTGCCAGTTGTCAGCTCCATGCTTTTCATCTCGCACAACCCAAATTATCTTCCTTACTGCTCTGATCATGTCTCCCAAATGCATATTCCAAGTCCCCAAGTCTCCATGTCTTGCCACACCTGTTTCACAGACCTTACTCTCACTTTAAAAATGTGAGAAACCTAGGCTTCCCCTCTAGAGGGTTTTGGCTTGCACACAGTCAGGATCTTATTCCCACATGACACTAGTAAATTCCCTTGGTCTGTAGCACCTTTCTTTAGCCTTCTCCCTTTTGTCACCACCGTGCTCCTTGCTTCTTCCCTTTTCTGGGACAGCTTCTGTCCCCTGCTGCTCCACCAAGGACCTCTTTGGTAGCCCATTGCTGACTTTGCTAGCACTTTGTCAAATAATTCTGTCCTTGTTTCTGTTGCCCATCTCATTGTTCTTTCTCATAATGATTTTGAATGTATGGTATGGTTTACAACCTCCAAAACAGATTAATTTACAAAGAATTTAATCCGTAAATGACAGGGTCTGATATTCCTCTTCAGGGCTGGTGAACTACTTGTTCTGTCTGAATCAGCAGGGGCCTGGCAGTTCTGTACACAAACCCAGCTGCAAAGATCAAGTATGGAGCTGAACTTCTCCTGATACAGGACAGTTCATGCCCAGGTGTTGCATCGAAGACAAATGTATATGCTTCAGAAAAGGAGACCCCACTAGAGAGGGAACTGGTACAGATATAAACAGTTTCCATCATTTGCTTGTTAATTCTCATGGATGCTTTGTATCAGAATTGAATGGAAAGACTGATTACTTCAGTCCACTAATGAAAGAGGATATCTGCAGAGTGAAGGAGTAATTTTATATTGAAGCTTCAGTACATTAAACGTTTCAAAATTGCAAAATATTTTACCCTTGCAGGTTTTTTAGGTCACTACCTTTATTAGTCCTTGCAATTTTAATGCATTAAAAATAGTGACAGTTTTGGAGAACGTTAGTTCTCAAAATACCAGGTACTGGTATTCACAAGTTTACTTACAGTAGATTAATTTTTTCTTTTATGCTAGACTGCACTTTGACTTACAAAACACCGCAATTTCATTTTGACATGTTTTCTTTTCAACAAAGTTAATTTCAAATCGTTGTTTACCTGACCAGCCTTGTCTTTACTTGTTGTATTATTTGTTTTTCAGAAGGTGCTGCTGGTATTTACTGTGGCATGTTAGCTATTACATTCACCAGTTAGCAGTTTGAGTTGTATATTTAAATTCAGGTTGTAACTTACTTGATCAAAGTGCTACAAGTTAAAAATATATCTTTTTCTCTAGGGGTCAAGACCTGAAAACCATAAAATTAAATGCCTTGAAAGATTGTTAGAAACCTGATTTAAAATTAATTCTGGGATTCATGAAAAAAGCAATTGTACCTATTAACTTTCTCTCTCTTAAGAGATGTTAACTATACAAGGAAATCTCCGAAGGTTCTTTGAAAATGTTGCCCACAGTCATTTCCAGGCACTACTTCCATGAGGTCTCAGCAGAGACCTGTCCTACTTAAGAGAGAGGACCAAGCTCTTTGAGGCAGGATGACTTCCAGTGTATGCCCACAGGAGTCTACATTTGGTGTCGCTGGAAATGTGCTATGGGAACAAGAGCCAAAAGCATTTGTGACATATAACCATTAGTAGTGCCTTTTATAACCCTTTTCATAAGTCATCTCTAAGTGCATTTCCAAATGTGTCACTGCCATGAGCACCCTATTGTTTCTGAGAATGAATTCAAAGCCAGTAACTAACGACTTGGACAGTGTTAGCTGAAGTTCAGCCTCATAAATTTGAGAACACCCCATTTACTAAGTGTTCAGTTTCACTTAAGTATTTTCCAAACAGCCTTAGAGAGTTTGGAAGAGCTGGAGAGGAAAAACAGTTGTCATTTCTCATTAAAATGTAAGAGTTTTTTTAAACATAATTACGAATTTGTCAGACTGATTCAGATGTAGGTTCATTCTAATATCATTCTCCCTGTTTTCTCCTTATTCAGTTGTTTTCTCCAAAAGAATAACTTGAAGTCACAAAAGTATATTTTATGTATGAAATGGACCTTGCTAGGTCTTGTTTGTAGCTTCCATACATCTTTATTGCAGCAATGTGTTCTAAATCAGCTAGGCTGAGACGAAACCATGGTTATGTGGAGTTCAGTGTGGCTGACAAAGCTAATCAAGGGGCAAAATAAAATATATTTGGCATTAAGCTGCTGAGGTCTCTGTTCTACTGTAGCCTATTATAGGTACTAGAGCTGGCTGTTTTAATAAAATCAGCTCATGATTGTCTACAATCCATTGCTGCCACTATTGCAGCATCCAGGAAATACTTGAAAGCTACCAGTCATGTTCTTCACTCCAGAGAAGAGGAGCGAACTAATAAACTCCAAAAGAGGTGCAAATTTAAGTAATGCAACTGAAGAATGAACTGAAGCCTAATTGGTTATATATTGTGGGCATAAAAAATATCACTGTGTTGCTTGTTATTATACTTGTCACTCTCACACTAAAAAGGCTGAGACATTTCAGTGGCTGGATATGACCAAGAGACCCTTTATTATCCTTGCAGATCCAATAGATGCACACAGCTTCACATTTGCTGCTCTTGCTTACTGATCTGGCCATTCTCAAGGAAGTTCTTCTCCAGGAGTCACAAAGTTGCAATGCAGAGATAAGTGTCAGTACCTTCAATTTTACAGATCAGAAAACTGAAACACAGAAATGTAAAATGAATCACTCCAAATCTAGTTTTCTCGTGGTGTTCTCATTTATAAAGCTCAGGACTGGTCCACACTAGTTCTTTAACTGATTTACCTGGTGTTTTTCTGTTCCTCTGGGGAACATATCTTTGATCACAGTCAGTATGTATCCTGCAACAGAGCCTGATTAGATTTGCATAGTGAGGAGATAAAAACAGTGAGTGTGTAAGTGCTGAAGTGCAACTCATCACAATTGGCAACAGTGCTGTTAGTTTAGTTCACGCTGGAAGATGGTCTGATCCTTACTAGATTTATCACTGGCAGAGATGTGATTGCTGATCCCACTGCAGATTTGTTTTTAAATTATTACTTTGCTTAAAGGCACAATGTGTCCCAGTACTTTCTGTCATAATTGTAAATTATTTTTTTTTTTTTTCTGAAAGACCCAGTGGAATTTTTTCATAGACATTTCTGAAGCCATTAGAATCAAGGAGCCCTTGTTGGCACAGAGTATCAATAATTGTTTCAAAACCTTCTAACCTTCTTCTTAGTCACTTTGCAGACTGTTTCCCTATATCTTGTACAATTGCAAATATTGTAGAACATTTAATTCTGTATGGTCTTCCAACTTAGATGTTATCAAAATGAATAGAAAAGCTGAAGTTCGGTTCGTATTACAGATAAAAGTGAAGAACATATGGTTTTCAAAAAGGACATATGGATACAAATGTACATATTTATACAAACATGTTCTGATTGGCTCAGACTTTTCCTTTCTTTCTCTTGTGATCAAAATGTGATAAGGCACATAGGATAGTGTAGTCCCTACAGGACTAGATCTGAGCCTTGCAAAAGACATTAGAAAGACTTCTAGTGATTCCTCTGAACCTCAGACCAGATCTTTGTTGTTGGATAAACATTAGTGAACAATTCAGACTAGCTTCATGCAAAACCTGCGTATATAGTGAGGATGCGGAATATTTTCAATGCAATGTCAATTCTATTTTCAATGTGTACTTCCTACATGACTAAATATATAAATTAATCTATGCAAATAAGCTTAACAAAATATAGATAAAAACAACCTGGAGAGTAAATTTATAGAGATGACAACATGAACAGAGGTATTTGCTATGGATATACAGGTTGATTATTAAGTTATCCTGATTCACTTCTTAGAGAAATCAGTAGAGAAATCAGAAATCATTGTGTTTTAATGGGAACAGCACTAGCCACCTTGTATACCAGATTGAGATCTTCAGCACGTGTAAGGAAATAAGTTAGTTAGTAAATAAGTGTCCATAGATTTACATCAACTATGTAAGTGAGGATCTATTCTTACAGCACCTGTCTTTAAAATCAAATATTCAGACAACTCAAGGGTTTAACCATTTGAATTTCCAAATTTTGCAAAGATGAGTAGTGTTCTGGTATCAGGCAGTAAACATCGTTAGTGTTTGTCTTGTGCTGCTTGTGTTTTTGGAATGAGATAATTTTTATACTTCATTAAAGAAAGTCAGCTCCCTGAGACATATTCTAACCATGCCAAAAGTATACTGAAATACCTAGTTAATGGCAATTTTGTATTGAAAGTAGACTTCTATGAATCATGGGGAGTGTTAAAAAGAAGGCATTTTCTTATCCGTATGTTTAGCTGCTTTCTAATTAGTTACTTGTATTTCAAATAACTTTGCAATTCCTTGTGTTGGTGGACTACTTTGCAAACCAGCATTATTTAGGTTTCCTAGTGTCTTAAATTGAAATGCAGCCAAAATATCTTTTTTTTTTTGAAGATTTGCACTCTATTATGGACAATAAGCTATTGCACAATTTTTATCCTGGTAATAAAGGATAAGAATGTGCATGTGCATATTCCATGCCCTCATTTTACTATTTGCTGCTTTCAAATGTAGCTATATTTCATCTGTCATCGATTGTAGATATACCAACTTCTCACTAACTGAAGAACAGAGGGGAAAATAACAAGCCTTAAAACAAGACAAAATGTTGAGTATTTGCTGGTGAAGCAGAATGTGTTACAAACTCACATTCAAATTCTAGTGAGCTGAGGGCTTTCCAGATCTCTCACGTTCTCAGCATAGCCTGTAGGGCTCAGTGTTTCCTGTACTGCATAGTCCTGGGGACATGCTGTAGCTGCTGACAGTTACAATTGAAGTGCTGGCAAGTTTCAAGGAAAGTAACTATAAGAAATCTAAATTCTTAACCACAACTGCAATACTTTTGCATGAAGGTGCTCTAAAATACTCCTCTCATACTCAAGTTGTTCAGCTTAGTATTGAAAATAAAATATCCATCATTTCATTGTGGAAGAAGAGCATGAATGGAAGGAAAAGAGCATATGAGAGATGCCATCTGTTCTTTCTCTCTCTTTCTTTCTCTTTCCCCCCACCCCTCTATTTTTATATTTATTTATTTATTTATTTATTTTTATCAGAAAGAAATTTCTAATCACCTGTCAGGCCCTTTTCAGGGGGCAGTGCGGAACAGGAAGGTTTTTATGGTTTGGAGGCTGGTAGGTTGCTGAAGGTGCTAGGGATGAAGTCTCACTTCTGCACTAGATGCTCACTAGATTCTTCCTCATATATTCAGTCATCAGACAGCAAAAGCTTTCAAGATTCAATGACAGATTTATGGTAAAGCAAATGCAAGGAGAGATGAGGAGTTTCCTGCAGGAGGATACTTCCCCTGAATTGTATCCCTCCAGTGCTGCTAGTAAAGATAAACTTCCAGGGTCTCAGTAGTTCATCTAGTAGTTTTCATCCTCCAACAGAAAAACAGTGCCAGTCCTGACAGTCGTTTGTCTGACCTGTCTTCAAAGATCTCCACTGATGGAGAGCACTCTGCCTTCAGGCAGTCTTTATTCCATATCTCTTTTCACAAGCTACATTTCTTAATATGTATCTTGAATGTTTTTTGTAATTACTACTTGACCTATTCGCTGAGGACACAATAGGAAAATGTTGTTTCTTCCTTCTTTCTAAAGATCTCACAATGTAGCACACCTGATCTACTTTTGATCATAATTTTGCAATGCATTATGTGTACCAATAAGAACAGTAATGAGAGTTCAGGTCTTCAGGATATGAAAACGGCGTCTGGATCTACAATACAGCTAAGAAAATGTCAGCTGAGGATGCTAAAATGCCTGAAAGCTTGGAGGAGCTCAGACTGGAGTTTAGACAATGAATTTAGGTCTGGGTCCAGTTGTTAAAATCCATTCTGGTGTGGAGAAAGAAGCTTTTACAAGCTGAACTGATGGCTGCCAGCAAAGCACTTCTGAGCACTGTCAGAAACCTGTTTCATGTGCTGGATATAAACTGCATAATGTAGCCAGAGACAAAATGCATGTCCACATTAATGTCCAGGGTCACTTGACACTAGAGCAGATCATTCTGGGTCTAGATACCTTCCAAAATGCCAAAAAATGTTTAGTAGCTGGTATGCAGATGTCATCTTTGGGGCACAAAGATATGGCATCGAGGCCAACCACACTTCAAAGCATCAGAAAATGCTACAAAACACCCTCAAAAGTCAAGAAACACTCTTGAGAAGTGATCTTGGCCTTTTGTGACTGCAACTGTGATGCTGGACAGTCAGTCCTAGTCCCAGCTTTTGCCACTCATGTATGAATGCAAAATATGGAAGCATATTGTCTGTTGTCACAACTCATCTGTGAAGCAGATGTTTCTTTTGGGGGAATTATTCATGCTAAAGATCACACTTCAAAGTAAACAATAATTGTCATTTGTTCCCTTTAGAAAAATGAAAGCTGGAAATCAAATTAATGAGTACATTTCCTCAAGGGAATAGACAGAACAGGGAAATATGATCCTTTTGCAAAACTTGTAGCAAAGATCTGTGGTCAAACATATTAGTCCCATGCTATTTTCATGTGGATTTAGATACGGGGATACAAATAATAATAGGTGGAAATAGGTGGAATAGGGTGAAATATATCTGGGGAGAAGTCTCTCTGACTGAAAGGAAAAATTGCCCATGAATCTGTAGAAACTGCAAAATCCTGCATGACTAAACAAAAATAGGTATTTTTAAAGAAAATACGGTAAATATAAAGTATATATTAAAAATACGATAATGTGATGCTCAGTGACTTGACTCCACACCTTGAACTAACTCTGTAAAGCTCATTCTGAATATGACACGTCTCAGTTCACATAGGCCAAGAAGTCTGCAAAGAGAGAGATTGAAATGCATTAGGCTTGCTGATGGGTCACTCCTTTACAGCCTCCTAGACAAGATTTCATTTCAGTAAACCTGAATTAGTTCACAGAAACCAAAAGTAGTTGCATTTTGAATTACTACATGATTTTTTCCCACAGACCAGCTCTCAATATTTTGGGTCAAATACAGGATGAATGGCAGCCTCTAAGTGTTTGTGAATAACCTGGGAAGTCAGACCTGTGTCATCTGGTTCTTGGACTCATAGGTTGTTTCCCTCGTAATAAATGATGCAAAGGAACATTTCCATGCACCAGACTCAAGCTGTCTGTGTTGCTCCATTGTCACAATGGTCCCTTTGGCTGGTTTGCCATAGAGCTGCAGATTCCTGTTTTGATATTTGATATTTTGGACTTGCTGAACCGTAATTGTCAACAAAGCAATTTCATCAGGTAACTTTTGACCTTCTCTGACTGACCGACCACATTCAATGCTTCAGAATACAAGAAACACCCATCTTGTCTTTACATCAGCTCCATAAAGAATGGCAAATGGATAGGAATTCAACAGAGTTTCCACCCATTTTACCATTTACTTTCACTGAAATTTGAGAAAATAATTTGAAAAAAATAGGAAAAATAGTAATTTCTAGTACTTAACTCTTCTTGGAAATTCCTTGGATTGTTTACCAATGATGCTTTCTCCCTTCTACCAAAGACTAAAAGCCTATGAAGGCATTCTGGAGCTAGCCTCCATCAAGTCTGTTCATTATCAGTTCAGAAGCTTATGGCTAGATTTAGTGCAATTACTTTTATGAACTTTGAGAAGGGTAATTTAATGCTATAGCCTTCATTTAGTTACAATAAATACATTCACTGCAAGTATGTAACCCAAAGAAGATAATAGTTTGTTTGGACTAGCTTGAGTAAAAATGATGTATGTATGAGTTCTCAAGATTACTGTCTACTTGGAAGGTAGGAAGAAAATGTTGATGGGTTGATGGTACGTAGATTTGTGTGTGTGTGTTAAAGCTGTGTCTTGAATGTGACAATTCAAGATGTGTCTGGGTTAGTTTTATTTCTTAGCTCCTAGCAGAAACCCATCTCCCTGAGCTGATGCAGAATTTATGAGTATGGTGTATAAATTGTTACACCACATCATGCTGGATAATTAAACAGCTGCTTTGCACAGAGCTCCTTCATTCTTCAATGAGGCAGATGTTTCATCATTTTGCTGATTTCAAGTATTCCACAATAGCATGCCATATACATAAAGTAACTCATATTTTAAATATTTTGGTGCCTTTCTAACCAAGGATCAAAGCTCTGCACTCCATTGTATGAGGTTTTGCACAGGCAATTAGCAGAGAAGTGGACGCCTCTGACAGAAGAACCCAGGATCCTAAATGAGTGTCAATCAGTGTGTCTCCACTGGGTCCAGAGGATCAACAGCAGTTCGTGCTGGCTGACATTTCAGCTGCAGGTGTCAGACACAATGCCATGATTTACATACCAATAGCAGTGAGTGGGAGGATAAAGTAACAGGAGGAGCAGAAATGAGCAGGGATGCAGAAGTCAGAGCTTGCCATTTGCCTGCAGCTGACAATGGCAATTTGAGTTATTCATCTCCATCCTGACTCCTTAACAACAGTATTCACTTCTGATGATATCTTATGGCCTTTTGAGTATGTTAGCAGAGAAACTAGAATCTTTTCTCTATTTACTTTCTGTGTTATCAGATATTCCGTGCAATTCCCAAAAGGTAGATGAATTGAATAAAACAAAGTATCAGGTTAAATGATGTATATTTCTTATATATACATCACGTATTTATGCTCTTTATTATCATTGTACTCTATTTCAGAGAGGCACATGGGTGCATAGAGCCATAGCAAGCAGGTGCAGCCCCAAGGAGCTGCTGAGAAGCAGATCTCCTTTTTCTGTAGATAAACCAGAGATGTAGTACATGGTCCATATTCTGGATTTTTGTATACTGATCCAGTTCCTCAGTTTCAAGTTCATGTGCCTCTTTGAAATTGAATGAAGTAGATGTGCCAAATTCAGAGCCTGGCTGAGAGTCTGGCTTATTGTCTGGAGATGTTTAGTTTTCTAAGGCTGGCACTTTACCCTTAACTGATGCAGAAAAAATGACTGCCTTAGAAGGTCTCTCTCCCTTTCACATAAAGGCAAAATTTTTAAATTATTGTGTAACATGCCCTTCTCTCCATTACATGGTTCTCATTCTGTTCACCATTATTTTTAATAGACCAATTTTCTCTCTTGCTTTTCATCCACTGAGTCTCTATTATTATTTTCATCAAAGTGTTTGTGGGCTGCCAGTACTTGATATTTCATTTCACTGATTTAATTATGTCTGCAGCCTGTTCTGGGGCTGTTTATTTTTATAGATCTTCAAATCCTTCTCTTTACCAAATTGTTTACATCCAAATCAGTTTGTTGTTTATATGACACTTGGCAATTGTGTCCTTTTGTACTTTGTATTTGTTCCTGGGGACTGTTTTAGTTTGATGAAATTTTACAACTCCATGGGCAGGCAATGAAGATGAAAGGGTCTTCTCATTTAAGGGTAAAAAGAAGTTCTGGTCATGGAACTAATGCTGTCTGCTTTTTCACCCCTGCTTCCTGAAGGCATGAGTGTGTGTGGGGCCACACCTCTTATCAGCTCTTGGTAATTGCTGGCTTAGGTTAAGCTGGGTCAGCATTAGGTTAAAGGAGGAGTCATTGGACACACACTTGCCCTTGAATGTACAATTTATATAGGATATAAATATTGGGTAATGAAGGGCATTTATAAATAGGGTATTTACTGAGCTTAGTTTAGCTTTCAAAGGGTGGAGAATGTAGACAGGAGAAGACACAGAGGTGTGAGCACAAGTAACTTCAGTGCCAGCAGGGGTTGTGCTGGTTTCAGTATTCTGATTTAGCCTTCTCAGCATCATGGCCAGCTTTTCAAACTTGGGCAAAGGATTAAAAAAAAAAAAAAAAAAAAATGTCTACAAGACCCCCCCTGAATTAAGGGGACTTGTGGACTTGTTGTCATCGTTGTCTCTACTGTTCATTAAGCTGTTTCTTGTGTGAGCTGTTGAGGTTTTCTGTATGACATTGCACTCTAGGAACAAAAGTTTGAGTCCTCACTTGAAGCTTTCCATTTCTTAGTGTTATGCTTATCCCTGGGGATGTGATTTCCTCCCATCCCTTAGTGTGTCCATCTTTTATTAAAACATTTGAAGAAATTTCTATCTTGTCATCTCCCCTTGCCTGCCGGATGGGAGAACCTTAGCTGCAGCCACACACACGCACGTGCGCACACACACACACACAAATGTATAAATGTATTCCAAGCACGTGGCCCTCCATTTTGCTCGTGTCTGGGGAGGCTGTTGTCGGATGTTCCCACCTTGTCCAGGCTGTCAATGTCATCTGTCAGCCACCTTCCTGTCTCATAACACCATCTGCCCAGCTCTGCTCCACATCGTCTCTTCTCCTCATGTCCCTTTGGTATTTTCTCGGGTTTCAAAGTGCTTCACGTCTTCCAGACAGGGTATGATGAAATACAGCCTGCTGAGAGCCCATGATAGTTCAGCTTGCAGTAGAGATGTAGCTAAAGTTCATAATAGCCTTGCCTTTTCCTCATAAATTAATAAATAAGTACTTGGTTTGTTGTTGTAGAGGGAAGAGGATGACAAGAACAATATGAAAGCAAAAGTGAAATTCTCCTTGCCTTGCATGGTCTTGGGCACGTGGCATGCAGTGGTGCATCTACAAGCACATGGTTTCTGGGGCAAGGATGCCACCTCCATGCTGGCCTCCTGGCATATCCGGCAGCACCTCATTGCAGGAGCACTCTAGCTGCTCCTGTGCAGATCTGCACTTGGAGTTTATTTAAAAGCAAGGCCTTTTCCCATCAGGTGCCCTTTGTGACAAACTGCCTGTGTCGTGGCAGCAGTGCAGTGTTCATGTTTTCTGTGCTGACAATGGTGGTCACTTGCAAGCCTACTAGAGTCAGAGGATTTGCATCTCACCAGAGCTGAGACCACTGTTTGGAAGTCTTGTCAGGATCCTGATGGTTCATATGCACCCTTTCTTCAAAAACTTAACAGGCAAAACGTAACATAGATGTTTTTTCAACATTTTTTTTTTCCCAGTCAATTCCCTGTAACCATTGCCCTTTATGCTGTATCATTATGCAATCCAAAATACTTGATTTCATAAACCCTCACGTGGCTGGGCCCTCACTTTTCATTCCTTCAGCAGTTCTGGGCCAGCCGTATACTATCAAGAAAGCTCTTGTAGCTATTGATCTGTCAGAGAACTTCAGGCTGGCTTTTGAATTTTGCTGACTAGCCTGTTATTGCAATTACTTCAGCAGTGGTGATGCACACGCACGCAGGCACATGTTGTAGTTATCTGAGTTTCTTGCCTCTACTATAATTAAGAGTCCATAAATACATGTAAGTTCTTCTAATGCACTTGACTAAAGAAACTAATTGCTATTTAGGTGGATAATTTATTGTGTGCTAATTAAATGTCCAATAGGTGAGAACATTTTAATGAAACATAACTTAATAAGCTGGATTTTAATAATCATTAGTTGTTTGAAATATATCTGATGCAGGAGTTGTGTAATAAGCTCTAATTGATGTTTTTAAAGTATATTTATTGCGGATAAATACTATTTTGTTGCATACATGTATATCTCTTTCCCTGTCTTTCAAATGCACAGCTTCCTAGCTGGAGGCCCCATTCTGCTTTATCAGGTCTATGCTTCTCTGCACTTGAAACTCCTCTCACTTGTGCTGGTGAACTCATCTCAGTTATGCCAGCATGAAGCAGGAGGTGAGCCAACAGACACAGGTTGCTGCTGGCTTCTGTAGAACTCGTTCTAGGTTTTAACTTCAGCTGGCTATCAGAAAGGACAGCAGAGATCTGTTTTCTTTCCCAGTCAGACTTACAGTATGAGACGGAGTAACCCTCTAAGGCTGAGATGTGTGCAAGGTGCCAGCTATTCATCTTAGAGTAGAATGATTATGCAGAAAGAATGGTAAACCTGATCATCAGTTGGTAATAAATTTCACTTTAAAAGAAGGAATCTTAAGAATGGGGTCTGGAAAGTGAATGTGCTTCATGCAGTGGAGCAGTGTGGCAACTTTGAATCAAATATCCTGAAAGAAGTTTGAATTGGGAACAAGAAGTATCAGATTTAAGGACTGGGAGAGTAGACAGCTGATTTTCTTTCCTGGCAAAAATTATATGAGAAGCTGTACTGACCTTTCCTTAACACTTGCTTGCTGTTTATCTTCGTGCATCTTCATTTCAGTGTGATTCTCTTGTTTCTTCTGCCATCATTAGGCAGTGACTATTCTTATTTTTATGAACTTAAAGAATGGTCTTCTAGGACTGAAATGCTTAGGAGATAGAGCACTGGACAGAGGGGGGGGTCTGTCTAGCTCCGGTGGTGTGGGAGGTAAACATTAAAAAGTCTCTACACTTCACTGAGTCTCTTTTTTCCCCATCTATAAAATGGAGTTAACTATGCACATTTCCTTTTCATCATTTCCTGATGAAAAATCCTATATATGTGTTCATCATTTGTATCACACGAGCACTGATTTAGGATTTTCTGAAACATTCCTACGTGTTGAGAATCACACTGATACTACAAAAGAGAATGTCAAATTAACCAGGTTCAGCACTGGAATTTAATAATGACATATTTTTCTAGGGTGATGCTTCAGACAAATCTTATATAAGAAAATGAATTGCATTTATAGCTAGAAAGAACCACAAGATCTTACAATCTTACCTGTTTTCATCCCAGCACTCCTGCGTTTAATGATTTATCTTACATTTTTTTTATGACAGGGTAGCCAGAAAACCATTATTTCTTTATGTTTTATCGGTCATTTGTACTAACGGTTAATCACCTCTTGACTTACGTCAAAATTCTTGTTTCCTAGTGTTTTCTCTGTTTCCTGGTAACTAAACTCTTTGTTTGTTTGTTTGTTTGTTTGTTTGAGTGTCTCAAGCCCAACAGCCCATTAGTCTTATAACTCTTTGGTTCCTGCCACTGAAAGGAGATAACACATAACTATTTAAATAAGAAAGTTGCAGAGGTAAGTATCTTAGGATTTGATCTAACGAAGATGATGTTCATATGGTGAAGGAGCAAAAACTTTATTGTGTACTATCCTGATAAACTATCCAGCTTCACTTTTGAAAAGTAATTACTAATTGGAGAGAAGAGATCTGTGTTGAAATGTCAACACAGCAAGCTTGAATGCTGGCATCATAATCTGATTGTGGTCATACATCATAACTAAATTTTAATCTATTTGTGGTCTTCAAAGGCCATATTCAGAAAGCGCAGTTTCAATCTCTGTTTTATTAATCAATGGTGAATCTTCTGAAGGTTTCAGAATAACAATTTGGCAGATCTAATAAAGTCAGTGAGCAGGGATCCACCTGCTCAAGGAAGAAAAAATGGTGGGCAAAAGTTGACACTTGGACCACTGGAGGCAGATGGAATTGTCAGAGAAAATAAAATAATAGGACAAGATTTGGAGAGACAATTAATATCTTTCACACAATCAGGTAATAGAGCTTGGAAAAAAAAAAAAAAGAAAAGAAAAAAAAGATGAGTTTTCAAACATAAAAGTGCTTCTGCAGGTCTGGCAAAGAAAACAAGAAACTTCAAATTTTGTCCAACCTGTGAACAAATTAGTGTTTAACTTATGATAATCACCTAGACAATTAAGCAGGAAAAAAAAAAAAAAAAAAAAGTAAAAATGGTAAACTCTTTACCATTTGGGAGTTTACCAATGGTAAACTCTCATAGCCATCTGGGGATGCCAACAACAGGTCATAAGCTAATGAGCCCCTGCAGGACAGGTAGAGGTAATGGGAGCTCAGGAAGAGCTCTTGAGAAAAGTGGGAAAGCTGTACCACCAAACCACTCCACTGCTGGCTCCAGGGGTTTCAGTGCCTGGGAGAATTCTGAATTTCAATTCCCAGGTATTTGATTAGTCTTCTTTGGGAAGAATAGTAGATTGGGACTCAGAGAATTAATTGGCAGACCTGCAGCTAATTGTAATCAACAAAGCAACAAACCAATCCTGAAAAACCACAATGGAGATTGATTAATTCAGAAATGTCTCATCACAGACTATGAAGAACATTTTTATCTTCCTCTCAACCTCAGATTCCTGCTTTGAATGTTAAGGAAGAAACCTTAAACTATTCTGAATTACTACAGAAACTGTCTGCCTTCCCCAAAATGGGAAAGAAGAAAAAGGTACTTTTAAAAACCTATAAATTATATAACACATGCCCATATATCATTTATAAGGACATTAGCAACTTGTGTTATTTCCTCATTTTGGAGATGAAGCATTAAAAGTGAAAATGCCATTACTGCAGTTTCCTTCTTACATAAAACAGATTTGTGTACACAGTGGCTGTGCTCAGATCTTTGAGGCTGGTTCACTGGAGGAGCAAATCTTGCTTGCTGACAAGTAGATTTCTTTGATTTTCAAGAAGCTGTTTGAAGGTTATTGCAACAAGTTCTTGGGCAATGCATGCAGCCGAACAGATAAACAAAGATAGCACATAAGGAGCCTGGTTGGTGCAAAAGTTTTATTGCAGCTACTAAACCTAGGAACCAAATAACATCCTAGTAAACAATATACTGTAGCTAAAGAGATTGACTATTCATGTGCATTGGTGGTGACTTTTTTTTTAATTCACTTCTATATATGTAGTGGTTTTACTTGGGTGGGCAGCTGAGCTCCACCTCAGCAGCTCTCTTACTCCCCCTCCTCAAAGGGAAAGGGGGAGAAAATACGATGCAAAGGGCTCAAGGGTTGTGATAAGGACGGGGAGATTGCTCAACAATTATCATGACAGGCAAAACAGACTCACCATAGGGAGATAGTAAGATTCATTGCGTATTGCTAACTAACAAGCTAGAGAAGTGAGAAACAAAGGAAAGAAACCAAAAGCACCTTCCCCCCATCCACCCTCTTCCACCTCCTCCTCCCTGAGCAGTGAAGGGAAACAAGGGAATGGAGTTTGCGGTCAGTCTCTAGCACTATCCATGCTACCAAAACCTTGCCATGTAAACCCACTACACTTGGGGAATCCATGCTGTCTACTCCCAGTGATTTCCTTGTCCTTCCTGCACCTGGAAATGGTTTCCAGAATGAGTGCTTCCAGCACCTTCCCAGGGAAGGAGGTGAGTGTGACTGGCCTGGGCTTCCCCGGGTCCTCCTCCTTGCCTGGCTTGTGTATGTCAGTGACATTTGCTTCCCTGCACTCTTGGCTACAGTTGCCAGGAACAAGCAATGATTCCTGAGAGTGGCGTTGCAACAGCATCAGCCAGCTTCCTCCACGCTCATGGGGGAATCCAGTCAGGGTTACTGGACTTCTCTCTCGGTTTTCTCAAGGCTGGCCCAACCCCATGGATGGGGTTCCCTGGGCAAGGTTGAGTTAGCAGGCTGGGGGGATGCAGAGGTGGGCTCTGTGACAAGAGACCAGGGGCTGCCTCTTCTCATGGCAAACCCCCATCAGCTGCGTTGGCCTCCTCTACTGCAGACCCCTGAGCCTGAGGCCTCAGCTGTCATGTGATGGGCTGGTGCACCAGCCCCAAGACAGCCGGGCTCTCTCTGCTCCTCTCCCTGAGGGCGGTGTGCAGCAGAGATGCCCCCTGTGCAGTCTCCAGGACTGCATGGGGGTGCAGTGAGGGATGGGGTAGGAGGACTCAAACACCACTTGAAGTTCACTGTTCTTTATTGGTGGCCCGGAGACGAATGCAGGCTGGCTGTGCTACGCCGTCTCCACTTCCTCCACCTGCGGGACACCCATCTTGGTGGCTCCAGCATCTGCCTCCTGTTGGGGTGCTGAGCCATGGGCAAGGAGCTGGGCCCAGCCTGAGGCTTCATGACACACCAGGGCCTCCAGGAACGACGTGACCGGTGATTCCTCACACGCCTCTCAGGCCTGGCATCATAGTGAGGCCTTGCCAGCCTTTCTGGAGGTGGCTCCACCTGCCTTGGCTGGATCTCGTCTCCTGGAGAGTCCACGTCCATGGGCAGGACATCGTTCTCTGCAGGTGGCATCTGCACAGCCTGCACCCGCTGTTGCAGCCAGTCCCTGTTCACAGCTTGGCCGTTGCCCTTTGAGGGTGGCACATCGTCTGTCCTCCTCGATTTTTTCTCAGGGTCCCTGTGTGTGGGTTGGACACGGTCTTGCACAGGTGTCCCTGCGATGGTCCTCACCCATTTTTTTGACGGATTGCAGTTTGTGGGCTTGACGTTGTCTCGCGCTGGTGGCACCTTGCTGGTCCTCACCCATTTTTTGTTGGGGTACCTGTTCACGAGCTGGATATTTTGCTGCGATGGTGGCATCTTGCCAGTGTGCACCCATTTTTGTGGTTGGCCACTGTTCCTGGGCTGGCTGTGTTCTCCCACAGGTGGCACCACGGTGGTCTGCACCCTGTGATTTGGCTGGTTGCTGTGCCTTGGCTGTCTCAGGGACTGGGTCTTGTCTTCTGCAGGCATCCCCTTGACAGTTTGCACACATTTGGTTGGTGGGCCCACGTGCCTTCTTTGGAAGTTGTCTTCCAGAGCTGGTACCCTGCTGGTCTGCCCCCATTCTTTGGGTGGGTACCTGCTCGTGGGCTGCATGTTCTCTTGCACAGGAGTCACCTTGATGTTCTGCACCCACTTGTTGGGCCGGCCTCTGTGCCTTGGATAGTGTTTGTCCATCCTGGGGCACACCTGATGGTCTTGCGCCCCTTTATTCAGTGTGCTCCCCTCCATTGCTGGGTGTTCATCCATCCTTGGGCATTTAGCAGGGGGTTGCCACAGGAGGTCCTTTCTTTCTACACTGTGTCGCCTCTTCTTTGCACAAGGCACCACTCCTTTCATCCTTCAGGCTGACCAGGACAGCACCCAAAGGCTAGTGATCCCTGCTTGAAGCTTCCTGGCACCTGGGCTGCTCCAAGTTTCCTTGGCGCTCCAGGAGCGAGTGGCAGCCAGCTGCAGGGCTGCCGTTTTTATGGGGCCGGGGATAGTGGACACCAAGGGCAACAGTTTACTGATGTAAACAGCAGGCCGCTGTGGTGGCAGCCCAGGCACCATCACAGTGGCCTTCTGTGCTGGGTCTGGCTGGGATGGAGTTAACTTTCCCTACAGCAGCCCATAGAGTGCTGTGCTCTGCACTTGTAGCTAGAGCAGCACTGGTATCATACCAGTGTTGTGTGTGCTGCTGAGCAATTCTGGCACCACATCAGGACTCCCTCCAAGCCCCCAAGCCCCCAAGGGCTGGGGGGTGGGCAAGTGATTGGGAGGGGACATCACCATAGCAGCTGACCTAAACCGACCAAAGGGATGTTCCATACCATGTGGAGTCACACTCAGAGATAAAAAATGGAAAAGGGGAAGGATTGGAGAGTCTCTCATGGTGAAAGCATCTGTCCTCCTGAACAACTCTTACGTGTATTGAGGCTCTGCTTCCCAGGACATGGCTGAATATCGCTCATTGATGGGAAGTAGAGAGTAACTGCTTTTTGTTTTCTTCTTCTTTTTCTTCTTTTTCCTCTCCGTGCTTCTGCGTGGCCTTTTTTATTTATTTATTTATTTTTTCCCTTTCCCCTTTGGTTATATCATCCTTATCTCAAACCTTGAGCAATTTGTGTCATATTTTCTGAGTGGCTGTGGTGGAACTCAGCTGCCCACCTGAGTAAAACCACCATACCTTCTGACATCACCAGCCTCTGGGTGCAGCCGCTCAGAGGCTCAGTTATCAGTGCACCCTACTGTCTGCTCATCCAGTGCAGCCTTCAACAGCTTCTCTTGGAGGAGCTAACAGGAGGCAGTGTTGCAATTCTTCCTTGACAGCAGGTAGACAACATCTACCCATCTCTCTGCTGATGGTTGGAAAGAGCAATGCTGAGGGTACGAACCAGCCTCACAACTGCTGCCATCAGAGTAGTTCCTAAGACTGTTTATCAATATGATGATAGGCATTTTACATACAAAGACACAGAAAACAGAGGGTCTGTTATACCATCATGAATGTTTCATGCATTGGTCAAACAACCCTTCCCCTTGGTGTGGTGGTTTTACTTAGGTGGGCGGCTGAGCTCCACCTCAGCAGCTCTCTTACTCCCCCTCCTCAAAGGGAAAGAGGGAGAAAATATGATGCAAAGAGCTCAAGGGTTGATAAGGACAGGGAGATTGCTCAACAATTATCATGAATGACAAAACAGACTCACCATAGGGAGATAGTAAGATTCATTGCCCATCGCTAACTAACAAGCTGGAGAAGTGAGAAACAAAGGAAAGAAACCAAAAGCACCTTCCCCCTCATCCACCCTCTTCCACCTCCTCCCCCTGAGCAGCGCAGGGGAACGGGGAATGGGGGTTATGGTCAGTCTACAGCGCTTCTTCTCTGCCACTCCTTCTCGGTCACTCTCGTCCCCTGTGCTGTGGGGTCCCTCCAACAGGATGCCATCCTTCCCGAACTGATCCAGTGTGGGCTGCCCACAGGCAGCAGCTCTTCAAGAACTGCTCCGGATATGGGTCTGTACCATGGGATTCATCCATCAGGAGCACACTGCTCCAACCTGGGTCCCTTATTGGCAGCAGCTCCCCCCAGACCCCCTGTTCCTGCGTGGGCTGCTCTCCACAGCCCCCACAAAAAGGACTGTGGTGGTTTTACTCAGGTGGGCAGCTGAGCTCCACCACAACCGCTCTCTCACTCCCCCTCTCCTCAAAGAGGAAGGGGGAGAAAATACAACACAGAGAACTCAAGGTTTGAGATGAGAAAGCTTTAATTAAAGGGAAAGGGAATGGGGAGGAAAAAAAGAAACAATCAGTCCGCACGGAAGCGCAGAGAGAGGGAAAAAAAATTATTCTCTGCTTCCTATCAACGAGCGGTGTTCGGCCATGTCCTGGGAAGCAGGGCCTCAAACACGTAGTGGTTGTTCAGGAGGAACAGCCCCCTCCCCCACGAGAGCCCCCCCCTTTTATTGCTGAGTGTGACATCAGGTGTTATGGAATATCCCTTTTGTTGGTTTAGGTCAGCTGCCCCGGCAATGTCCCCTCCCCATCACTTGCCCACCCCCAGCCTGCTTGCTCTTGGGGGCTTGGAAGGAGTCCTGATGCTGTGCCAGCACTATGCAGCAATAGACACAACACTGGAGTGATATCAGTGCTGTTCCAGCTACGAGTGCAGCGTACAGCACTGTGTGGGCTGCTGCAGGGAAAAGGTGACTCCAGCTCAGACAGACCCAACACACTGATGCCTCGGAGTTAGCTGCCTCTTAAGCTACTGCATAAAGAAAAAAATTGACAACTTTTCTGGGTATGGTAAGTACCAGTATACATTCATATATGACCCACGCTAGGAGACTTTCAATTCTAATTTACTTTTCACCTTCATGTGCAAATCTATTTTAAGAATTTTCTATAGAGGTTGTGTGCCTCACTTGAGTCCCCATTTGTATCTCCATCCAAAGGAACGATCAGAATTCTTCAAAGTGGACTTTGATTCCTTTGGAAATCACAAATAAGTGCTATTTTGTCAGCTGGAGAATGTCCTCTTGGTAACTACACAGATAAGGGCTCATTATGTTGATTGAGCTTGAGGACTCCTTCCCAGTGGAGAGGATGGGTGACCTCCTGGGAGCTTGATGTCCTCTGCATGCTGGCCATACTGACGTCATGTCTGTGTTCTGCTCAGCCGAGTGTTGTCCTTCTCTTCAAAGAGAATGGTGTACCTCCATGAGGTCCCTTTTTATATGTGTCACTTCAAGCAGACAGTAAGGGCAATACTGTCATCACACCTGAGCTCTTTGCTGTTGTATCGATGCTGTGTGGCCCATGCTTTAGAGATCCCTGCATAAGTGTTACAAATACAGTGCAAGAGATGATGATAGACATGAGACTTATAGAAATAAAGCTAATATTGAGGCTTACTGTTTCCTTTTTGTTATGCTTTTGCATTTAAATTTTATAGCATAGAAGCTCCAGAGAGGACAGACCACTATTCTTGTTCATGAACAAGACATGTTTGCCACAGCCTGCCATTTCCTGTTGCAAGTCTTTGTGCTTCAGGGAAGGACTCCAGACACTGCAGCACATGTGGACATGGAGCACTGTCGGATGTGTTGGACTATACAGCGAGAAGATGGCCATCCATATATTTAGTGTGGAAGCCTTGGCTTATAGTAAGTCAGATCTCTTAATATTGTTCTAACACGTTTTTTGATCTTCGTATTTAATTTAGGTCAAATCTGAACTACTGAACAGAACTGTTACGTAGTGCACATACTGGATAAATGAAGTGCAGTTTTAGCATAGCTCTGACCTAGATACTTCCTACAATGTTGTCTAAAAGCAGAAATTGAAATCTCTTATCTAAACAAAAAATGAGTCTTTTTTCTCCTGCTTATTGTGGCACTTTGCATGAATTTGGTTTCAAAGACTGATAAAGCTTACAATTCTGAATCTTTCATGGGTACCATAAAGGCTTCTCTTTTCTAGTAACCCAAGCCAACAGTGTATTGGAGTAATGAACGTCTGCCATCTGAGATATACAGAGCAATCTTGAGATATCTGATGGCTGAAAGATGCGACTAGATTTGGTAAATATTAATATAACATTAAAACGGCTAGATATGTTTAAAGAATGATTTTATTCTTGTTACTGCTGTCAGAAACAAAAGATGAGGTATTGGCAGGATAGAAGAGGCAAACCAAATAATGAAATATCAAAATGTTTGAAGGACTCATAAAATACAGATGCACTTCTCTAAACTTTCTGAAATGGATCCACATTTCCTACCACATGCATCTCTTCATATATAACGATCTATTTCTATATATATTTATATGTATATGTAAATATTGAGAGTCTTAGAGGAAGAGAAAAAAAGAAAAAAACAAAAAGTTAAAAAAATTAAGTGGTAATTTAAATTTAAATTTACATTACTTAAAAAAAAAAATAATTTCACCCTGGATTATTAAAAAATCCAGTAAAAAGCTATAGTTTTTTTTTTTTCAAGTTTGTAATCAAACATGTTTTTCAGTAATATTTTTTTTCATTATATTTGACTTTAGAAATCCTGCCAGGTTCTGATTATTGTGATTAAAATAGGAGCAGTGAATGTGCAATGAAGGTGATGAAAAATGGAAAAGAATGTTTTGCATTCAACACCCCTATCTGAGCCATCATGAAAATTAATGTTTAATTAAAAACCTGATTTTAGAGAAAGAGCTGTGTGGGGTTGTTTCTTTTTTTTTTTTTCTTTTTTTTTTTTTTTTTTTGTTACAAAAAGACGATGACAAATTGTGAAATAATTGTATTAATAAGTGCTACAAGGCAGTTATAAGGCAAACTTCACCAACATGGCTAGGCAGTGCTTGTCACTGACTTGGCAGGGAAAATGCTAATATCCTAATGGATTGATTTAAGAAGCACCTAGTAATTTGTAACACTTCAAGGAAGTCCAGTGATTGTACTTACAAGGAATATAAATGGAAGCCAGAATGAAGTGCTAAGAAATGCAGAGGGAATAAGAATTCAGTCATGCCAATGAGGTTAGTCATTGGGATTCTACAATCATCACAGAAACATTTGTTACTTAGTAGGACATCAACATGCACCAATGCAATTTAATCCTTTCCAGAGTTTCCAGTCCATGCTTTCTGCTCGGCCAGGCTCTTTCCCATCTTCTTGTTTTGTCATCTTGCCTTTTTCTTCCATCTGTGTCTTGTTTTCCCTCTTCTTTTTGACACCCTTGGCAATATAACACTTGTTGCTCAACATATCAAGTACACAAAACTGAAACCAGACTGGGCATCATCTTTTTTATTATCATCTATTATTTAGCAGGGCAGGCTTTTGAAAGCAATAAGCACTGTTAAACATAAAGACTGCTGGATACCTCAGCAGACAGCATGGCTCAGACATGCCCCAGCTCAGACATATGATGGTGGTGGAAGTAAGAGAGAAATAAAAGTAGTAGTAAAGTAAAAGAGAAAAACGGGTGGTGTTACATGAGCCATGGTGTTACACAAGCCAGGAGGACAAGGTTATTTGTATGACACAGGTTAATTTTTTCCAGATTTATTTGCTTCCTAAAACTTAATGCAAAGGGGACAGTCAGGAAATGTCTCATAAGAGATTGCTGCTTGTGCTAGTTTAGACTGAGACTGGTATTTACAAAGCTGCGGTCTGAGAAGAGAGAGCAAAACCCTGCCCTAATTATGGAGATACACTACAATTCCCGGTCCCCTCATATTCCCATTAGCAAAATGTGTCTGTGGCCTTTTCTCTTCTTCCTAACCACAAGCCTCATCATCTGACATCATGGGTGATATCAGAACTCAGAGTGAGCTTCTCAGAAACTTTGTCCTTTCCTGAGCTTTCTTCATTGTGCACAGAGCTATAAAAAATGAATCCAACCAACAGTAAACAGAGAAGGGCAAAACATTATCTGTGAATGTTTCATCACTTGAAATGTTGAACAGTTTCTAAGGTTGGACAACTCCTTGCCTTATGTGTTCTTAGTGCTGGCTTTATTCCTTCTCCTTTTGAACAAGGCATCATACATCATCAATTGTATGATGAGAAACTACAATTTCCTGAGTGGTCTCTTTGAGTCTAATTTTGTTTGGAACCTAAATTTGAGTAGAAGCTAGGTTGTCTTAACTACTTTTCCTGGTCTCCCTACTCATTCTTCCTTTTGTAACTTGGAGGCATATCTGTCTTGGATGTAGAAGGAAATAGAGAGAAAGAGCAGACTGTTAGGCTACTGTCATAGAGATTCTGCTTTGTCTTCTAGTATTTGTGGCTAATACTTAGAAATTAGTCAAGTTGGATTTTTACATTTCATGTGTGATTATGCTGGGCATAATTCTGCTGTCACTCATGCAAGAATAAATACTGAAACTAATGGAGTTACATGAAAATAAAACTGATCTAAATGAGAAAAGAATCAGGGCCCCTATGGATACAAGATCAGATTACTACCACACTTCAATTTACACTAAAACTCATTTATACCACTCTGACAGTCAAAAGTGATTTTAAATTGGTGGAACAGTGATATCCACTCATTTTAAGATGCTTTTATGCTCCCAGAGCAGTGGTAAAGTCTTTAGTGTAAGTGAATGAAATTCCCTGTTAACAGACACAAAACCCTGTAAAGAAAGCAGAGCTCAGCAGCAGGTCCTGGCACCAGAACCACCCTCCCTGCTGGTGGGCGTATCACTTCTTACACTGGTGCTCCCCTTTCTGTGCTAGAGAGAGCACCAGTATCCGCAGCCTGGGAACTGCTCAATGTGAGGTGAAACAATGGTAATTTAGGTTCTTGCCGGCATGTTCGGGTGATGGTCTTGATGCTGGCCCCTTTGGGAATTGCTGCTTGAGGGGCATTCACTTTGGCCATGTTTTCAGTTTTGCACAAGCAGACCAATACACAGTTGTCTGCAGGAAGTCTTACTCAGGTAGATCTCATTTCTAATCTGTCTGTTAATAAGCATATGATGGGAGGCAGAACATTTCCTTCATGTGCTGGAGAATCTCCAGTTAAATGATTAATCAATATTGGAGTGGGTCCAATTGAAACAATTAAACAATAATAAAATATTTTCCTTCTAGAGTGGGGAGCAGTGCATTGTATGAGTCTATCCATCAGGCAGGAGTCACTGCGAGGCAGGAGGAGTATCGTGTGAGTGGGCTGAATCTAAAGCACAGGATCAAGGTACCAAAACAGGTCTGCTGCATTCAGCAGATGAAGACTTTGGTCAACCGTTGGCCAACAGAGTTTGCTGTATCTGGGTCTGCTCAGAGCCAACAGGGAGGAGGCAGGGAGAAGGCTCTTTCCAGAGCACTGGAAGTATCGGCTGGAATGAGCATCTGCTCTGAAGTTGCTCTTGTGATTCTTCTTGGCAAGAAATTGTATAATCAGCTTTCTTGTAAAATCTCCCAAATCCTTCCTTGCTTTGACTCTGTGTATAAAACTATATAACTGTTGGATAATGTATACTGCTATGATGAGTCCTGAAATTTGATATTAAATGAAATGTCAGATAATGAAACTGTAAATCCTGTCTTCTTAAAAGTAACTGAATGAACTGCTGAAAATAACCCATCATCTGGAGGAGCAGCCAGGTTAGATGCTAATAATGGCATTTCCCAAACAGATAGTGATGCAGATTTTTTGTATATGGTATACTGGGACCCCATTGCTGACCTGAACACAAGATGAGGAATGAAATAGGTTTAAGTAATACAGAAAATCTAATACATTTAAGATGATTATTGTTTGCCTGTCGCCTTATAGAGCCTTCCTAACCCCAGGGGATCACTGGAGAAGATAACTATGATGCACACATCATAGGCTGGGAAATATGCTGGAGCTCCTGATGACTTACTTGGAGGGGCAAAACAACTATTTTTGTACTATTTCCGTTAAGTGTCTAATAAATGCTGTCATTTTTTATACTGCATATTTTATACTGCAAAGTTGTTTAAGTATAAGATGAGCACCAAAAAAAAAAAAAAAAAACAAAATTGGATGAATACAAATGATTCTGTAAATATTTGAAGCTTAATTAGCTGGTAATATTTTAACAAAATATATAGGAAAAGCCAGCTTGTTTATTCAGTTCAGCATTAAGAGCTATGCTGTAATGTGTTACTTGATGATGTGGTACTGCATGCTTCTGATTTTATAATCTGTTGACTCAAATCACAGACTGTCAAGCACATTTCAAGATTATCCATGTTTGCATGTCAGATTATATTTTTTTGGGAACATGGCTTCTATTTATTCTTAACTCTGCTGCTGATTTTCTCAGATTTCTGCCATATGCTACACGTCACAGGTGAGTATTTTGCTGTCTTAAAATCTGATAGCTCTATATCCAGTTTATTAGTTCTGTCATCTCAGCATTACCATTAGCATTGAATTACAACAGTGGATATTTAAACACTAGATTATGGCTCCAAATATTTGTTAAAATAACAAATAGCAAGGGCAGACATTTTAAGAAGTGTCAGTAACCCTTTAAAAACATCAGTCAGTCAACAAAGGCAAAAAAAAAATGATTTAGTGACTAATTAAAAAAAATTTGCTCTATGTTTTTATCTACTTAGTTATACTGCAGTTTTATGCATCTCTCTTGATGTGGATTTTATACATAAGTCACACACACTGACAGTACTTCTGTCTTGAAAAAAGCACAGACAATATATTTAATGAACTGTTTCAACAGTTTGAAGATTAAAAAAGAGGAAGATTTGTAGACCTATATTCAGAAAGAATGGAGATATGCTCTTTTGTATAAATTACACATTAGCTGGCTTTCCAGTCTGATACTGTGAAATGTTGATAATATTCAGTTCTTTTGAAACCTCATTCCAGTCCTACTGAAAGTAAGCACCCAGCTTAGATTCAGAAACACTGAAAAAATAAGAGGTTATGTAGATAATTTCAGTGAAAAACACAGCCTCATAAATGTGAAAGTCAAATAAATACATACAGTGAAACGATAGCAGTCATTTAGTTTCACCTTGTTACAATAATCAGCCCAACGAAGCATCAAAACAAAGGTAAAATGTAAATCTCCTTAAAAACAGGGACTGTTCATGTGCCTGGAATTATACACTTTATTGAATCAGAACCACATTTCCAAATATGATCCAGACCTGAACAACTGAAAGTTTCTTTTTATTGGAGAGGCAGCCTTGTTTCTTTGTCAGTTTGCTTCCAACATTATTTTTCTCTTTTAACATCTCTCCAGTACTTGAACAAGGACTAATCCAAAACCAGTAAGGGCAAGAGCAGCAGGTGGAAATTTATCAGCAGGTGGAAATTTATCCTTATAAACACTGCAACCCCCGTCAGGCATTAGGATATAGTGCTTATTCTGTTTATTTTCATGTCATGATTTTTAACCAATCCTGCAAGTTTGACTCCTGTGAGTGACCATATTTTTTGTTTGTTTGTTTGTTAGTTTTTCTCATGGAAGCTGTCCAACATATTCAAGTTATTAATTTTGCTTTGCCTTTGCTAGGAACTATTTATCTGCCTATTGTTCCCAAGCTGCTGTGTGAGGACTGGCCTCTTCATTCGTGGCAATATTGTACTAATTGGAAAACTTGTAGCAAATGGCAAAAACTTGTACGGGATCTTTGTCTAATCGACTTCAGTGAGGCTCTTCACTTAAATGTGTCAATGAAATCTAAATATTAATTTACTCTTCAGGTTTTCATGTTGAACTCAGCATTGCAGCCAGCTTTATGCAGGTCATAACTACCTCAGTATAAACTAGAAGTGGAGAAGGGAAGTAATAAGAACCAGAAAGCACAAATCGCTGTTCACTGTCACTGCAGTCTCCTATCTTCTGGGCGTTTTTGGTAGGTAAGTGATGAGGTTATCAACCACTAAATTCAATCTGAAGCCAGCTGACATTTGATGTGAGTCAGAGCCAGAGCTGGCAGCACAGTGGGACAATGTATTTCCAATTAGCAAATATTTTAATGTGCACTGGCATATCCTTCAATCAGCTGTTCTCCCAGATCTTCTTGTTTACTTTGCTGTGAAGGAAGCTTGTTTGTGAGAAGGTTTCGATTTCACTGTTGACAGGCAGGTGATGGGATAGCAGCTTCTGTTTGTGTTTAAACCTCAAGGACACAGATACTCACAAACAGTGCACCTCCCAAGCAAGTTCTCCTCTCCTTACAAAGTCTCCAATATCCAGGCTAACACAGGGATCAATACTGTGCAACAGGGACAGCCATGGCTTTGTTGCAGACGAGGAATGTGGAAGACCTATCTGCATTTCTTGAACAATTTCTGTGTTTGCTCAACATTTTTGAAACACTCAGTGAAGTAAGGATCTTCTTGTGAATCAAATCCACATTGGGAGAGTTCACAGAGAATAATAAATCTGCATACTGTAATAAAACAATCTGGATCTAGGAGAAAATAATCAACTTGCAATCTTGAATTAAATAGTATCCTACTTCCAATAAGCTATGGGACTAGGTAAAAAACAAATGATCAAAAAAACAAAACAAAACAAAACAAAACAAAACAAAACAAAACAACTTTTGTTTTCTGAGCTCCTCTCCACATACTGCAAGGATTAGTCAAAATAAGGTATGTGACAGCAGCCTGTGTCCCCGAGTTACATACCTTTCCTGAAGCGGCCTCCAACTGGGTCTCCACATTTGCAGCAGAAGCCATTAGGATTTTCCTAAGGAAAAACTGCTTTGGCTTCATTAACATGGGATTTTTTTTCACATATTTTTGAGCATTTCTAAGGTACAGAGTAAAACTGTTCAATTTCACATTTTTAATTCACTGTTTTTCCATGCTGTGACTCTTTTTCTTTCCAGCTTATTTTTCTGTTTTGCTTGTTAAGCTGCTGCTTTTACTTATCAGGAGAAGCTGTACACTTTATTGATTAAGCTGCCTGTTTTTCTGTTTCATGACATTTTTCATTTGAATGTGTACTTGTTTTGCTGAATCAGCTGTGTATCAAAATGCTTGAGTATTCAACCACTCTTCTATTTGATCTGCATTTTTGGTTTAATCCTCTTGCTCTTTTTTGCTTGCTCAGCTGGCTACTACTTAGCCAAGTAATTTTGGGGGGTGGGGGGAGCTGCACTGCCAATTTCATTTCTAACTAGGAAACATATGCTGTAAAATGAGTTCCAGTCATTCATGGCTGTAACTGTATATTGTTTGAAATAAAGTCCTTTTAAACAGGGAAGAACAGGAAAGGGTGACTTATTTTATTTTATTTACAGTGTTTGCGTTGTGACACAGTGTCAGGAATACTTGGAGAGTGCCCAACCTGGAAGCCAAACATAAGTGATCAGGTGCATAATCTGAAGTCAAATGTGGGGGGATTCAGTTTAGAGGGGGATTTAAGATCTGCCCGTTTACTCTCTTCAGCACCTGTGAAGGCTGGAAAGCCCAGTACATGACCTAGCAAAGGGAGCATGGGTGCTGGTTCAACTGCATCCAAGCTGGCAATGTATTGCTATGGTAGTAGCTTCTCTCAGAAGTGATGCTGGGATCACAGATCTTTCTCTATTTTATTTTCACTGGAGAGGGATCCAGTGATGCTTAACCACACCCAGAAATGTGAACTGGCCCAAATCCTATCTAATTCTAGCCAAAGAAACCATGATTTTCTCCAGCCAATTCTGGCTTTTGGCATTGAGCTCCTGATCAAGATCATTGAAATGCTGCAGAAGATGCCTCTGGCCCAAGACACGTTAGCTTATTTCTTGGGAGGGAACAAACTGCGAGGTGTTGTACACACACATAGATAGGTGCTACCACGGACCTTGGTGAGCAGTGAGCTCCTTGGCCAGCAAAGGCATCACGCTGCAGCTCAAGCATCGGTCTTAGAGTTGTGTCCTTCTGCTTTCCTCATTCTTTTTACACATCAGGACAAAGCCTGGAGGCGCCTGAAACCAACCAACACTGGCTTCCGCAAGTCGTTCACAGCAGAACCAGACACTTGCAAGGGTTTTCCAACTTGTCTTACAGCCCCTTTCCTCCCTCTGGAGAGAGGAGACCCTAAAAACATGCAGGAGCTTTCTCACTGACACAGTGACATAACCACCAACGTATCAGCTCCCCTGGGGGTCAGGAGAAAAGGTTTGTGAAATTTGGATTCCTCAGTGGTCATGCATTGTGGCTAGTGTATGTTCACTTAATTCAATTCTCTTTTCCTTCTTCTCCTCATTTTTCTATTTCCCTGAACTGTGTATCACAGTTTGAGTCTGCATTTGTAACAGGAGCTCTGTAAGACCTTCCTTATCCTTATATGATTTCTGGTTATCACCTATTATTACAGGATTTTTTCTGCCAAGTAATTTAGTTGTATTTTGAAAATGGACATGGCAAGGAAAAACTGTCAGTGATAAATCTCATGATTTCTCTGTAGCACCAAGCAACGCTGTTAGCTGTAAAAAAAACAACACCTGAGAGGTTCTCACATGCAGCTTTTCACAAACTCCCCATACAGTGCTAAACAGGTTCCAGTGCAGACCAGGGACTGCAATGGTAATTCAGTGAAATTTATTTCAGTGGCTACACCTGCCTCTTCTGTTCAAGTGATTGCAAATCTGTAAAATAATTACTTGAAATGCTGTCTCCCTCTTCCTGTAAACTCTACAGAAGACTGTCATTGAACAGGGAAATTAAATGAAACTGAAAACAATGCAAAAAAATCAGCCATTGGAGAAAATGTCAAAATTGCAGTGATGTCTAGCAAGAGAAATATATAGTACTGGTGAGCAGAATGTCCATAAATGACTGGTGCTTATTATGTCCCTGCTTAAAACCGAGCTCTCAAGGCCCATACAATCAGCAGGAAGATCCCCAGCTGATCTTTACTTTCATATCCCTTTTAAAAATATGGCATCTTTTTCTACATACATTTCTGTTTACTAGTTAGATTTTATATTATTTCAATCCTTTAATTAAAAAAAAAAAAAAATAAACTCTTCACCCTGAGAGAGACCCAGTGCAGGAGCAAGCTCCCCATGCTCAGAATGTAAAGGCTATAGAGGAAGAAACAGTTTGGCCACCCCGGTGCTGGAGGTGCCCCCAGACGTGGTTTTGCTTTTTATTAGTAGCCCAGGGAGATTAGAGCAGCTAAACTGTTTGCAGTCAGCACTCCAGAGACCTTTGCTCCCTTGAGCTGAGCTGTAACCAGCATCTGGCCCTGCCGTGACCTTGGCTGACTGAAATGATATTGAAGTGAAGGACTTTTTATTTTTTTTCTCTCTTTCTTTTTTTTTTTTTATTTATTATTTTTTTTAATTTCTTTCTTTTTTTCCTCCCCTTTTTCAGCTGGTTTAATACTGATGTAGATTAGAGAGCCTCTGATATAAAGGAGAGGGGGCTCAAATGGCATCAATGTTATCAATTCATCTGTAACCAGTTCCTGAAGTGATGCCTTACAGTAAGCCAGCCTGCAGCTAAGCGACTCTGCCATCATCAGGCTCAATTCAGCAATGCAAAAGACAGGAGGGCCCATTGCAGCTGCTCTATGAGCCCAGGACATTCTGCTGAAAGGTTGCAGCAGTTCCCTGCTACAGGCATTGTGCCAGAGAGACATTGTATGTATTTGTAACTCTCAAAGAAAGTTTTCCTGTGAGAAATTTCCTATTGAGGAAATTCTATTTCCTATAGAAATAGATCAAAACTGGGAGGAAAAAAAAAAAAAAGATCAAAACTGGGAGGAAAAAAAAAAAATCTTAAGGGAAAGGCTATTATTATAGTTCATGAGCTGACATATCATCTGAAGCCAAGAGAGAGAAAGAAAAGTGTTAGAGCAAAACCACCTTAGGAAGTTTGGGATGGCCCTGGCAAGTATTTTTAAATATTTCCAGGAGACTTCTGCAGATCACCTTCCAGCAATATCTACAGTCCTGATAAAGTAGGAATTAAAATATAGATTGGATGATCAGGATCACTGAACACATATTGTATTCCTAGGGCTAAGCCAGCTAGCTAGGAAAAAAGCAAAACCTGGATGAAACAATACTTAAAACTTGTACTGAACCCAGTGTGATCCTTTAGAGCTTGAAAAAAAGTCTCTTCTGAGGGGTCCTCACTTCAAAAGTCCTGTCATCACCCCAGAAAATGTAATGAAGAGGCAAAGAATAGGTGGAAGTAATATTCTGAATTGAAATAACCCTCAGTAGACAGTAGTACTTGCAACCTGGTCAGGTATTTAAAATCAGAGTAAAGAATGGCTCTGCCTGCTTTCCCCTTTTTTATACATGGCTGATGACTGCATAGCATATTCCCTTTTGTCACCAGGATGCAAAACACACTGCTGCTGGGATTTTAGCACTTGAATGAGTTACCTGGACATGGTTGAGTTATGATTTTCATTCAGCATTGTGGGAAAGTGCAAGAACAAAACCATGCAAGAAGAAAGAGGAAGAGAAATATCTCCTGCAGCCCCACATCCCTGGCCCTCTGCCTGCTGCTGCTTGAAGCAGACCTCTGTGCATGAGGTGAGCTTTGGGGTGACCTTGTTTTGCTGCTCATCTTTAGCCTCAAGGGCAACACTGAAAGCCCCCATCACTGGACTCATCACTTGCCAAGAAGAGCTCACCTCTGCAGCGTGTTATATTTAAGCTCCTGAGGTTTGCTGAGCATTTCCTTTCCCTCTCCCTCCCACCACCTGTGTCCCCCTTCCTGGAAATACCTCACTTGAGTCGTGACTCTTTAATAATGCTAGAATACATATATAAGGTAAAAGAATACAGCTCACACATCCCTGCCCATCATGAGCTTTTTCCTTCCATGACCAGGTTGGACAGAAGCTGGAGTTTTTGCGGGCTATTTGGAATCAAAGAGAAGGATTTATGATTAGTCTGATTATAATACATTCCAATACAAGAATGTGTGTGTGTTGGGGGGGGGGGGGGGGGGGGGGGAATCCCCAAACAGACCCTTTACCAAAGACCTATCTGCTTTATGACTGAGATGGGAGAGCTGGATCCTCACTCTCCCATAGTGTATCTGTGTGCAAGCAGACTATAGCTGCTGCAGCTTCTGCTAAAGGTGTTGTGGATGCTTTTATGTGCAGTACTTTGCACTTTGATGGCTGCGGTGGTAGGTTGATATGCAAGAGTGCAAGGCATGTGAACGTAATTCAGGGTCGGTATTTTATTCCTAGTTAGGCAGCTGGATATTATTCTGCAGACAGTTCAGATTCTTATACAGGACTAAATGCCACTGCATTGTTATGGTTTTGCATCCTTGGTTTTGTTATGGATCTGTTAAAATGGCCACACATGGGAAAAATGAATCAAACTCTCCCTTCTCATTAGTGTACATCTGACCTGAAATGACTCCCACATCTACATATTTCACTGATGATCTCATGGTTATTATTAGCCAACATTTGTTTTTTTGTGTCCAAAAATTGGAAACCTGCCCAAGCTCTGCTTTTTACACAGAGGGTCTATGTGGACTTCTTTTAAGGTATGTGACAGCTAATGAAGTGAAGCAAGTCTATTTTCAGAGTATCAGAACTGTTAAATAGGGGTTAACACCTCCACTTCGGGATTTTCTGTCAGAAAGAGGCTGAGAACTGCTGCCTTTTAGAGAAATAATTCCTTACTAACCCTGAGTGAGACAGTAAGTTCAGCTAACAAAATAAAAAGGACCAAGCCTGCAACCTGACTGGTATGCACGATTTCTTTTCTTCTACCAGATAAAGTGCAGAAAATGTATAAAGGCTGGAAACTGGTCTCTGTCTAACCTCTAACTCCCTTCTCCTGGTGTTTTCAACAAAGCAGAGCCCACCTGTGGACCCAGAGGCCTAAGATATTTGGTGCTAGGCCCTTGCTACAACTGCTCACGAAAAAGGAGAAAGTGGTGAGTTTCTGAACAGATGGCTCATATGAGGTGACACAAAGCCAGAAGGAGTGTCTGATACACCCAAGGGTTGTGCTGTTATCCAGAGGGATATAAACAGGCTAGAGAAATGGGCCAGCAGGAACCTCAGGAAGTACAACAAGGACAAGAGTGAAGTCCTGCACAGGGGAAGGAACAGCCCCAGGCACCAGCTGGGAGCCACTCAGAAAACAGCTTGGCAGGAAAGTATCTGGGGGCTTATCCTGGTGGACACCAAGTTGCTGCAAAGAAGGCTAACAGTAATCCAGGCTGCATTAGGCAAAGTGTTGCCTGCATGTGAAGGGAGGTGATCCTTCCTCTTTGCTCAGCATTGGTGAGGCCACACCTGGAGTCCTGTGTCATGGGCCCCCCAGTATGGGAGAGGACAGAGTCCAATGTAGGGCCACAATAATGATGAAGGGACCAGAGAATTTCTCCTGTGAGGAGAGGCTGAGCGAGCTGGGCCTGCTCGGCCTGGAGAAGAGGAGGCTCAGGGGGATCTCACCAATGTCTACAAATCCCTGAAGGCAGGGTACAAAGAGGACAGAGCCAGGCTCTGCTCAGCGGTGCCCAGGGCCAGGCCCAGGGAAGTGGGCACAAACCAGAGCACAGGAGGCTCCTTCTGAGCACCAAGAGGCACTTCTGTGCTATGCAGGTGCCGGAGCCCTGGCCCAGGTTGCCCACAGAGGCTGTGGAGTCTCCTCCTTGGAGAGCTCCCGAAGCTGCCTGGACACAGGCCTGGGCTCCCTGCGCGGGGTGGCCCTGCTGGGGCAGGAGGAGCAGGTGGGCCCAGGGGGCCTCAGCCACGCTGTGATGCTGTATTATGTAAACACATAATGCCAATATGGCAAGAATAAACTGAGTAGTGTTATGAATGGAGATAAGCTTATCTTGTACTGACATTAATTCTTCATGAAGTATGCATGATAATTAATGTTAATCTACAAAGAAATTCTTGGAAGATTATCTGCTACATCTCCAGGGTGAAAAGGTCTGAGTTGTGGCACTGAATACTAACAGCAGTACATTTGATTTACCAGCAATCATCAAGTTTTACACCAAAGGTCAGGAATAAATCCTGAGTTTGTAAGCTGTGAGAAAGAAATGTATAAACACTTTAATTTTGCCCTGTCACTGTTAATTCCATTTCGTATTCACTGTGATAGCATTGCTGCTAATGAATGTATTTGGTAATAATGTGGATGTCATATATATTTATTTTCTAATCTCTTTCAATGGTTCAGCATGCAAAACAAGTTAGGAGCTCATCCATTTTAAATTTTTATAAATTGAGAGGGAAAAGAAATAACATTTTATTTCAAAGAAGTACTTAACAAATATATATCATATTTAACTTCTCACAGTGGGGACCTGCCCTATCACTGTACAATTACGACTGAACACAAAATGATAGTGTTCAATGGGAAGAATTGTTCAACAGAAAAGAGCAGCAGGAAAATAAATGACTACAAATACACTTTAAAAATCTCTTTGATGACCTAAACCACCTTGTCTATAAATCATGATGTTGCAGTTTCAAAACCTGATAAAATATGATATACATGTACACAGACTAATGTAAGCACCTGTCCCCATCATTTTGCAGACTGGTCCCTGAAACCCAAGGTGCCCAGGCTGAACAGAGTCTAGGTGTGGAGGATGAAGAGTTGTTCTCTCTGTGACCCTCATAGGCCGTTTTTCCACCATTGTCTATTGTTTCTGTAACCGCTTCATTACCGTTTTTGTGAATTGATGAGGTTTGGAAACTGCTGCAGTGAAAAAAGGAAGTGTTTGGCAGCATTTCTACAAATCTGAAGGCTGTTACTGCCAGGGGACATGCTACTCTCTTGTGACTTCAAAAGTGGGACTGAGTTTAAAAAAAATAAAAAATTGGGAGAGGAAGGGATAGAAAACCCAAATTGATGTTTTTCAGACTCTTTCAGTGTTTTCTTCTGAAAAGACTACTAGTTTACTATGCAGTAATGTGTCCCATGGATTAATTTTATTATTTGATTAAGAAAAAGTAAATATTTCCTTTAAGCCTTTCACAATTTGTTGCCTATTAATTAAGATGGAAAAGCACATAACTGCCTGAGCAGTGGATGGATTATGAAATAATTTGCAGGTTGATGGGTTCCCAGCTTATACTTGCAACTTTGTGTCATATCAAATTTAATACCTTAGTGATGTTCTGACTGGCTTTGGAGCCTTTACAAGTGTTAGAAATACAAATAGAAACTAATATTTACAGCGTACTTATTTAGAAGCTTATGAAATGTCAGGCTTGTCTTTATTGCAGACTTGACTCATTGTGAAGGAGTCTTCTGGCTTCATTTGTTACTACATGGAGAATTCATTTTGGCATCTCCCTTTAGGGACGGTTTCTTAAACTGTGATTGCATTAATAATATCTCCTGAAGTAACCAATTGAATCCATTTCACATTGGGGAAGAATTAAAGCCCAACATTTGTTTTTTATAGTGAGGAGATTGGGCTGAGAGGCAGCCTCATGGCTCACATCTCCCTTAGGAGGAGAAGCACAGATGGAATTCAGGGCACGTCTCAGAGCTACGCCTGAGGAGTTTCAGACTGGGCACCAGGAAATATTTCTTGCCCTGGAAGGTGGTCAGACACCAGGCCAGGCATTTGGATAATGCCTTCGATATCATGCTTTAAATTTTGTTTAGTCCTGAAGAGGTCAGGCATTTGGACTTGATGATCTTTGTAGGTCCCTTCCAACTGAACTGTCCTAATTCTAATCCAATTTGCTGACAGCCAATAACCAGCCAAGCTATGGAGTAATACACACATTTTCTACCATCTTTTCTGTACGGCATATATTATTTTTTTATGTTTTCTACTCCTGAGTTAGTTAAGTGTCCTTAAATGTGGAAAGTTTTTATGTAAAAATAACAAAGTCTTTTTAATAACAACGACTGCTTCTGTTCCCAGAGAATAGTGCTACTTAACTAAAAATCTGGTTTCCTTTTTTAAGTGAATAGATTTTGAGGCCAAAATTGTTGATTTATTAGTATTACTTTCCTCAGATGCAAAAAACAGTTTTCTGGATGAAGAATAAAAGGTCACCCTGATTTTTGCAAGTGTATATACTGTATTTTTTCCATGGTTAAGCTTGTTGATTTTTGGGTTTAGGATTATCAAAATATCAAACATTCATTCAAGTTCTAAAAGATTATTATTGGTGATCTTTGAAGTGCTAAAAAGGGGGAACTTAGCCTGAGTTTTTTAAATAAGGTCTCCTTATATTCACTAAGAAAAACACAAACAAATTTGTCATGGAGTCACCTATACATTATCTAAGAGCGTGATCATTTCTACAGAGTGAGTTTCTTCAGGAAACCTACCATAGTCTACAATCAGTGAGCAGTATTGATGGACAGCAGTTAGATCTGCACGGGAATTTGATTTATACCGATGACTTGATGTCTATGGAAAGCACAAAGGGATTTGTTTGTGCATTACATTGACAACCATAAAAATATTGCCCAGGTCATTACCATAAAGCAGTAAGAGAAAAGGATTACCAGATGCTGCTGCTTCTGTTACAGGACTAGCCAAAGCCATAGGGAGCATGGGCATAATCCCATGCTGTCAGAATTTAGACTTGCCCATTTTCCTAGCTATACCATAAGAATAATTAGACTTGTATGTAGAATTCCTGCATTTTGTCCATATTTGCCTTCGTTAGCTGATACCAGAAACTGGATGAACCATAAAGTTTGCACAGGGAATAGCATGGATTGAATAAGAGCCATGTTTTTTCAGCTCTGTTTGCTCTTTCTGAGGTTACTGGGGTTGGTAGGTTTCATGTTTGCCTCCATAACAAATTTCTTTCTAGGCTCTAATTCTTAAACACAAGAAGATTCTTTGCATTTCTTCAATGTGATAACTTCATTTTTTTTTCCCCTTTCTAGTGACATTTTTTCCCTCTCCAGAATCTGAATCTTTCTGAAGCCTGTTAAATTTCTGGACTCAGTGGCTTCCTGCGATAATAAGTCTTACAACCTAAGTATGTTACAAGAAAAACATTCTGCTGAATTGTGATTTTTTTTTACCAGACATTTTAATGATACTTGATATTGTTTGGTAAGTCATCTAAAACACAGCAAGGCTGTGGTCATAGCCCATCTGGGTACAAGGTACCTCTACAGCTGTGATCTTCAGCAGGTGCCTAGCTTGCCAAGCTGTCTTTGAGGCATGCCTGGACATTCTGACTGAGAAGGGATAGGAGAAAGGAAAAAAAAAAAGGGCTGACCCATACATGTTAAATTGCAGAGGATCTTTGTGAAGAGCTCCAGGGTAGTTCTGGGGCACGACAGAGCCTCAAAGAGCACCACCTTGCCCTGCTCACTGAGGAACAAACTCCTCTCCCAGGCTGATAGCCACACATATCTGAATCTATGTGGATTCCCCCAAGATAGTTCAGAGACAAGAAAAGTCACCTGTGAAAGTTAAGCTTAAAAAAGCAGCAGCACTGATGAGTATTTTTGGCATGAACTGAAGAATCCTTTTGTTCCAGCTACAGCCCACATGCTGATTCAGCTCAGCAGCTCTCCTTTCTGTTCTTTTCATTTCCCATGGCTTTCTTAAACACCACTTCTAGGTTGCTGTTTTCTTCCAGCCTGCTTAAGTTATGTTTTGTAATGATAGTTCATAAAAATATTGGCACATACTCTCAACTGGTGGCAATAGTCTGTAGGAACATGCTACCCATCAGGGTATGACTGTGCTCTTTTTCATATTTTTGCTATTTTTTATCTCAATTACAATAAAGTCTTTTGATACTGCTAAAGTGCTAGAAAGGCATCATATCGTAAATGGTAATCAGGCTTTTCAATATGAAATGGTCTGCATAAATTTGTAAAGGCTATCCAGAGCTAAATTCTGCTGTAATTTATAACAGAGTCACTGCCCAAATTGGTCAGCATTAGCAGGCATAGCTTTTCTGGGATGGAGGGGTAGTGTGACCCTTACACACTACACCTGTGTGTGTTCTGCTGACCTGAGCTCCAGACAAAAGGCAATTTTAAGCAGAAATTGATCTTCAGGTCTATTTATTTCCTGTTTAGCACTCTTTATTTGCTAAATTGCTGTAAGAATGATAGCTGAATAGACCAGTATTGCAAATAAAGCAAGAATCACATTTTAGTGCATGCTAAAATATCTGAAAATATCTGAGCTAGAGACATGGTAGAGATGTTTCTTCATGATGGGTGGCATTAAAGGAATTCTAGGGCCATTCATTCACTAGTGTTTCAAGGACCACGTGATAACAACCAGATGTGTTTATTTGATTTCATCCTGCAAAACCAAAATCAGCTTGTACAGATTCGCAGGCAGATCAGTCTGTTCCTCTTATTTTTCCCTTTTTTGGACCTATGCCTGACATGATGTCTATGCTACCAAAATCGAACTTTTCTTCTTCTATCTTCAGGTTTATGATTTTTTTTTTTTTTTAATGGGCGTTGGGTAACAAAAAAGCATATGCTTCCACCACAAATACAGCTGTGTTGGTGTTGGTTTTATTTCTTGTACTATTATTACTCATCAGACTAGTTTATTTGACAAATCACAGAATCACAGACTTTCTAGGTTGGAAGAGACCTCAAGATCATCGAGTCCAACCTCTGACCTAACACTAACAGTCCCCACTAAACCATATCCCTAAGCTCTACATCTAAACGTCTTTTAAAGACTTCCAGGGATGGTGACTCCACCACTTCCCTGGGCAGCCCATTCCAATGCCTAACAACCCTTTTGGTAAAGAAGTTCTTCCTAAGATCCAACCTAAAACTCCCCTGGCACAACTTTAGCCCATTCCCCCTCATCCTGTCACCAGGCACGTGGGAGAACAGGCCAACCCCCACCTCGCTACAGCCTCCTTTAAGGTATCTGTAAAGAGCAATAAGGTCGCCCTGAGCCTCCTCTTCTCCAGTCTGAACAAGCCCAGCTTCCTCAGCTGCTCCTCGTAGGACTTGTTCTCCAGGCCCCTCACCAGCTTCGTCGCCCTTCTCTGGACCCGCTCAAGCACCTCCACGTCCTTCTTGTAGCGATGGGCCCAAAACTGAACACAGTACTCGAGGTGCGGCCTCACCAGAGCTGAGTACAGGGGGACGATCACCCCCCTAGCCCTGCTGGTCACACTGTTTCTGATACAAGCAAATGATAAGCTCTATTCCGTGTCTCACATGACTTATGTCTGTATGGTCTCAGCCCAAACTGTAATGACAGAGCCTTTTCTCTGAATCCTCCCCTCACCCTTTCCCTCAAAAATCTCCACAACGCAGCTGATGCTAATTCATACTTACATTTCACTACCAGTGGCCATGCAAGGACAGATTGTCTCTACTCAGTAGAGGCAAGTGCTGGGTATTTTGTGGTCATCATCTCCCAAACTTTAGGGCATGCTGACAGAAAGGAAAAAAAGAAAGTAAAAGCTGAAACCTCAAGTAAAAAGCCAGCACGTTAATTTTTATGCCTGCCTAAGAAGAACTCAATAAATGTGGACAGCAGGTCAGAAGTTGTTTGTGGTGGTACTGGCGATCTTCCACTGGACAAGTCATGAGCAAAAGGAAACTCAGCTGCAGCTGCCTGAAAGACTTGGGCATCCTGAAGTATGTCTGCCAGTGAATTTCCACAGTGAATTTCCACCAATACACACTGGTGGTATTCATGTGGCCCAACTTTAGCTGGCATACTTTAGTTGGCTGGGTTAAAAGATTAGTCTCCATAGGCTTCTTTGAGGGTCACCGAGGAGAGGTGAGGAACCAAAAATTCTGGTCTGAATTTTCTGGAAGCACCTTTCTAATTAAATAAAATAGACCTCTAACAGACATTTCCCCATAAACTAGATGAAACCCTGTTAAATCAAAGATGAGTATACTTGGTGTCCTTGACTTAATACTCAGGTGTTCTTTTTTTATTCATATTTTCTGAAGAATTTTTTTTTCCTTCTGAAAAAATGTTATAAGGAACTTGAAATTCAGAAGATTTCAACCAACTGTGTTTCTTATCTGATGTCCTTTCACAGCACAACCTCGTCATTGTCAGAAATGTGTAACACCTGAAGAATAAAATGATTCTGTTGATTCTATGTAGGTATATTAAAATGTTAGAAATTACCTTAGCACGGTGATGATGATTTTTTCTATTTCTTTAAAAACTGGAAAAAGAAGAAAGTGAACATTGGACTATTTTCTCCTTTTTTTGACCTTCCTTTGGAACGAAAGATCTAAAAATAGCATTCATTGCTAGTGACAGGATGGCGTTTCAGATGCAGGTTCTAACCCAATCAGTTACTCAAATGTAGGAGTAAGCTATTTCTATTGAGCAGTAAGACAGATTAAACACAGAGTGGCATTAAAGGGAGACAGGGAAAGTAATGCAGAAGCATCACCGTTATTTCTTGAATTTAATATTAAGTAAATGACCTTAAACTGCTCATACACTTGAAAATAAATTCCTGTTCTGCTTGGGTAGTGCTTCCACAGTGTTTATTTTATTTGTGAGCAAATAAAATGAGGCAATGAGACAGATCCTACATTTTCCTTTTTTCTTTTCTATTTTTTGTCAAGCAAACTTAAAACACAAGTCAAAAGTTAAAGATTTTTTCAGGAAGTAGATGATAATACAGTAAATAACCTTCCAGAATGGAGTCGTGGGTATGTTGATGCCATCAGGCCTGGAGCAGGTACTGGCATGGGGATACCAGGATGCTCAAGGCACCAAGCCAGCTGCTCTCCTTTGCCAGGCAGCACGTGTCCTTCCCTATTTTGTGACCACAGAAGCAGGTTGAAGGTGTGGACACTACATCTGCCCATGTTTGTCGTCCTCATTTAGGCTGTAACACTGTGTCTGACAGGGACCCAAAAACTGCATCAAAATTATGATTTCTAGTCCTTATTTCCACTTTTTCCACTCCTTGCCTCTCCTCTCCACTGCTCTTCTGTCTCCTTTCCAATGGCACAGAGAAGAGACTACAGGATGGAGCCCATGTCCCCATCATCTCTCCATCCCAATCCATTTTATTTGTGAGGAACATAGAGACGGTGCTTCTTTGGTAGCTGAGGAATGCTGAAAAACTTTTTTGGGGGAAATATTTCCCTGTAATGAGAATATGTCTGGGTTGAGGGGTACCTCCACCAGCAGGCAATGAGAACAGCAGTAAAGCCAATGATAGAGGCTGAAGCTGAAGTTGATCCCTTTTCATGTCTTCTTTGTCCCTGCATCTGCAGTATGGTTTACATAAACCAGGGGATCTAGAGAGTTGCTGTAATACACCATAAATGTTTGTTCGTTGTCTTTTGTATTATAAAAAACAAAGAGTTCTGTTTGAGGAGCGGGAGTTGTGAAAGCTCCCTGCTGAAGTAACGAGCTGTATAATGCTTGGCTAGAAACTATGAAAATTCTTTCACTTAATGTAACAAAAAAGAGAACCCCCTCCCCTTCTCTCCTTCTGCATCTCAGTTGCCTCTTTTGTTCAAAGACCCTGCTGCAAAGCTCATGTAACCATCTTCTGACAAGTTGCTAAACTAGTGTATCAACATCCTGCCTTCCTGTCTCACGCTGGGCCAACATGACCAAATAAAAAAAAAGTTGAACCACAACGCCGAGGAAGACTACGGCCTTCATCTTCACGACCACCAGAGGGACAGAGACGACCCCCTAGTAACAGTGCGCGCAGTCACAGAACATACCAGGATGTGCTGCGTAATCCCGGAATTACCAAGATATAAAAAGGGACCCTGGCGGGGGTGAGATGCGCACCATTGGCAGAGCCGAGACTCCCCGGCTGCCCAGTGCTGTTTTGCTTGCTGTTGGCTTACTCAATAAATTCCTTTCTATGATTAATACAATGCTCTCTGAAAATTAATTAAGGGGGCAACTTATAACAGTTGCATTGCTTAAAGAACAATCTAAGATTCTCTGACATTAATTTTGAGAAAGGTGGTTGTTTTGCAACTCCAAAAACACTTCTTCTAGAAGAACAGTTTCACCAAACTGAAGCACGGTGCAGCTGTGCATGGTGTTTGTAATGTATCGGTTTTGAGGACATGCTTGTCTGTCTCCTGAAAAAGGACATACACTGATCATAAGCATGGGGCTAAATGTAAACTCAGCAATGAATTAAATCCTAAAAATCTCTCTCATGAATTAGAAATTGTTAAATTATTTTTATGACTGCATGTCCCTAGTATGTCATCTTCCATTCTTACAAAGCTGTTTATTTTATAATACTGTGTTGTTGCTATCCTCGATCTCCACATAAAGGCAAATGCCACTGGAAAGCAACTCTGACAAAGATATTTGAACCATGGGCAACTAATTATCTGTTGATTTGCCAGGTATGACTGTCCCTTTCAATCCCTTTCCCTTCAACCAAGATGTCTGCTGAAAACCTGCGCTCCTGAGTCCTTTACTGCTCCCAGGGCTCTGTAATCCCTCCTGATACTCCTCAGACTGCTCCTGGCTCCATCTCCGGGACCCACATCAAACATGAGCAGTGAATAACAGCCCTTTGGCTGTATGAGGCTCAGCAGTCTCTAGTGACATCCCTGATACCAGCCCCAGGTAAGCAGCGGACTTTCCTTAAGAGAAGATAGGGTTGGCAGGGACTGCTTATGGGGCACTGCTTCGTTTTGCATTTGAAAATGTGCAGCCGAGGCCGGCCGCCTCGGAGCTGGCCCAGCCGCAGCGCCAGCCTCGCGGTCACACAAGGGCCTTGAGCCACGGCCTCAGCCAGAGGGCTGAGCAAGAGTGAGAGCGGCAGACGGGGGGCGAGCAGTGCCAGGGCAATGGCGGCTCCACCCAGGCCCTTGGCACAGAAACAGTCCCTGGGGAGGTGGCGATGGATGGTGCGCACCAGGCAGGGGGACGGGGTACACAGCGTGTGAGAACCGTCCGCAGTGCTGTGGTGCCGGGTGTGGGAGCTTGTGTGGTAAGGCACAGAGTTCTGCCCCTTCCTTTCACAGAATCACAGAATCATCCAGGTTGGAAGAGACCTCCAAGATCATCGAGTCCAACCTCTGACCTAACACTAACCAGTCCTCCACTAAACCCTATCACTAAGCTCTACATCAAAACGTCTTAAAGATGCAACTGGCACAACTTTAGCCCATTCTTTGTTGTCCTGTCACCAGGCACGTGGGAGAATAGACCCCCACCTCACTACAGCCTCATTTAAGGTACCTGTAGAGAGAATAAGGTCGCCCCTGAGCCTCCTTTTCTTTTTCAAGTCCATCCTACCTACTGGCATTCTCTGTGAGCACAGTTTTTGTCATGCTCCCTACCAGGCAAAGAACTTGCCCCAAAAAGACTGTGGTAACCCAAACAGTGGGCCTGTCCAGAACTGTGGCTATATAGGACTCTGCCTGGTGTGAGTGCCAGAGCATGCTGCTGCCAGGGGAGGGAGGCAGGCAAGTATTCCACCTGTGTGAGGTGTGAGCAGCTGGAAGATCTACTAAGTATGGTAGCAGAGCTGAAAGAGGAGGTTGAGAGACTGAGGGCCATCAGGGACTGCAGGCGATATCTAGGGCCACCTCCAGAAAGGCTGACAGGGAGTCACTATGATGCCAAGCCCGGGAGCCATGCGAGGAATCACCGCTCACACCATTCTTGGAGGCCCTGAGATGACACAAAGCCTCAGGCTAGGTCCAGCTCCCTGCCAATGTCTCAGCATCCCAACAGGAGGCAAACGACAGAGCCACCAAGATGTGTGATACCAGTGCAGCTCTAGCTACAAGTGCAGAGCACAGCACTGTATGGGCTGCTGTAGGGAAAGTTAACTCCATCCCAGCCAGACCCAGCACAGAAGGCCACTGTGATGGTGCCTGGGCTGCGACCACAGTGGCCTCCCGATGTCACTTGCTCTTGGTGCCCACTGTCCCCGGCCCCATAAAAAGGGCAGCCCTGCAGCTGGCTGCCACTCGCTCCTGGAGCGCTAAGGAGACTTGGAGCAGCCCAGGTGCCAGGAATCTTTAGGCAGAGATCACTAGCATTTGGGTGCTGTCCTGGTCAGCCTAAAGGACGAGAGGAATGGTGCCTTGTGCAAAGAGAAAACACAGCGTAGAAAGGAAGGACCTCCAATGGCAACACCCTGCTAAACATCCCAGAATGGAGGAACGCGTGTACCTGGGAAGCAAGAAGAAGCACAGTCAAGACAGGAGGGACCTCCAGTGGCAATCCCCCACTAAATGTCCAAGGATGAATGAACACCCAGCAATGGAGGGGAGCACACTGCATAAAGTCACACTTACCTCCTTCCCTGGGAAGGTGCTGGAAGCACTCATTCTGGAAACCATTTCCAGGTGCAGGAAGGACAAGGAAATCACTGGGAGTAGACAGCATGGATTCCCCAAGTGTAGTGGGTTTACATGGCAAGGTTTTAGGTAGCAGGAGGCCATAGGGGTGGCTTCTGTTAGAAGAATCTAGAAGCTGCCCCATGTTAGATAAGGGCCCCGCTGCTGACCAGAGCCGAGCCAGTAAGTGATGTTGTTTGTGCCTCTGTGAGAGCATATTTAAGAATGGGGAAAAAAAATGCAGCTACACAGCAGCTGGGAGAGAGAGGATTGACTTTTTCTAAAAAATATTTAACCAGACTGCCTTGATGGCCATTTTGGAGTGGACTCTTTCTTGAAGCAGTCTGGCACCACATATGTCAACACTGGCTTTTTCTCAGATCTCCATGAAAAATGGCAAAGCACGTTGAAAATGTATTCCCTTAACTTTATTTCAGGCCATTTGCAGGGTCTTTGAAATATTGCAGCTGTACTGGTACCACATTAGTGGATTGACACTTTCAGGGGGGAAAAAATTCACAATTCTTAAATAGCTCCATTTTTTAACACCATAAGGTATTTTCACAGCATTTCTGTCACTGGCCACCCATTTAGAGGAACTCTCCAATATCATGCTAATAGGCTTGTGGATGCAAGTGCACTTCATCCACCCAAGTCATACAGGAAAAATGCTGTCTTTCAATCCTACAAAATAGTCTTTATAAGATAAAAGATCTTAGGGTATTAAGGATAACATTTTCACACTAGAAAAAATGCTGATGTTTTCTCCAAGGATTGTTTATCACACAGCTGTGCCGCAGCACAGGATGGAGGCACATAAGTATAATGTGCAGTTCCTCACCACTGGCAGTTTTTAAATACAAATATAAATGCAAAAAAAAAATAAAAATCATAGGAGAATTAAGATCATTCATATCTGTTTTACTTGTGCCTGGTCAGAAAATGAGTCAGCTGACAGAACGCTCCTATCTGTCACACACGTGCCTGGGGGTGGCAGGACTTGCACTGCATGATGGCCCCATGGTGCAGCATCCTTTGATACAGGACAGAGTCAGTAGAGATAGATCTGTGTAGCAGGGAGCCCTTCATCTCTGACAGAATGTATTAATTTTACTTGGTGGGTTTTCAGAGCAGAACTGTTTTTAGAAACCCACCTGTAGCCCTTTTACTGGAAACATTTGCCCTAGTCCCAGCCTGGACACCAATCATTGTGTCCATTGGGGAGGAAGAGAAATAATCCTCCCTACTCTACACATTCAGCCAGAAACCATCAACCTTCAGTGCTCTTTAAAGCTGTAATATCAAATATCTTCATTAACTACTTGGGGATGTGTGAAGGTTGAAAACATAGCATGGAAGTATATTTGTATTCAGAATATATATGCACATACACATGTACAGGGTACTCAGTGAACGTTGTTAAGGAGCTCCAAGACAACGAGGCTAAATTTAAAGTGTGCACGGTTTATTGCTATGCTATTTGAGGCCCTATTGCAGCCTTCTCTATATTCTTCCCTGACTGGTGGCATCTCCTCACAGTCCATACACAGATTTGACCTGAGTTGTCATCGATGAAAGTCTGTGAGAGCAGACAATAGTCCTTGATGGTTAATAAATATTCTTATTCTCTACAGGCTGTTTGAAGGCACTAATGATTCATGTCTTTTGAATAAAACACGTTGCTACTGTCCCTCTCAGGTCATGGGTAATTACAACTCCCATTGTCATCACACAAATGCTCTAGGAGGGCAGTTCACATATGGCAAAGGATGGTAGAGTTTTATGAGGTTTAGCATTGATGTCTATACTTTCTTGGCAATTATAAAGCCCACCAAATATTAAAATGCAATTAGAGTTATTACAAATTTTGGGAAGAACAACTTTCCACTTTTAGTTGGTTAGACATGCTTGTGAAAACAAAGAACTGAATGAGGAAGAGAAGCTAGTCACAAATTTGGGTTTCAGCAAATATTTTCTCAGCAACAGAAATCATCTCTTTTTCTATATCTAAAGAAAAAAAAAAAAAAAACAAAACCAAAAAAAACTAGAGGTTTCACAGGACTGCAAACATTCTGCTATTGCCATTTAATCAAAAAGGAAAATATTGGCTTTACATAGAATGGAATAAATTCTATGTATGGCATATAACAGGGTGGAATAAATTCTATGTATGGCATATAACAGGGTTTCTGGTTCACTCCCTGCCAATGACAAATGCAAAAATTAAAACTGGAACCAGTAATTTTACAACAAAACTGCTAAAATGTGGGAACCTGTCTACACTGCCTTCCCTTGAAAAACTAAATACTGTTTGCCATTGGAGCTTATTTGTTAGTGGCACAGTGAGAGCAAGAGTTGTCTTCCCACTGCCTGGCTAGGCAGATGGTCAGGCAAAGCTCCAAATTAAATAATCAGGCTAAAACATCCCTGGCTTCCCTAAGCACAGCGTTTGATGCTGAGTGAAAGGTTAAGGGAATAAAGGCCCCCTATCCAATACCTCCACAGAGCCAAATGCAGGGTGAGGGTTGAAAGAGTGACACTCCAGATTCTAGGGTACATGGTCACCTAAATGCTCAGACGCAGCTAGACCATGCCCAAGGCATGTCTGAGGCTGCTTCTCACTGATCTCTAGAGATGAAAGGTTCAGCTGGGCTGTGGACATCTGTGAAAACTCAGCACTGTGACTCTTCACATTTTCTTGCATTTTTATACTTTACAAAACCTAAACTCCAACTTGTAGTGATTCCTACATACAAGTGAGTGAAGACTGAAGCCAAAGAAGACAGGATCCAGGAACCATTTTACTACAGTTATGTGTGGAAGAAGAAACTCTTCATTTTCTATGTCATCAGGCCACTATCAACTTTCTACTTCTGCATTATGTTTTTTCCCCCAGTCAAGGAACAGAAATAGGCAGATCCTGGCTCTTCCTTCACAAAGAATCACAAAAGTGCTCAATTTTCAGCAGCTGCATTGAGAAAAGCAGGCTAAAGGTATTATAAATATCACCTGAACAGCACTGCAAGTCCATCCAACATGATGTAGCAGCTTTCATTGGGTTTTGCCATAAAGAAGCTTCATAGGAGACAGGAAAATTAATTGGGAAAATTATGAAGTTTGACAGTGATTAAAAGCATTATCTAACCACTTCCTTTGGTACTAAAGAGCCATTAATCACACTGTGGATATGGATTTATGTAGGGCTCAGCAGTGACCATGAAGGAAACACCGCTTTCTTGAAAAGAAACAGAAAAATGCACGAGGCTAAGGATCTTCTCAGAAGGGATCAGAGGACTTGTGGCTCACTAGTCCCATCACTCATTGCAAAGGAGAGCTGCTGCCCTACATATTGCTACATGCATCACTGCTGCTTTGCTTGGGAGAGCAGATGAACTGAGGTTCAGCAATCCCAGCTCAGCAGCCCAGCCATACAGAGCACCACATTTGCAACTCCACTCGCATCTCCATGGCCCTGTTTCCTTTCTGCTCCTTTCCCTGGGTTCTCATGTAACAAATAAAATTACCTCCATGCTGATATTTTTTATTTCAAGGTGCATGTTTTATCAAGGAAAAAATTACTAAGTTTTGCTCTTAACTAGACTTCAGTAATGCCCTTGTACTCTAGGTTTGTGTTTCAAGCCAAGCTGATTCCAGCAAATTGATCTGCAGAAAGCATACCAATTTGGAATAGTGATAACACTTCATTGACTGAAGTTGTATTTTATTTAAGTTGTAAACTGAACTTCAATTTATGGTCATTATACACTCATTTCCTTTTTTTATTTTTAGAATTGGTAATATAAAATTGTAAAATGGCTATGCTTACAGAATCACACAGAAGTCTTCCCAAACAGGGAGAAAAAGGCACATCTGTGCATCAGAAAAAAATAAATAAATAGCCACACAGATAGACTTGTAGTTTACACTGACGGAAACAGTTTCCCTAAGAGAATTCTGTTGTTCTTCAACAGTGATTATGTTAACCTAGTGTTTTTGAAAGTTTCTGTGAAAAACGTTAAGAACATGAAATACCACTTAAACCATAAATTTCTTCATTTGGCTAACTTGAATTCTGAAATCATGTTTTGCTGCTATAGTCATCTTTTCAGTCTTTAATTCAGCTAAGACTGCTCAGATGTTTTGAATTCACACCAAGATATTTCACAGACTATCTCTGGGGAGTGGGATTTAAAGCAGCTGTCTTTTTACAGCATGTTTATGACTCCTTTTTTTTCAGGTCTAAAGCATAAAATTTGGAGGGGTGAGATACTACTCCCTTTATAGAAAGGATGAAAGAGCTTTCACTTCTGCTACTGGTCCATCCTGATTCTCTGCCTGCAGGAAATGCACTTCCAGACTCTTACACAGTTATACCGAGTCTGAAACTCTGGTGCTTGGAGTACAATTAACATGTTTGTTTGTTTGTTTTTAATAATGGAGATTAATGGCATGATCTGTTAACAGGACTAAACTTAAAATTGTTTAATAGATACCAGTGAATATAGACATATACTTAAAATTAAGTAAGTATTTAACGTGCTTCTGCATGGAGGTGCTGATAGGCAAAAGTGACTGGAGCAATGGGAAATATGAAAAGCTGGGTTTGAAAATGAAAGGTAAGTTTGCATTTTCTTATCAACCTCCATACACCCATAACCACATACACTAGATGAAGATTTAGCCAGAAACAAGCTCTGATGCTTGACCTGAATTTCAAACATAGTTTCAATGTAGGTTTGTACAAATTCAGGCTTTGACATTTCAGGGGGAAATGGGATCATTGGCTCCAGTACACTGGTGACCAATTTTGAACATTGGCTTAAAAAGTTGCACTTCTAGAAATGGACAGAAATGTTTATGTGAGCAAATATCCAAAAGAAAAATGAAACAGTGTAGTGGGAAACAAAGGCAAATGGCTGGAAAATGTAGCAGCTCAGCAGTACGGTGTATAATGACTTCATTCTGGTAAATGTAAAATAAAATTGTAAGAAAGAATCTGAAATGCAGCAACTGTGCCCATCTTTGCACCAGGTCATCCAGCAGTGGGAGATGGCTCTTCACAGTGACTTCTGGAGCCACTTGGCATAAGGACTGAAACCCTCCCCATACCTCAGCAAGACCCACATGTCCCTCAAATCACAAATTTACCAGGTCGCTGCTACTCTCCCTGCTGGTGTCTGCTGCACCCACTGCAAGAGAAGACTTATTAACACATGGCTAATATCAGAATTGTAGTAGGAAACCCTAGAGGTCAAGTAATACCTGAATTCCTTCCTTCCTTTATATGGATCTTCAGATGAATCACTAGACCTTCTAACATACAATTCACCTTTCAGATTTATTTAGATTTTGCCATATTGCTATTAAAGGAACTCCTGGCCACTGCATGCACCAAGCTTAAAAAATTTTGCAAAAGCTTCAGCTGTTAAATAGTAGTGTGTCAATAAAATATTTGCAACAGAGCAGATGGGCTCCTACCACTGTGTGTGTTGGCCCAGGGCTCCTGGTAAATATAGAAGAGTGTTTTCTGTCATTCTGTTGAGAGTATTTATATACTGCCAGTCACCATCCTATCAAGGGCAGCATAGTATTAGCATTCTTCCCAACATGGTTTTCTGGACCATTGAAAAGTTTTGCCATGGCCGAAAAGGTCACATAGAAAAATGGTAAGTAGATAAAATAAATGTAGGGCAGTGACCCTATAAAACACAGAAAAGCCTTCTATCTTCCTCCTTCCAAGAGGCACAGCAGAAATCTGAGCTTCAGAGGGAATATTTCCAAATACAATGCTTATTGGAGACAGATGGGGAACAACAGAAGTGAGCATTGTAGAAAAGATAGACAGAAAGCTTCTACTTTTTTAATATGTATTGTAAAGAATCCAAAGAAACACTATATTAAAACCAGATATTCAGAAATACTTTTTTTCTCTGTAACCCTCAGCTCTGATACTGCCTGTGATGGAGTAACAGTGAATTCAAGATGCCAGCAGAGTGCAAGGAGCACTAGAAATGGTAGAGCAATGAAAAAACTCCTAATATCTACAGCTTACCAGGGAAATGATTTTTTAAAAATAAAAGAAACTGAAAAAGAGAGGAGTCACCTTGCTCCCAAACATGGGCCAACCCATCCCGCCCCAGGTATTTTGCAATGATATTGCTCGGCTGGCCTATTCTCTCTAGCCAAGAGTGAGGCCACCACTTCCACCAGAGCTTGGTACCAGACACAAGCTGTTCTGAGAACCCCGCTCTTATCACAGGCTTTTGTGGAGGAATAAAACCTTGAACCTTTCCCCATTACTCATGTCCCTGACAAGTGCTCAAGCTCAGCCACATGCAGTATACAGGAAAACTTCAGAGGTATTTTAGTAGAAAAGTGAATACAGCATTACTGATGTATCTGTAGCTTAGTAGTAATCCGCTGACATTTCAGGTTTGATGCAAACTCTGCTGACATGAATGAGATTATTTCATTTTAATTCAATGAGCTTTGGATCAGTTCTGGAGAAGGAAATTGAACAGTTTTCAACAAAATGTGTTCTTATTGCTATCATATAAACAAAAATGCCAAATACAAAATTCAGATGAAATCACTTCACATGCTCTCATCTCAAGCCTTAATCATATTTTTTTAAAAGGCTCAAATAAATTCAAAGACCCTGGAGAGAAAACGAAGTAGTCTTGGACTTTTCTGAAAAAGCTTAAACAAAAAGAAAGATGCCAGTTCCTCACTTCACTGTGTTGGATAGTAAGTGCAAACATTTGAATTTATCTAAGGTTTTAAATTTTTAAAGATTAATATATGCTCCTCACTGGGCTGCACATAAAGCGTTCCGTAAATGCATGTGTGCTTCTTCCAAAAACAGCTCAGCAGCAGGGCACTGACAGGGTGCCAAAGCATAGTGCTCTTACAGGGCTTTTTCTGATTAGGGATATTATTGGCAGGCCATGCCAGCCTGTTAGTAATGCAATGGATGGAACAAAATTCCTCTTTGCTTATACAGACTCATTTGATTTAGACCTTGTCAAATACCAACCTGAGAACAGCACTGCTAGAGTTGCAGAATAATAACCTAAAATAGGGACTAAGGTACTGCCATCTAAACAACAGATTAGGGTGATTTTGGATTGCCAATTATCAATTCATACTTTTGGATCAGAGCTATTGTTTTCATTTGCAATTGGCATAAATATTTTCCCAGTGTTTCTCTCAGGGCAAAATTGCTGTTTGTGACTCTGTGGGGGACATCACATGCTGTTGTGGTTTAACCTGGCAGGCAGCTAAGCACCACACAGCCTTTCCCAAGGAATCAGGGAGTCTTGGTTGGTGTGATATTGCCTCCAGTGCACCATCATGGTATCGATTGGCACCTGCTGTTCTTCAACCCTCAGCAACCCCACAACAGAAGGGTTCTCCAAGAGACCAGCCAAGGTAGACAACCTTTTAATGTCCTTTGTCTCCTAGGCAGCTATGCCAAAAGCCCACTGGTACGCTTTTGGATCCTTGAAATACCGTCTCCTGAGGTAGTCTATGCCAAGGATGCACTTAGGGTACACTGTGCACCAGTGTCCACCAGAGCCTTATATTTCTGTGGGTTCATGTGCCAGGCCATCAAATCAGCACAGTCCAAAAAACATGGCTGTCCCTTTTCCTCCACCTGGCTAGAGGCAGGGCCCCTCTAGTCCTAGTCCTAGTTCTCATTACTCTGTCTGGGGTCTGACCACTGGAAGCTGGAGCAGCAGTTTTCCTGGAAGAACCCCCTTCTGCAATTATTTTTCCTTGCAACTCATGTACCCATGCCTCTAGGGTCAAGGTACATTTCTCATCCAATTTCCTCTTGTTCCCTCCATAGTCATGCAGGTAAAATCACAGAGTGGCATGTGGTGTGTACTTCTCTATCCTCTTTCATGAGCAGAGGGATGCTTTCTCCTAATAATGGAGACACTGAGTTGTACAGGTAGGGGAGGAAGGTATATGCTCTTTAACCTCTCGGGAAAGTTTCTCCAAAGAAAGGGAGGAAGGTATATGCTCGTTAACCTCTGGGGAAAGTTTCTCCAAAGCACTCTCCTTGAGTTGTTGGACCTCTTGGAAAAGTTTCTCCAGAGCTGAGACACAGGTTTGTGTGTAAGAAGAGAGACTTTCTTCATACTGCTGGAGTTGATTAGGCAATTCATCCACTGTGAATTCCTCTCAGTCCTTCCAAGTCATTACGGCCAATGAGTTGGTATATGATGATGGTGCACTCCATACAAACTTCTGCCCTGTGGGTCATGTGCATTTGACTTCACCCGGATCTTGGGATATCTGTTTGTCATCTAGATCATCATAAATCACCTCCAGCATGCCTAGTTCACTCGGGTACTGGATACCCCTCTCCGTGGTGTTGCACTTGCCTGGGTGACATACAACATCTTCCTTAAAGGGATGACTTTCCTTCACACCTGACAGGAGTCATCTCCAGATGGTGAAGGCTTGTGCCACTTTTCCAATTGCTTTGTCATTGCCCCCTTCCCTAGCAAGCTGCTTGGCTTCCCTGCCCTTTAATTCCAATCTATTGGACCCATTATTGCAGTATCAGAGCAGCCAGGTGACAATGGACAACAGCTGAAATATTTTCGCATATCTCATAGCTCACTCTGGGATGCAGTGGTTACTGCAGCTTTCATGATATCTTCCTCTTTGTCCTCCTGTTCCCATGAAGGTCCTACTTTGGAGTGGCCTGTCTTGTCATCTTCTTCATCCTTCCTTGTCTGAGTAGGAGCTCATTTCCTTACTAAACAACCAGACTTTCACATCCATTGTTTCATCTTATATATAGGGGCAACTGATACTGGCACAGGTTGGTTCTCTAGCCCAGCCATGGGGCTTTTCACGGTAGTTGCAGTGTCCACAGGACCCAGCACAGAGGCTGGAGTGGCTGCAGTGCCTGTTACTGGGGCTGGAGTGGTCTCAGGGCCCAGCACAGGGGTTGGAGTGTTTTCCCAGCCAGCTGTGTATGCACCCCCAGCCTCCTCACTAGCAGGGCAGTATGAAAAGCTGTGAAGTCCTTGACTTAGTCTAAGTACTGCCCTGCAACACCTAAAACTTAAGTGTGCTATCAGTGTTATTCTCGTCCTAAATCCAAAACACAGCACCACACCAGGTACTAGGAGGAAAAATCTTGCCCAAACTAGATTTTTGTCTTTGTCTAGTTTGTCTTCTCCTCCCTGTGAAAGAAAACTCTTACCCCACTGCAGAGGTTCACCTCTCTATGCCTCCTCCAAACAAACCTTTGTCCTGCTTATAGCTAAGTCTAGAAATGCCCTTCTTATTTACTTGCTCCTAAGAGTAACTTCTCAAGGCTTTTACTCTTGTGATATCTTTTGTGTCTGTGTTATGATGAGTAGGAAAATAAATCCCCTCTTGGCTTCAGAAAGATTTTTCAAAAAGGCCTGATAACCCTCACATCAAATTTCATGCTCATATCAAGAGCATCAAATTCTCTTTTGAACAACAAGACCCAAAAACTATTTTCGATTTTGATGACAGGCATGCATAAAATCAGCAGGCCTTTATCATCCCAGGACATTATTCAACTGCACTTTCTTCCTAGGGCAAATGTTTATGAAATAAGATTATCCTTATCTTCTGGAACAAGCTGGCTAGTTATAGGAATTCAGTCCCTTTGCTTTTGATGACATCTTTCCATTGGTGTTAACAGAGAAACTCAATTTCTGAAAGTTTATAACCCGCTCAGTTGTGACATCTCTGAGAATACATTTAATCCTCCCCCCATTATGACTTTTCTGTAGTCCAGACAAACATTATGAAGACTTGCCTACATGGACAATTGGCTACAAAAAACTCTCTAACTTCTTACCACTTACATTTTTGCTCAATAAAGATGTTTTCCAGTTTGAATTTGTCACAGTCCCTTCCTGTGGGATTCCAAAACATCTGCTAGTTTCTGCTAGAGAAACACAGATGCATTAGCGCATCCACATCCATCCTCCCCTGAACAACCTGCTTCTGAACAAAACAAAGTTCCAGCCTTACAAGATGAAACAAAACCAAACTAAATCAAGCAGGGAGACAGAATAATCTTGTACGGGCATTGGAAAATCAGTCTTTTTTGTCATGTGTCCTCCCCTCTCAAGGTAAATAATAAAAGAAGAGAGTTTCTAAAGAAGATACTTAAGTGGAAGAAGTCATACTTGTGTGATGAAAACAACTTTTCATAAAAATGTTTGGATGACCCACAAAATGGACATTGATGTGCAGTGCATGACACAAGAGTCTCAGTGACTTTGAGCTAGCACAGCATTTCCATGTACCCATGGACAAGAGGTGCACAAGAACATAGCACCTCAAAGACTATCTTACTCAAACCATCAGCAAGAGCTGGTTGGACATCAGCAGCTGCTAGGGGAAAGATTAGGGAACAGGCATTTACTAAAAGTCAGCATATGCCTGAATGTTGTCCTCCTCCAGAGAATGGCTATCCATCTGCACTGCAGCCAAAATACCTTTTTTTTTTTTTTTTTTTTTTTCTCAGAGGGTAGTATTTATGGTCTCATGTGGCAAAGAAGTATTGATAAATATCTATCTGTCTATTTATCTACTCATCCAGGAAAGGGAGTAGGCATATCCATTGCTTATGAAAGCACTAGAATTCAATTTCCTTCATTGAAAAAACAAAACAAAACAAAAACAAAAACAAACAAACAAACAAAAACATTCAAAGCAGAAAGAAAATCTACCTGGACTTTGTTTTGATTATGATAACTGGACTGTTTTATTTTTCTAACAAGTCTATCCATTACAAACAGAGTAATGTGCACAAACTAGGAACTTGGTTATGAACAAAGAGCTCGGGTAAATACCAGCCATCCTGTTCCCCAGGATAGGGGTACCTTTATTCATTTTTTCTTTCTTTCCTCCTGAAAAATTAAATGTCCCATTTTCTAAGGTAACTGCAATCAGACGCGTAGCACACCTTCCTCTTGGGAATGGCAAACAGCTACACCCACCTGCAGGTTAAGACACCATCACAATGGTTACCTACTCCAGTTCCAGGGAGCTAAAACGAACAGCATGATCCCCAAAACAGAATTTATACATCTGAATTATTTCAGATAGAAGAACATCATATACTGTCTCCAGTAGAAGGGAGTCTTCTTTGCTTCATTTTAGTCTTTTAAAAAAAGACTAACTAGATTTGATTTCTGTTTTGTGACTGTGCAGAGAGCGTGTTGTTATCCAGCATAAGTCTCAGCTGGAGGCTGAGGAAAATAGTACTAAACTGAACAAGACATAAGTAAAGTACAGCAACACTTTCGGGCAGTGGTAAGATAACCGTGCAAATCTGCCATCTGCTAGAAGACAGCTGGAGCTGGGCTGGCTGCAAGAGTCTGGTGACTCTGTACTGCCTCACTGCAAAGTGTCCTGAAGTCTCCAGACCCTTGCTTCCTTGTAACTGTTCAAATCTTGTTGCCTTGACACAATTAAATCATTAGTGCTGCAGCAAAGGAATTTATTAAGTCTATCAGTGCCTCACTGACAGTAATCCTAAACAAAACTCAGAAAGCTTTTTCTGTTTCACAAGTGTCTGTGCTCTTTAGTTCAGAGATGGGGCTAACCTAACACTGCTGGCATTTTAGAAAAATAATATTCTAGTCAGGATCAGGACTCAGGAAACAAATCCTCTCCACAATACATAGTGCAGGGCACAGGCTAATGACAGAAATGATACGGTGCTTGATGCTTTGACCTTGCTTTCTATGCAAGGCTCTCCAAGCTTCATATTTCTGGAAGTGCATCATTTGCAATGGGCAAAAAAATCAGAGCTGAAACTCTGAGAAGGCAGAGCTCAGAGATACACATTTGTCCATAATGAAGACTAACTGGTTCTTAAAAAATACGTAGCAATTTTGCTTTAAAGATACATTAAGTCAAAGCTGAAGTCAGTATTTTGGGACAGTTATAATTGAGTCTGCTCAGACAGAGAAGTTAAACGAGACTAATTACCCACCATCTCTAGTTGAAGTAAATATTAAAACAAGGAAGATAAATATGGGCTGAAGTGTGATATTCAAATAACATGTAATTAACAGGTAAGGACCATGCATTTTAATCACTATGAAATTTTAGACAGTATTTGCAGCAAAGTCAGTATGATGGGAAATTACTATTTGTGCTTTAGTCCCTAGTTGCAAATAAATATATATATATATTTATATATAAAACACATATATATATATACATATATACATATATATATGTATATATATATATATTAGTCGAGGCCAAACCACAGGCCTCAACTTCCTGAAGGGCATATTCCCAAGAAACCCAAGCTCAACAGGTATCTGACCTGCTGGTCCGTCAGATCTGCAAAGCCCATCTGGACGAGAGGCCCTAAGTGGTGCAAAGTCCCCATGCCAGTTGGACACCCCTTGCTGAAGGATAATGTCAAATATACACACAAGCCTCTTAACTTCAACCACTATGGTCCAGAACTGGCATAGTCAATGAGTACAGCTGTTTTACACTGTTCTGTTTTTTTTTGTTTTGTTTTGTGTATATATATGTATATATGTATATGTATGTATATACATATATATGTGTATATATATATTTGTGTATATATATATATATTTGTTTGTATATATATATGTATATTTGCCTGTATCCTGTCTCATTGTTGTAAGAAAAACAATAAGAAAATTCCTTCTTTGCCAAATTTAAGCTGCTTGACTCTTCTCAGGGATTGCTTTGCTAGAGAGGAGGGTAAGTCTTGTACCTTATATAAAGCAGAATGAGATTCTTCAGAAGCTGCTTGCTTTAAAGCATCTCTAATCATACCGAAGTTGATAAAGTGAAGCCAATTCTTAGCACTTCTTCAAAACCCAATGGATTGGCTTTTTGTTTTTCTGCATGAAAATATGGTGAAGAATGTAATTGAAGAAAAGACAGTCTGACAAATAATTTCACAATAGCATTGCTCTTAAAGAAAAGGCAAAACCAAAATATCTTGGGTCTGGTCAAGGCAGCCAACGATTTAAAATGAGCCTGAGTATGAAAGGGCTGGAGGAAAGGAAGGGGACAAGGAAGGAAAAGATGACCTCTCCATGTGGTTTCTGTACAAGTTCTGATGTGTTCATTTTTTATATGTAAATAAATTTTATATGTAAATAATATGTTTATATGTAAATATGTTCATATGTAAATAATATATGTTTATATGTAAAGATTTATTTTTTTTGGTGAAAAATATTTAGAAAGAGAAGTTACAGTGACCTCTCAAAGGTTAGAATAACCTTTCTTCTTTATCTTTTCCTTTCCCCCTTTTTTCCTTTACTTCTCCTTTTCCTGTTTTACTTCTTCTTCCCCTGAGGGGAGGTGTTTATAGAGAACAACTTTTATGCAGAGTGCCAGAGGGAGCTGGGGTTGTTTAGCCTAGAGAAAACCAGGCTGAAAGGGAGACCTTATCACTTGCTAAAGCCACCTCAAAGGAGGTTGTAGCAGGGTGAGGATTGGTCTCCTCTCCCAAGCAACAAGCAGAAGGACAGGAAGAAATGGCCTCTATTTGAGCCAGGGGAGGGTTAAGTTGGTTATTAAGAAATATTTTTTTCACTGAATGGGTTGTTAGGCATTGGAATGGGCTGCCCAGGGAAGTGGTTGAGCAACCACCCTTGAAGGTATTCAAAAGATGTCTACACATCTGTGGTGCTTAGGGACATGCATTAATAATAGAATTGGCCATGCTAGGTTAACAGTTGGACTTTATGATCTTAGAGGTCTTTTCCAACCTAAATCATTCTGTAGGCTCCTGGCATACATTTCCAACCTATTTTAATCACCAGAGATTTGGCTCAACTCTTGTCTCAGATGGGCTGTGATCCGTTTCTCTCTTGACATCAGTAGTTTTAAATAAGATCAAACTTCATCCAAGGCCATCATCGTATGTTTCAGACCAGTGCTGTACCTGCCTAACCTCAAGTACCTGACAGCAGCTCCTTGGCAATCAATGCAGCTATGTTACTTTTGGTTGCCCAAGACCCTTGCCTGCAGGACCAGGGTCCTTTCCCAGGTGGGGAGGAGAGCTAGGCTGCTGGGCTCATAGCCCACTCGGCTACAGATACCATACCAACACTAGCCTCTGTAACTAGGACCAGGGAGTGGGAGCTCCTAAAAATATACAAAAGAAAACAAGAAGCTAATGCTTCTGGTTTGTGCTCAGAGAAGATGCATTATTCATACTGTACAGAGACAAGAGAGGGAATATGCCTGGCAAAGCCCCCAGAATGGTTTATTTGCCCTTGAGTAAAAACTTAGATTTTTTGAGTAGACTCCATAAATTTAGCAGGACTCCTGAAATGTCCAGATGTTTCTGAGCAGATGAATAAAGTTATCTTTCTGAAAGCTTACTGAAATTTTTATTATCTTATGCACTGTTTATGTGGGCAGATCTTCTGAACAAATAGCAGTAAATAGCAATTGCTGCTACAGGTATCCTGCCAGAGACACCCGGCTTAACTGGGAGGCCCTAAGGATGTTGTAAGAGTGGCTGGCAGACCACTGTTAAACACAGAAAATAAACATTGAGTCAATGAGTTAAACCTCTCTTAGCAGCCTTAGTGTAGCCTGCTACAAAGAGAGGGTTGTTGAGCAATGCTAACCAGGCCCTCAGGCAAAGCCCTGGAAGAGCAGGGTGTTGTGCTCTCAGGTGTACAGACCTCAGCTACTTCCATGGCAGATACATGGCCCTAAGAAGATTTCAGACTTAAGGCAGAAATTGAGTTAGCCCTCTCTGTTGAACTGATTCTGCAGCTTTTGCAGATTGGAAACAGTTTCTTCTCCATGGTAATTCTTTAGTAATGCTGCTCCACTTAGAACAATTAAAACTGGAAGAAAAAGATTTGCTGGTGACATCTTTGCCTCAGTAGGACAGCAGGACCAGATTTATATCTTTACTTTGTCTTTTTGTCCGGAGGGCTTACACTTCCATCTGATTATGCTCTCTCTTGTGAGATTCTCTCTGTGCTCAAAATAGAAAATGCCACTAACCCTGGGACTGCTGGTAAGGCTGGGGCATCTCTCAAATGGCAGTTTTGGTATTCATTCTCCCTACGTGAACCAACCTGCCTCCTTCTCTGTCTCTGATAGTAATGCTGGATTAGTGCTAGCCACATGTACTGAAAGGGTTGAGCTGGCTTCCTTGATTTCATAATCCATGTATGATTATTTTGTGCTTTTCCTTCTGGATTTTAGTTTCTCCTGTGCTTGCTTCCATTGCACACTAAAGACTTGATACACTTGAATACTCAGTTTTTGTATGTCTCTGCTTTCTCTATTGATTTTTATTTTTTTTTAATTCCCAAATGTGTACATACATTCCAATAGCTGTGTGCAGTCAAAATGAGCTTTACCCCAGTTGTTGAAGACCACTGGCAAATATTGTGGTACTACAACCTTGACACACTGTTCATATTTACAGCCTGACATAAAGAGAAAGTCAAGGGCTCATAGGGCAAAAGAGATTGACAGGAAAGACCTTTGAGGAGCCACAGCTCTGCAGCTCAGCAGTCAGCACATTACCTGAGGAAACATGAACCTGGTGCTGGGAACACTGCTTACCCACATTACATCAGAGTTGTTCGGTAAAACCCAGAAAACATCCTGGGACAAGAGACAGGACCTGAGGTTTCTTTTGCCAGCTCTGTGCTCAGCTTCGTCTTCCCTGCACCATTTACTGACAACTCCCCTGTCTTCATGCAACAAGGTACCCTTGCCAGGATATCTGTCATTTTCATCAGTTCCTATCACTCAGCTGTGCAAAACTTCCTGCTAGTGTCATTTAGGCTCTCTCCTTCTCATGGACTCCTTCTAGCTGCTAATATATACCAACAATTTTCACAGTCGCCTGCTTTCCATCTGCTACACTTTCACTGCTGTTTTTTTTGTCTTACTTCCTCTATGATCTCAGCTTGCTTTTGTTGAAGTTACACACTTTTCCATCCTTGCAGTGAATTTTAGTCTTTTTAGACATCAAATAAAAAGTCTCTAAACACTTTTCAGTTCTCAATCACATTTCACCCTATTTCTGTTGCTTTTCACAGATGATTCAATTCTTAACAGTTGTCAGTTTGGTAACTCTGGCCATTTCATAGATATAGGCTCAAAACTAGTGTAATGATTGACAGCAGGTCACTAATGCCTTGGATAAGGCCAGCGATTCAAGAATCTGCAGAAGAAAAGGACCGAAGAAACTTTGTAGTAGTCAATAGAAATCATGCACTTTTTTTATTAGGATGATAAAAGAAATGAAGTATTAAGTGGGAATGAAAGGTGCTGAAGGCTGCAAGAAAAGCATTGACTACCTTACCAGTAACAGCAGTTCTGAGCACTGGATTTAGGTGTCTATAGAAAAAGGAACACAGTGTTCACTATGAGAGCATGTTTATAAGGCACTGAGGAGCCTTCAGAGATAAATGGCAGATGATTTCCTACAGATTGATGATTTCTGAAGACAGAATTCATTCTGAAGCAGTGAACACAAAATTTACATAGAGATTTTTCGACTGAAGTGAAAATGGAAACAGCTAAACTGTGTTTATGCATGTGTATGCATATAAATATGTATCAACTTTGTTTCCCCACTTGACGTGATTGCTAAAGAAATTCCCATCCTGGCTTTTCACACCCACATGGGTACAGGAAGAAATTTAAAGGTTGCTTGAATTAATGTATCCACTGTGAAATTCCTGAGCACTGAAAAGTACACATTGGTGAGGAGACATTAGTGCTATGTAATTTATTGTTTGAGGGCTTCCAACTGAAATGTTACTGTACATCATATAACGCTTTTTGTTGAGTGGGAGTTCACCTTGCTTATCCTTGGCCAACATTTTGCAATGACATTCACTGTTCAAAATCTACCCTTTACAATGGAATTAGAAGCATTGAAATGGTGAGATATGTGTTAATTATTGCTTGGAAACATCTACAAAAGCATGGAAGGGTTTCCTGTGTTCAACAGATGAGAATGCAGTTTTTTGCTGTTGATAACTTCATGATGGGAAATGGATCTTCAGGGGTCTAGGAAGGGTGTTATGCAAAATATGAAGGTATATGTCCAACAGCTTTGTGACAGATAATGGAAAAGAACAGCCCTGCTTGGGAGGATGCTGGGAGGCTGCATGCTAGGACCATGCCCCACAGCGGGTGGCACAAAGGCAGGGATATGGCCCCCCCACCCAGAGCCACTACTTGCCTCACCCCTGCACCCAGGCCAGCCAAATCTACAAAGGCTCCTGACTAAGCAAGTTGGCTGTTCTCTGCAGCAGCCTCAGGAAAGTCCTGAAATTCTGCAGCTTTATATTCTAATAAAGAGGGGAAAAGGGACTACAAATTTAATGGGTTGGGAGTAAATGTTGAAGCCTAGAGGGAAAGAGAAGTCTTGTACAAAATTGCTAAAACAGAATTGTAGACCTCTTGTCTTTGTTTGAAAACTTCAGCCCAACATACAGGGTCCACTGCCTTGCAATGGTGCCAGCAAGCTTGTTCTCATTCCTTCACTTTTATAGTTATCAATTTCTACCTTACAATTATTCAGGGATATCAAATGATGAGAATAGAGAACTTCAGCAGATGACCAAACTTATAGATCATGAAATGTAAAATTCTTAAAACCAGTTTTACAGAGAATACTGGAGAAAATATTGAAAAGATTCAGACTGAGACTGAATTCAATGCCAGAGATACTCATACTTACAAACCATACAGATCACAAACATTAAATTGAATTTCGTTACCTTATTGGTTGGCATGACAGGCTTATCATCGTGTATGTGTATGTTTGCATTTGTAAGTGTAAGTAAGTGCATCTTCCTATGCTTTATAGATACAATATCATAGATTTGACTTTTCTGTCTTGGAAAGAAAGCCCCATCAGTAATTATACAGGGAGAAAACATACATGCTTCTTAGCTCTAACCTTCCCTGAATTATTGAGTCATTCAAAAAGCTCTGCACACCATTTCAACAGCTATCATGCCACCACCTTTTCTAAGAAAGCTTTTTGACATCAAAACAACAGACTTAATTGCTGCATTCCTCATAAACATAATGAAGGAATTAAGAAAAAAGAGATCAGGGATGACACTGCCACTAGTTTGGCTCTCCTGAATTCTCCAGTGCCAGTTATATCAGCCCAGCTCTTCCTATTTTAAATTAAAACCATACTTCATCTCAGAATTAATTTAATTCCATGGAATAAATGGATTTAAAAAAAAAATCCAGCTTGGATTTGCCACAGGATAGGGGTCAGATATCAAAGCATAGAAAGAATAACATGAGGGCCATATCCAGACAGCACAACTTACACACGAGTCACTGGACCTGGGATTTCTTACAGCCTGCCTTAAGTCTGTAGCACACAGAGTATTTAACTCTGGGACCTAGGTGGAATTTATTCTAACCACAACTCAAAATACGGTTGTTAGTGGGACTGACAACAATACAACAGTATTTAGGTAAATTGATACCTATGTCCCAATGACTACTCAGACACTTGTATAAAAATGATGCTACCAAGAGCATCTTGCTGATATTGGCGTGTCAGAAATGGTGGACCTAGATGAAACAGGAGCAGATGTCCTGGTGGCTCTCAGTGTGAGTCAGATACATCAGTATCACTCCCATTCCAGCATGATACTAAAAAAGTGTAACTTCATGAGGCTGGCCATGAGGGAATACTTATGTTAGAACATGTACAGTGCTGTAATAAACAAAATGAGTCTGTGGAAATGGGGCACTGCTGGCAGTCATCGTGCCCTAACTGTATAGATTAAAAAAAATAAAAAATAAAAATAATAATCTTACCTTTGTCCTTGATATAGTGCATAAAGAATGAATTAGGATATATATAGGATCTAAATGATCTATTAGGATATAAAGAATTCAACACTGTTTATGAGACTTTTATGAGACCACGAAATCATCTGTGATGCCTAGGAGCAGGCATGTGAACATGCTGGGAAAGGAAGATTGTTAACCTAATTAATTCTCTTGGGCATCTTCCCAGCTTGGGCCAGGCTGTGAGATCAGGGAGCCTTTGGCACTGGGGTGGGCTGTGCTGTAGCATTGGCACTGCTCTGTGCCCAGGGCCCTCAGCACGGACTGAAAGCAAGTTTCACCCCACTGCAGGACCTCAGACTGTGCTGGGGATAGAAAGGCGATAAGAGGAGTGCCTTGCCCCGGCACACTGTAACAGAAGTTACATCTTCAGCCTGGCCCTCTACAATTAGTGGCAGACCAGTCAGCTCTCAGTTTTATCATAGGTGGCGAGGCTTTGCTTAAGGAATTGTTCCTGATTTCTGCAAGCAATGTGTTTTCCCCAGGCTTCACCTTGCAACAGCTGTCCCATAAATCATGTTCAAAAGAAAATGTTTAGAAAAGCAACCAAAAGCTCTGCAGCTTAAGCCTTTTAATTAACAATTGCTAAAGACCTATAAATGTGTAGAGCATGTGCTGTAGTATTCAGCCTATTTACTTCTCTTGGAGTGGTTGCTGTTTCTGGCAAAAGTTGCTAGCAAAGATGAAGTAGCTAATGTTTTTTTTTTTTTTTTTTTTTTTTTATTGTATTTGCAGCACACTTTGTCCTTCTGCAACTGCTCATATATTTGTTGATAAATATAATCTGAATTCGCAACAGTCAATGAAACAGAGAAGAATAGTACAATACAGAGCAGGGATCAAGAACAATTTCTGGAGAAACTGTATGGCTTCCTGAGCAGTGACATCAAATAGGGGGAAAATTTATGTTGGAACAATGTGAAAATTCATTGTTTGACTTTATTGATATAAAAACAGGAATAGCAATATAAAATGTTGTTTTAGATTCATAGTAAAGAATCTCTTTTTGCTTTTATTATTGTAATAGTAGGCTGATTGCACTTCTGTTCATGTTTTTATTATGTTTGGAGAGCATTTTGAAGTAAAACAGTATGCTCACATCTTGTTCCACTTTGCTTTTCTCTGTAGTTATACAGCTCTGTTATGACCTTCTCTTTGGAAATATACACAGGAATTAAATTTCTTTATCAACTTATCTTCAACCATATTGCCTTTCTTTTTTAAATCCTGGATATTGCAAACCATTTCCTAGGCTTTTATGATACTCAGCAAGAAGATTTGATAGGCATTAAAATGTGGCCTGTTTAAATGAAGGATAGTCCTCAATTGTCAACGATTTTCATTAGCCTTAAAAGAGGAAATAAATCCTTATCTCTGTTTAAAATATACCCCTGGATCCATCCGCTAAAACGGTATTATCAGAAGGATCCTTTTCATTTGTAATGAAAAGACCTAATTGCTTCAAAAGTAAGGAAAGTAACCAAGTAGTCAAAAATTTGATATTTTAAAAAGTAAACTCAAGAACCATAGCAGAAAAAGCCTTATTTCCCTTGCTCAAAAAAAAAAAAAAAAAGAGAGAGAGAGAGAGAGAGAAAAAAGAAAAATCCTCTCAGTTCATCTTCACTGTCATTCTATGTTTCAAACAGTCAGGAACAACAGCATTACATATCTTCTGGTCTATATACCTCTGACTGTTCTAATTAATACTGGCTTGAGGCTGTGTTCATTTCTTAGCTCATGAGATAATAGGTTATTGACTGATCTGCGAGCTAATAGCCAAGGCTAAGTCTCACATAAGAAGCGATTGTGTGGGTTGAAGTTCATCATTGATTTTGTTTCCACACACTCAGGGGGACCATGTATTTAACTGTCCTGCAAATAAGAAGAAAAGACCCTTAATGACATTCATTAACTTCTGAAGATGAGATTCCTCACCTGCAAGCACTGCAATTTACTGTGGTCAGCCCCAACAACTATAAAACTCATCACTAACTTAAGTGCAGTAATTGTAATTCACTAGATCTTCCCTACAATAAGCAGAAAAATAGGAAGTCAAAAAGAAAACGCCCAAACATGAAAACATCCGAGCCTTCCCAGAGCATGACAACAGCCTGACAGAGTGATAGGATTTGGTACCAGCCAGCTGCATCAGCATATATTATTCTCATTTCAATTTCACATTCTTCTAAATGAAAGGCTTATCTCTTGATATTTTACATTGTAGAAAAATATGTTTATAGAGCTAAAATGTACCATGGAGAGGTAAAGTATATCAGACAATAAACAGGAGAAGACCAGACTCTGCAATAAAGAAAAACAAACGTATTTTTCTTATCAGTACAAAACATGTTTCTCTAAATAATACATTAGTTGCTTTTCATTTTTCAAATAAGAGGCTACTATTTTCAACTGAATATCACACAATACAGCCTGGATGTTTTTAAACACTTACAATCACAAACCTAAAAGACGCTGGCACAGTAAGCAGTTTAAGAGTAATGAAAAAGACATAAGTGGAAAGGTAGAACAGATGAAAGCAAGCAATAATACTTTGTGTGATCCTAATCTCCTTTTCAAATAGCTTCTTATTCCTATGCAGAAAGATGATTGTGCTTGTGCTGCAGACATGGTGTGGCTGTGGAGCAGGATTGGTGGTCCGAGAAGGATGGGGGAGTCCTCACCAGGACTTAAGCAGCAGCCAGGGGACCAAAGTATGCTAAAAAAGCGATCCCAATTGTCATAAAACAGTACTTTCATACCTAGAGAAGTTATGTCTAATGCCATCCTAATTCAGGAAAAAAAAAAAAAAAAAAAAAAAAGGGTTCAAGCAACTGAGCCATTGTAAAAACATCAATATTTTCCTCCAGGAGGGGGAGAGAGATTCCCCAGTGTGCACAAAATAGAAACGCACATTTTTTAAACATAAAATTATCAAATATAGTACAGGAGAAGGATGTAAGAGACATTGCTGCTTTAGCATATCCTGCCTTGTGACTACAGCAACCAGCAACCTCGCTGAAATCACTGCCTCCTGACAGGTTTTCCTATCTGTCCTTTCCTGGGATGTCACCTAGGGTGTTCAAACAGCACCCAGCACAAGTCAGCCCTGACCTCGGCTCAGGCGTCCTGGCCCCCAAGCACATACACACAGATGCAGTCACTCAGCTTCTTCAAATACTGATGCTTCCCACATTTTCATTACATCACTATTTTTTAATAATTAATGATGATAAATCATTTGTTTACCTAACACCAACATAGAATTTTTGGCTATTAAGTGTTTGCTAAGAGTCATTAAATGATCCCCTTCTTACAGGAAAAAACAGAATTTTCTATACCTTTGTTATAACATTGCTGCAGCCATTGGGGAATGAGTACCACGATTACGAAATTCTGCATTTTAAATGCCCTCAGGTAGCTATGATTACAAGCAGACTTTCATTAGTAATACAATCTTTTCTCTACGAAAATGCCCACAGAGGTGAGCTCTGTCAGAGTGAGTGCAGTTTCCCATGTCATAATATACTTTTTTTCAACACAGAGGCTGAAATTCTCCAGAGCACAGCTTGTGTCCTGCTGTGCAGAATATGATTGTTGTGACCACAGTAATGATTTCATAAACAATAGTACTTCATTCACCAAGGAAAGTTTATGCATGGTATACTTCATTCAGAACTAAGAGAGGCCTCGAGATTAACTCCCCTTGTCCTTATGGGGGACTTCAACTTGCTGGACGTTAACTGGGAGTGCCACACGGCTGACACGAGCAAGTCCAGGAGGTTCATGAAGCACCTAGATGATAACTTCTTGGTGCAGGTGCTAACGGAGCCAACTAGGAAAGGTGCCCTCCTAGACCTGTTGCTAGAAAACAGAGAGGGTCTGGTGGGAGATGTGGTGATTGGTGGCCGCCTCGGTCATAGCGACCATGAAGTGGTTGAGTTCAAAATTCATGGTGACAGAAGGAAAAGTGCCACCAAAACCTCATCCCTAGATATGGGGAAAGCGGACTTCAGGCTGCTCAGGGAACTAGTCAGCAAGGTCCCCTGGGAAACTGCTCTTGAAGGCCTCGATGTCCACCAGTGCTGGTCACTCTTTAAGCGATGCCTCCTAGAAGCACAAGATGAGGCAATTCCAAAATATCGCAAGTCAGGCAGGCGGGGCAGGAGGCCGGCGTGGCTGACCAGGAACATTCTAATGGAGATTAGGCGGAAACAGAGAGTGTTTCGCTACTGGAAGGAGGGCCAGGCGTCATGGAAAGAATACAGGGATGCTGTTCGTGTTTGTAGGGAGAAAGTTCGTGTGGCCAAAGCACAGCTAGAGTTGAAGCTGGCTGAGTCTGTGAGAGAAAATAAAAAGGGTTTTTTTAGATATGTAAATGGAAAAAGGAGAACTAAAGAATACATAGGGCCGCTCCTTGATAGGGAAGGTCTCCTCACAGATGATGACATAGGCAAAGCAGAGACGCTTAACGCCTTCTTTGCCTCTGTCTTCAATACCGATGATGGGCTTCGGGACCCAGGGTGCCCTGAGCTGGAGGGCTGGGACGGTGGGGATGACAAACTCCCAACTGACCCTGAACGTGTGCGGGATTTGCTACTCCACCTGGATCCCTACAAGTCCATGGGTCCGGATGGGATTCATCCCCGGGTGCTGAAAGAGCTGGCGGACGTCATCGCGGAACCTCTCTCAATTATTTTTCAACGATCCTGGGAATTTGGAGAGGTCCCGGTAGACTGGAAGCTGGCAAATGTTGTGCCGATTTTCAAGAAGGGTCAGAAAGAAGACCCTAGCAATTACAGGCCTGTCAGTCTCACGTCAGTGCCTGGTAAAATCATGGAGAAGTTGGTTCTCGGACTTATTGAGGCGCACCTGGGGGACAAAGCAGTCATTGGTCCCAGCCAGCATGGGTTTGTGAAGGGTAGGTCCTGCCTAACTAACCTGATTTCCTTTTATGATAAGATCACCCGTACGGTGGACCAAGGGAAACCAGCTGATGTGATTTTTTTGGACTTCAGCAAGGCTTTTGACACGGTTTCCCATAGGATCCTACTGGACAAAATGTCCACCATACAGCTAAATAAAAACATCATACGATGGGTGAGCAATTGGCTGACGGGCAGGGCCCAAAAGGTTATGGTAAATGGGGCTGCGTCAGGCTGGCGGGCGGTCACCAGTGGGGTCCCTCAAGGCTCCATTTTAGGGCCGGTACTTTTCAATATTTTTATAAACGATCTGGATGTAGGAATAGAGGGTATTTTGAGCAAGTTTGCTGATGACACCAAACTTGGAGGAGTTGTGGACTCGAATGAGGGCGTAAAGGCCTTACAGAGGGATCTGGACAGGTTGGAGAGCTGGGCGATCACCAGCCGCATGAAGTTCAATAAGAGCAAGTGCCGGGTCCTGCACCTGGGACGGGGAAACCCTGGCTGCATGTACAGACTGGGCGATGAGACGCTGGAGAGCAGCCTAGAAGAGAGGGATCTGGGGGTCGTGGTAGACAGCAAGTTGAATATGAGCCAGCAATGTGCCCTGGCAGCCAGGAGGGCCAATCGTGTCCTGGGGTGCATCAAGCACGGCATCGCTAGTAGGTCAAGGGAGGTGATTGTCCCGCTCTACTCTGCGCTGGTGCGGCCTCACCTCGAGTACTGTGTGCAGTTCTGGGCACCACAGTATAAAAAGGACATGAAACTGTTGGAAAGTGTCCAGAGGAGGGCTACGAAGATGGTGAAAGGCCTTGAGGGGAAGACGTACGAGGAACGGCTGAGGTCACTGGGCCTGTTCAGCCTGGAGAAGAGGAGGCTGAGGGGAGACCTCATCACAGTCTACAACTTCCTCGTAAGGGGGTGTCGAGAGGCAGAAGACCTTTTCTCCATTAACACTAGTGACAGGACCCGCGGGAACGGGGTTAAGCTGAGGCAGGGGAAATTTAGGCTGGACGTCAGGAGGGGGTTCTTCACAGAGAGGGTGGTTGCACACTGGAACAGGCTCCCCAGGGAAGTGGTCACTGCACCGAGCCTGTCTGAATTTAAGAAGAGATTGGACTGTGAACTTAGGCACATGGTCTGAACTTTTGGGTAGACCTGTGCGGTGTCAAGAGTTGGACTTGATGATCCTTAAGGGTCCCTTCCAACTCAGGATATTCTATGATTCTATGATTCTATAACCATAGACATACATGTCTAAACATCATTAATATTAAAACACACTTGATATTGCGTTTGTTGATAGCTTGGCTTTTTAGATTTTGCATATTTATTTTGTTTGCAATCCTGGAATAGTCCCTGAAATAGTATAAATCTTAACATTTTTTTTTCTCTTTCTTTCTTTCCCCTATCTCTTTTCACTAAGTTGATGGGCAAGGGAACATACATTTCAAAACTCTGAGCTCCAAGACATATTCCATCCTCTGTGTCTCTGGATGACTTTAGAGGGGTCAGTAGGCTTCTGTTGATTTTCATCAACTAATTTTTCCCAAGTCACTAGAAAATTGCTTCTGCACAGGGCTCCCCCACGTGAGAGCGGGGACCACTGTGGAAATGCTGGCAAGAAGTTATAAAGTCCGATATCTACTAAATCCTCTTCTATGCCAGTTTTCTCTTGGTTCAGCATTCCTCCTTTAATGCACCAGGAATTGTCATAGTGGAACCAGACCACATCCCTACAGCGTCCCCTGGGGCCCATTCTGGGGAGGAGGATGCATCAGGCAGGCCCTAGCAGGGGGCGAAATTCTGCTTTTCTTTTATCCATTGCTTTGCCTAGTATGGGAGTAAGCAGGAGTAAGCAGGAAGACCTTGTTTTGCCGTGTTTTATCTGTCAGTACATAGAAAAGGTCTTCTTTGGACAATCCTTATGGCATAAATCTACCACAAAAGCCTTATTTTTGATAAAGGAAGAAAAAAAAAATCTTACTTTTGATTCCCTATGGTAAAATTACTTACTTACCTATATGGTAAGATAACACAGACTTCATTTAACCTCACCATTTTAAGGTAGTATTATGACGATATTGCTATAACAACATTATGACTGTGTTGTGATTACCACATAACAGCAGACAATTATTACCTGACATAAGTATCCAAGTTAACTATGTAGCACTCATTACAACAACCGTGAAACATTCATTTCTCTATTGAGAGGGTTTCTTCTGAGTACCAAGCAGGTGCACACAGGTATTTCTGTATACTGAGAAAAGAAAGTCAGAAGTCAGCTGGGGATACAAGAGAAAATACCGTTAAATGCAAGTGTAGCCAGGGGGTTGGAGAGGTCCGATGTGTGCCATAAATCAGTGAGTCTATCAACAGGGGCAGTGCAAGGCCAGGATCAGTGATGTGGTCAAAGCAGAGAGAGTTATAGAAATGAAGAACCAGGACGGCTGACTGGCTATGGGTGAGGTTTCTGCAGATGTACTTGTTAAGGAGGTGCAGCTGCAAATCCAAACAGAAGTGTGGTACGTCATTCATCCACTGCATGGCACTGTGAGAAGTGCAGTACAGTGAGTGGTGGAAGCCAAATAAGAAGAAAATAGCCAGCACCTGCTCCCAAATTGGCTTAGATTATCTACAAAGCTTTAAAACCACACTGGTCTTGATCACAGTGAATAACTAGGTTTCCAGTTCAATATTCAGAAATTTTCAAAATACAGTATTTCCAAAATGTAATATGCAAGGTTCAATATTTCTAACCCAATAATTAAAATAGTAGTGGAATAAAAAGACACAGATATTGCAGAGGTAACTGTCTCTAGTTCATTACCCTTTGGAAATATCTGCATATATGAAGAATGTACACTGCCCTGAGTGTCTGCACTGCGTATGTACAAGAGGTCCTTATACCTAAAGCTTGAGTGTCCCCTGCACAACCCTAATTAGAGGATCAGTCGAGCTGGGCACAGAGCCAGTTCAGACTAACACTGATACAGGGAACCATTAAGCCCTAGGCCATTTAGGATTTGGTACTATAGCACACAAACCTTCCCTATACGAAGGAATTCAGAATTGGGGCATAAACTATTACTGCCTATAACCAGCAGAACTTCAGGCAGCTTGTTTTGCCCTTCACTAACAAAATGTTGTTTCTACCAGAATACGTCTATGATTTATATATGAATGCTGTATGCTTTATATATGGAAAAGCAAGCATTCTTTTCCACTGAGGCAGTATCTAAGTGCTCTCCTGACATGAACTGAGATGCACCATCAACACTCTAAGTGACTTTCTTCTTCTCCAATACAATTGCTATGTGAGCTCTTTTTAACAGCAACAACTACAACAAAAATGCAATACATGGTATTGGTGAGATCAGGTCTAAAAATCGCATTTGGAATAAACACAGGTTTGTAGAAGTGTTAGTCCTTGTGAATCTCTCTCAGCTCCCTTGCCCCTGCTGACAAGCTATGCCCTTTCAGCGGATCCAGTGGGTTTATGGCGATCTTCAACACATGGTGATACCACTGCCACAGGGGGAATTACAGATGGAAGGAATACACTCTGAATTTGCTATGTATACTTGAGGGAGTTATCAGCAGGTTATATTTGTGGACCCAAATTCACTTCTGGGGCTTGTGGACACAAATGTTGCTCTAAGTATAAATCTATATTTGTGTCACTTTTGTAGGAGCACTGGCACATCAACACAGTTGGATTACACTGCTACATTGTGCCTAGCTCACTCAGAACAGCTTAGCAAAGAAAGGTTCCTGAAAGAAATACCCTGAGCATTCATTTGCTTTGCATTGAAAAAAATCCAGACTGTTTTTGTTCTTCTTTTCTGAAATGTACCTGCCCCATTTCTTGACAGACTCTAACCTATGTTATTTGGCTTCTGCACCACAGGTAATAAAATGATTTGCCAGGATTTAATGGGGAAAAAAGAGTTTCTGTTTCCTATTATTTTTCGCTCTGCTGTACAGCACCTGCAGCAAGTGGCCACTTTAAACGTGTCCTGGAAACAGTTTATCACAGATTGGCATCAGTGCAGCATGCATGGAGGTGCTGTAGTCAGAGCCCATTGCATTTCAGCTGCTGGCAAGGAGTCAATACAATGTGACAGTGGGGAGAGAAACTTGATTGGAAAAGGTATTACTGGATAAAAGCCTTTTCAAGATGAACAACCCCTTTTTAACTTGCAGAGGGCTGTGTCTGAATGCTTGAGAGGGTGCAGATGTCATGGTATATGTCTCCTGAAGTGCTCCACAGTCTATCTTTTGTCTCTTGATGCTTCATTATCAGCAGAGATTGATAGTGCTTTGCTGATACCAGGGAGGTCCTCCCTGAAACACCTCTCTGTCTAAATGCAGAAACGTGCTTGTCATGTTGGATAAATGCTGCTGAATCTCCTTGAGGAATCATGGGTTGTTGGACGTAACCTAAAGAAACGTGAATAGTCTCTGGAAAACGTATCCTGGCAGAGGACTTGGCACATTGTGCAGATTAGAAATTGCTCCCTGTTTTCTGTTTTAACTGCCTCATTTTTTTTTGTACCAAAGCTGTCGATTGCTTCAACTGTTGCAATTCAGAGAAACGTTTTTCATGCAAAGAGAAAAGCGGCAGTGGTAAGCATTTAATGACCACTGAAACACAGTACTTTTCATATTTGGTTTTATGCCATACCGCATTGCTCAGTTTCCTACTGTTGACTGATGATAGTGGTACAACTCCTGATCTCAGGACAAGTTATGTGCAACAAATGCTCATACATTTTGGTGCAGCTTCAACCCTCAGCTAGGAAAATAAAATTAAAGGTGGTTATGACACAAATCTGCAAGAGCAGTGCCTCTTTTCCCATGAAACTTGCAGGATTGTGGCCCATTAAGATCCCCCTTCTTGCCCTCCCTACTGCTTGAAAACTCAGCCAGATTTCAGAAATGGCAGTTTCTGTTGCATTTCTTTCAGGACCTGATGTTTCTTAAGTAGCAAGAGTGTTGGTGGTTCAGAGCAAACACTTACTGTGTTTTGATTCCTACAAAATCTTCTGGCTCTGAGACATGCTCAGTCCCTCCCAGTGGACGTAAACACCTAAATCACTCTGATCCATCAGTGCCTGCAGTGCTTACAGGACCTGGCTTTTCTTCTACAGTTGATTTGAAGCCACCAGCATCATGCAGGAAGGGCTCCCTGGTGTCCCAGCCTCATCCCTTCCTGGCCGTGATGCCAGAGAGGTCAGTGACCAAACGCCATCACAAGTAGCTTCTGGAGCAAAATTAGACACCGAAGCTGTGAGTGTATGTCAGTTGGGAGTCTCATGACCCAGCTTACGGATTCATGGTTTAATCACTGGTAGGACCTAAAGCAACTTCAATACAGCAGTCTCCATGAAAACATCATCCTGTGGCTTCTCAGGAGAAGTTCATAGGGTACTCAGAATAGTAAACTGGAAGGTACAAGCAATTACTGTCTTTAGAAAAATGCATCATTTGAAAAGATATTAAAAAATAAAAATAAAAAGAGGAATCTGGGGCTCAGTGCAGCTCACACTGAAGACAGAAGCAGAGCTCTCATTAAGGCCAAGCAGAGGCTCAGCTATTCTCAAGCATCTGTAAAATCATGCCACTGCAATACAGTGTATTAGTTAATGGATGGAAAAGCAAATAATTAACAATCTACTCACTGCATTTATTCTTCTTAATGTTAACATGCCCCATAAAAATAACAAGGTAAAATCACAATGACATATTTTAAACAGATTATAGGACCAGTTTGAAACCAGGATAAATTAATCATCTGGGACAAAAGAAACTTAAAAGAAACTTTACCGCTTAAAGAAAGTAAAGTACCACAAGAAAAAAAAAAAAAAAAAAAAAAAGAAGAAGAGTGGAAAAAAGAGTACAATATAAAAGCAGCACAATTTCTTTTATTCACAGAAACTAGAAACAAATTTGACTGAAAGGAATGCAATCTCCAAAGGCTGGAGTCTTCAAACCCAAAGCGTATCTGAGGAACAAGCATGACACATCTGAACTATCATGATGCCAGCGAGAAGTCTCTGACTGATTTCAGAAAGGCTTTTGACTAGACCTTGAACTCTGTTTCAAACTTTTGTCAAGCAGACTGACATTCAGGTAAGGGGCTCAGGGTCTGCAGCCATCTCAGACTTCTGTGATAACCTGAGAAAATTCATCAGCAACAAAACACTCTAATGAAACTGGCTGGGCCTGAAGGCCTTTGGAGGACTGCCTGAAAGATAACATACTAAGTTTAAATGCTTGTGATAAATGATGATGTAAACCTCTGACTAATAAATTCTAGCAAAGAATCCCCTGTTTAGCAACATAAATAGACTTCAGGGGCAAAAAGGGATGGTAAGTATTATCTTTTCCTGTGGCAGAATTTGCAGGATACATTTAATTATCTTTCACGTTTTGAACAGACAGCTCCAGTCTTGTAAGAACAAAACAATTGCTCAAATGTACAATCACAGAATCATGATCTAAAGCATCTCACAGAAAGTCTATACTATCCCATCCTGGGCTGCAACAACCTCAAACCACTTAAAATCCATCACTTCCAAACTTTCCCAAGAATATAGAGCCACTGAGCCCTGCTGGGCCCTTTACCTCTCCCCTCCCTGCTCATGGCAGCAAATTCCAGGCCTATTCCTTAACAAGTGTTTTCTCCAGAAAAGTCTGCCATTAGGTACCCTGAGGACATGGAGTGAAGCCATGTCTCATGGCCCACCCGTGCTCTTAGGTGCTGAGATTTAGTAATTGTGAAAGCATTAAACAAAAGCAATGGCAAACTCAGAAGGCTACACCACACCTTATCAGAAAGCAGAGCTGATCTCAGGATGGGTAAAAAATATATTAGAGCATTCTGTTAAGCATCTGATGGGTGTCTAGATGAAAATCTAGATGAGAATCTAGATGAGAATTCTAGATGAGAATCTGCTGCTTCTCAAAGTTACCTTCCTGGATCTGACGCATGAATCTGGTGGAAACACTTCTGACTTCAAACAGATTCAGTTTACTGTCTTGTACACTGCTCTGCTTCCATGGGCACTGAGATAGTTTCACCATTATGCTGATGTTTGGATTAAATCTTAACACTTGTGAGCAGTAGATCAGTCAAGACCCAGAACTTGTAGGCAGCTCCCAGTGCCACGAGGCCCCTTTATGCAAGAGGAAAGAATGAAGTCCTCTGTCACTGGAGGATGGTACCAACAGTACCACCACATCACAAAGATATGGGATGCAAAAGAGAGCCCCAGTGCAGCCTGTGGAGGAGGAAGAACATGATTTCCATTTGAGATAGCACAGTCTGACCTTTTTGTTTATCACTGTGTGAGGTAGTCTACCCATTTATGACAAAAAATGTGTTTAATGAACACATTTCTATCAGGTTTCATACCTAGTTATATCTATTCAGGCTCCTCCTAATTAAACAAACTCTCAAGAGCATGATACCTTCCTGAGTACACCACTTGAATGAGGAGAAAAGCAGTTGGCATTGACTTTCAGTAAGTTTGAAGGAGGAGAATGCAGCCCCATGATGAGACATCTGTCAAAGTAGTGGTAACCAGATTACTGTCCTTGTCCTGACTTCTCATGGCTAAAAACCTGGTTGGCTCATAAAAATTGAAGATATTTCCTTGAAATCCAACAGGTCTGATCAAAGGAATCAGGGAAGTTAAAAAATAAGCCCTGCATTAGCTGCTTTGCTTACCTTACATTAAATCACTGCCTTTTTTTTTTTTTTTTTTTTAACTATCATATTTAAAACCTGAACATGTGGTCATATTTAATCCTTGTCTAACTCCTAATGGTTTGACAACTGAGCATCTTATATTACCACTCAGACAGGGAGACAGATCCTACAGGAAAGACTTTGAGATGGCAAGAAAATAAGCCCAAGTGCCCAGACAACCTCCAACCAAGATATACCTATGTCTCTTCACCTCTTTCTAGCAAGCAGGAGGTTTTGGGACACTTCTCCCAACCCCTCCTGCTTTAGGACCATCAAGCTGATTGCAAACACATTGAATTTTGACTGCTGGGCATGAGCCAAAAAATCTCCATATTTTTAAAATGCCTGACATCTGGTTTCAATTAAGCTTATCAGGATTAATAAAATGCATCTCTCAGTCCATAAGTAAAGAGATTTTTTAATCTTTTATACTATCAACCAATAAGGTTGAAGACTGATTTTTAAAAAAAAAAAAGTACATGCATGTGTAAATCAGTCCTTTTTCATTTCCCTTCATTATTTTTTTTAATGTCATCTTACTTCAATATTTTAAAATACTTCCTATTGGTATTGCTAGCAACTGAGATTCATAGGGCTGGTAATGAAATACGAAGCTTTTCATGCTTTGATCATCAGTTCAGATCTGCAATATTTAGACTGACCTACAGTTACAATCATGTGGTGATTACTACATGTAGATTAACTATCTTCCTATGTGATTGCTGGTCCCTTTTTACCCCAGAGTGGACAGGTATTCTGCTTGCTGGCAATAATGCCTTCTCCTTTGCTAGAATCTCAAGCATTCAGTTAAAACTAGAGAAATAATTTTGTCTCTCTCCCAGGCTTCTCTTTTTCTGAAGGACCCATGTCGTTCTTAGAAGGTAATGTTCTTCACAGTGATAGCTATCTGTCTTCCAGCACAACTTTTACTGTCTGCCTTTTCCATCCACTGTAACAGTGAAGGAGAAGGAATTCCTGTAATGTGAACAGGAGGAAAGAAATACCTTTCTCATTAGAAACTATTTCTGGGCTCTGGCTCTCACAGTAGAGCAGTGACAAAACACTGAGCAAATGAGAAATGAAGGCTCTCCAAGTTCTCTATGAACATTAATTCTTAATATCCCCCAACGACCTTGTGAAGTCTTTATGGACCGTGGACTAAATAAATAAATAAATAAATAAATGAATGAATAAATAAAGCTGACATCCAGCTTGTGTCTGTTGAGGTAGTTCAGATCAAAGGTGGTGTCATCCCTCCCTAGAAACCCCAACAAGATGCCTTCAAGGTCTAACCATCACGCCCTCCCTGCTTCCTTCATACCCACAGGGAGGGTGCCCAGCTGGCTCCTATCACTCCTGTGCTCACATGCTCCAAGGCTTTTTACCAGGTGACTCCAGCGTGGTTGTCACTCTAAGGTGATACGCTCAATTTTTACAGCTTAAACAGAAGAAATCACAAGGAATATTTAGATTCCTTTACTTCTGCTCCCTTTGACCTTTTTCCTGGGAGAGACAACTTTTACAGAACATGCAAATTGTCCATTCAGGTGTCCTGCCAGTGGAGAATATATTTGTTTCCATTATTTTATTTCCCTGATCTTTGTTTAATGAAACCTACAAAGGCACCAAAATATTACTTGTCAATTGGGCCATCAGTTTAGAAAATGAGTAGCAGTAAAGAAAGGTAAAATGAAGCAGCTACAGTGTAATTTTCTGATCAGTCTATTAGACGTTTATTCATTTGAGCAGTGTGGAGGAATGGTTAAGTGAAATAGGACACGTCGATGTTGGGCAGTTAGGAGGCAATAGGCTAGTGAAGTACTGTACTCAACTCACATGAGTCTGGCACGTACGCAGCTGGCTGAGAGCCAATCAGGCTCAAGGACACGATGCCCTTGAGCGATGGGGAAAGTCCCTAAGGCGGGATGGTGGCTAAAAGAAGGAGGAACTACCTGAAAAGAGCGGGAAATGTTAGCCAATCCTGAGCTTAGTTTTTGCAATATGTATGAGTTGATTATGTTCGAACTAGATAAAAGGCGACTGAGCTATCCATTAAAGTTGAAGTTCATTGTTCACTCATATTGAGCGTCTGTGTCTTCCTTCCGTCGACAACAGAGCAGTTCATACCTCTGTTCTACTGTGTCATCTGGCAACTACAGATGTCTGAAAATTACATTTTTTCAACAGGCATAAAGTCTATAGCTCTCGTTAAAATATTCGTGACAAGAAAGATTTCAATCAGTTGGTGAATTGCTATTACAACTAAAACACAAACCACCACCATGCCATTAGTATGGTGTGGGAGAACTTGATGGACCTGCAATAAGTTATGGATAATTACAGAAAACATGAAAACTGTGATGAGTTTGAAGTGGCCAAGGGATTCTTCTCTGTAAACGAGAACTTGTCTACAGGTAAGTCTGCAAAGAATTTTGTACAGAAAATCATTAAAAAAAAATGAAAAGAAGAAGAATATGAAAACCAGTTATAAACTAGTTACCTTAGGTACCAGTAATACTCAGCTGCAGGGAAAGCAGCACAGAGGGACTCTGCCAGCTCAGATCATGTATATCTGAACTTACTTTCCCTACACGAGTGGCAATCACTGCTGTGGATGCCCTACACAGCCCAGTCCTAACTGCGGAACTACCTATCAAGAGTGATTATTACAGCAGCCACTGTGTATTTAAGTTAAAAGAATCATCAGTCTGACCATCCTACTTAAAATAAAGATTTTCTAATTTCAGCACGATCTGGAGTAGCAGTCTTTTACATTTATTTGAAAGGGATAAAGAGGACACCACAAAAGAAATGTAACTTTCCCATGGCAAAGCCCAACAATTTCACCTGGGACATGCCTTATCAGGAAGTCCAGCACCAATGCTTCTTCCATGACTGCAAATCCCTATCCCTGTACAATTTGCTACAAGAGTGGTCTGATTTAAAGATATGAAACATGAACAAATCCAGTTCCTGGGTTTGATCAGAAGCTCAATGAATTCTGTGAAATCGCTTCATTGACTCCTTTCTTCAGCTTAGATTTTTGGAAAGGCTGCTGTTAGAAAATGTATGCAAAATGCCTAATCCAAAGGTCTTTAAAATAAAATACACAAACGCTCAAAAAAAAAATTACCTTTATTATTATTTTCCATCAGAGTACAGATGTCTTTATAAACAAGGGTTTACACAAATTTACCCAGCATGTAGCTATCAGTATCTTAAATAGTAGTTTAAAAATCCCACTATATTTAACCAATTTTAACTATTCACCATATCATAATGATTACAGATCATTTCTATTCTCAAAATAACCTTGGGGACCATTTAGATACTCTTTGGGAAATGCTCAGAGGACTATGGAAATCTCAAATTTCTACATCAACAGAGGGCTTTGCATGCTTGGTTAATTCTGGAACTGTCTGTTCCTAATTTGTTTCTCCAGATGAATATTTATTTGATTCACAGCCTATTTCACAGATGCTTTTAAACGTTATCATCAGCAAGAAGCCTGCACACAGAAAGAGAAACTCCTATCTTCCTTTCCCCTGTGTTACTAGCAAACCTCTCAGTTATTTGACCTTCCAGTTCTGGTTTAAATAACAGATATGACCTAACCTTAGATATACAAACAGCCCGTTCATTTTCAGACTGGTATTTAGTTGCTAAAGAGCAAGAGTCTGCTGAAATATAAGCATGGGTGAGGGACTTCATTGTAACTTCACTGTAAAGAACATTTCTTGCATCTTTTCTCATGTTGAGTGGCAAGTTCCTGACTCCAAATCATGCTAGGTTATTACAGCAGAGAAGCTGGCAGTTTTGGAAGGAAGGCTGAGCCATAAGAAAAAAAAAGAAAAGAAAAAAAAAAAAAAAGGCAAATAAAATGGAACAGAGCTCTCAGAGATAGATGATGCTGGATTATCAGTGGCAGTCAGCGGAGAGTTATCCTGCTTGCACCAGCTGAGTCTGGCCTCCCCAACAAAACAGTACACAAAGCCAGCCACATGCAATCGATTAAATCAGCTACTGCTATAAACCAGGACATAAGTTGTTCCATTAAACAGATATTTTAGCTTCAGCTCTGATCAGTGAACCTTTCTCTGCTTTCCATCTGTGATGCAACCTCCTCTATCTCCTCCTTGGAACCTCCCAGCACACCTACCTTACCCGTGCTAAGCAATGGCTGTGGGCAACGCAATGATTCAGCTTAAAAGTACTGGGGCTCATGTGTAGCTTCTGCTGCTGCAAATGACTGCATTAAAGAACACTCCTCACCCAGAAAATCCCACAAATGAGCATCATCATGACTTAAATGGAAAATGAAAATTGTAGGTTCAAATTTGAATGCATTTCTTATTGGATTTGATTTACCAGAAGACACCCAACGTAACTCGTGCCTTATACGTAACCCCGTGCAGAGCTGCATGGAAGTCTGTTTGGAGAAGGATTATAAATAAAGCTGTCAGAAGCCTGTCCCCGCAGGGCCACTTGCTTGTCTGCACAGTGACAATGGTAACGCTCTATTTTCAACAGCTTTTTCTTCCATTAACACGGACATGACTTTGAGCTCATATGAAGTCCAGACAGCTAGAAATTGTAGCCAAGTCCTGTGGTACCATTTATCCTTGTCACTACATCCTCAGTGGCTAAGAAGCAAAGATCCAGCTGCCAATTAAAGCAAGAGCAACCCTCTGAATAGATTAACACGTGCCTGAAGTTATATCCGCTCAATGGCCTAATCCTGCTTCCAGAGAATTCTTTTAAGCTTCCTTTGCTGAAATCCCAAACCAGGGCAGCAGTATTAACATCCCTGAGGCTCCTATGACCCTGCCATAAGGTACTCAGCAGAAAACTCAGTATTCTCATCAATGATTTGAAAGAAGTGCTCCAATGCCATAAACTACATACTGCAGGGGATGTACCCAGGAGGGGCAAAGAAGGGTCTGACCCTATTTTAGCTGGTGTAAATGTAATTTCAGATTTACATTTATAACCTAAAATAATTAAAATGCAAATATGGAAAGCAAGGGTCTTTTAAAATTTCAATACTTGTTATTCATTCTGACTCTCTGGGTTTGTAATCAGCTTTAACCGTTTAATTTCACTTATAGTATGTTTTGTGACAGCACCTTTCTCACATTCTGAGACAGCTGAACTCTGTTTATTAAAGCCTTGGGTGTTCCTCGTGCTTTATTAATTTCAGTGTATTATATGGAATTTAGCACAAGTGGGAAATTAGGATTGTAGGGAAGGCCAATACAGCCAATACAGAGGTTAGGACATGCAGGGAGGACTCCTGAAAACACTAGGGGAAAAGCCAGACCAAACAAAGCTGAACTCACCCCAGAGATCAGTGAAGAATGAACAATGTACATCTGGTACATTGGAAAATGAAGTCAGACAAGATAGCAGGCTACCTCCAGCAGTGTGCGCACTTGCCAAAAGCTTGACAAAGAGCTGGCAGTACTTCAAGATTCCCACAGTATATACTCACTGATCATACACAAATAAGTGGGTTGGGAACCAATTTATGCCAGTTTATCCATGCAAATGCCACCTGGAAAGCCCGTCTGATTGAAAGCAGTAGGACCCCTCTACCTGGTTCCTATGGGGCTGGTGAACAAAGAGGAGTTACTCTCTTTCCTCTGTTCCACATCAGGAGCCAGGTCACTGTTACTCTCCAGTACCATCACACTCATCCACTTCTCTCTACCCACTGGTGCTCTCTCATCTTGTGTTTTTACCTATTTATTGCAAAGGTACTTGGAGAAGATCGGCTGCCGTGGCTGCAGTGGCAGTTATCTACCCAGTCTGCCACATGGGTATTTATAGATATATTTAAAAATTATAACTATTTTAAAGCAAGGTCACAGATTATGTTGCTAGATCTAAAATAAACCACTACTGAAATGCCTGGACAAAATATTTTTTTGGGAAAAAAAATTTATTCAGCTTCATAATTTCCATATCGAAGCCAAAATTTTTCATTACTATTTGTGAATCTGAAACAAAATATACACCCTATTTATACGTTCCACATATCTACAGGAGAAATCTCATCTCAGGGGGATGTCATGATTGTTAAGACATTGAACTTGTTTCCCCTCCAAGTTCACACATTCGACCTTCACTTGCAGCATACTAAATCAATGCATGCAAATCCCTTTTCACAGCTTTGTTCCCATTTAAGTCAATGGCAAAACTCCCACCGAATCAAATTAGGGAATAATTAAGTCCTTGGATTTCAGTAAATTCCATGCAGAGTAGCACACAAACCTATAGACTGAGTAGGAAACTCGGTATGCAGCTGATGCAAAGCATACAGGGGAACATACAGAGTAAGAAAAGTGAGTTTCACGTACATTTTAGCCAAGTCTAATCATCCGTTCATTAATCTAACTGTTCCAATAGAGAATTGCCTAAATGCTATAAAAGCAAGCTATCCTATACTCAGACCTGCCTGTGGACAAATATACCACCTACATCTTTCACATTCATTATGATTAATTTCACATTAGTCATAGGATGACTAATCTGCAAAAGATCAGATTCTGGCCCTTTTATTGATCCTAACATCAACTTTCAAAGAGATGATTTGGGCATATATCTGCTTACTGTGTGGCTGCACTAGGTCCAAAGTCAAGAAAATAACCCCAGGGTTGCTTCTGAAGAGTCAGCACAGCAAGGTGGCTGTGCCCAGAAGTAGGAAAAGTTAATCCTCAGGGATATTGTCCCTGAGAATTTGGAGGACTTCAATTTAAATGTATGTATGGTATACTGAAGGAGGGAGAAAAAGAAAAAAAAAGAAAGAAAAACAGCTGGACTCGGTTGTCTGGCCCTAGTACACCGACTCTGTCCAGCAAACAGCAGAGCTGGAGGTTTTCCCTGCAGTTTTTGCCTGGCTGTCTGTACAAGGGGAGAGGGAACACATACCCAGCAGTGGCAGGGTTTGTCAATTTGAGAGAGAAATCATTTTCCCCAACTCTATGACTGAGAGTGGAATTTTGGGAAAAACATGATTTGCCATGATTTGGAAAACATTACAAAAACCATTGTTTCCCAGAAGCCCACGCAGGCTTGTAATGCCCCTGTAAGTATTAGTTTTGGAAAATAGCTTTAGAGCATCTTCCAAATCTTTGCAAACCAAACTTTTGAGCTCCACAGGAAAGCACTCCAGCCTGCTCAGCACCCTCTTCATTTCATCTTTCTGGTTTGTCCCTTCCCTTCTGCAGCCCCAGCCTTACTCTGGCAATGCAGCCACGTGCAGAGTGGGTCTGAGTGAGCACCACATGAGAGGTGAGCTGCTCCCCTGCAGGACAACCCTACAGGTGCTGCAGATCTGCTCCTTAAAGTGAGCACAGGGCAATAAACAGGAACAGGAATTAAAAACCCTGCTATAACGAAGGGCTGAAAATAAGAGGTAAAGGAGAAGGAAGATGCTCTGCTTTTCCAGGGTTGCCTCCTCCAAATATTCCTCCTAAAGTACCAATCTGCAGGTGAGGGTTGTAGGGTGTGGTGTGGTGCAACTGTGGGAGCAGTGCCTTTGCTTTCCAGAGGCATGTTGCCACTGGTGGGATCTCAAGCAATGAAATTCAAGGAACTGAACCTTACTCTGGGAGTCTGGAAATCACAACGAATTTTTGTGCAAGCCTGGACTCAGCTTGCTACTATTTTCTTTCTAAATCTGATTTCCTTCTCTTTCAGTCAGGAAACAAATTGCTAGATGGACAATTTTGCCATGTATATGTAAAATCTTCTACAAAAGATTTATGTTCCCTCCAGGGGACATTGCACACCCTAATAAGCAAATAAATTCAATGAAAGTGCAGAAGTATTATCTCTCAAGTGATGTTACAGGGATAAATACATTTGTAACACACATGCATATATATATGCCCATGTAAATCTGGATACACACAGACATATATGTTTATGCATGTATGAACATAATACTGAGTTGCACAGAGTAGTTTTAGTTTGGCAGTGACACAAAAGATACTTAAAGGAAGGTGGCAGAGGCCATACAGCTGCTGGAAAGCTTTGAGGTCTGCAAATTTAATACCCACCACTAGAAGACTGATCTCCAGGTCTCTGGGCTTAGACAATGAGCACGAAGGTTCAGTATCCTGAAAGTTATGACAAATATTTAGGGGCATGGAGAAGCATGAGAAGACAGTGCGTGTCTTTGTGTGGTGTGTGAGCACAAGGCAGTTCCTGATGCCTCCCTCCCAAGTGGGGACTGTGCAGGAGATGCCCTTCACTCTGGGGAAGGAAGAGAGACCTTCCTGATGAAAAACCTTTGATTTATTCCCTGCATAAACATCAACTTCTTCTTCTGTTGCAGGGTGGAGTGCAAGCACAGTTCTGCTCACCTAATGCTGTCCCCTTGGACTACCCGCAGCAGTGACACTTCCTGTGAAGCACATCACAACAAGACAGAAGACAGAGATGCTTCTCCAAAGTGATGTGTCAAAAACTTGAGCATTTCACAGCCAGATCCTTGCCACAGATTTTGATGCTGCACTGCTTTACATTGGCCATGATTTGGGGCTGCTCTATTTTTGGAGAGCTGGGCAAGATGCTGACAATTAGTACTCTCCAATATATTGACAAAAAGAGAGCCACGCAAAGGCAGTTCTGGGGATTCCCAGGGAAGTGACCTTGAGAGAGCCTGGCTTGGCTACACACGCTGGTAAACCTCAGGTATCTGTTTCCAGACACAGCAGGCGAGCATCATTTCCCTTCTCTTTAAACATCTAAAATATAGACATCTAGTCATAACCTACCTGAACTTGTTCTCCCTTAAGTCAATGAAAAGAAAAGAGAAGTCATATCTACGTCTTTCCTGCAGGATGAAACGACTTACACCCTTACAACAACTACTTTTAGGACAACCTCAATGTAGCCTGAATGTGAAATATTCAGACTTAATTATACGCACCAAAGAGCAAACAAGAACATCTTAACACAAACCCAAGCTTTCTCCCATAGTTTTATTTCCAATGACTCACACTGAAAGGATATTGTTTTCTTTCAGGCATTAACTGCTGAAATGTAAATAAGAAATTTCTGGACCAGAGCACCCATGTCAGTGAATAGATATCATTTGTGAGCAAGGGACACATTGTTCCCTTCACCAGCCTGACTCTTCCTATTACCAAAAAGGATTATGATGGCTGTTTCAGTGGCAAGTCCTACATCTCACTCGCATCCCTTGCAGCTTGTGTACAAACACCAGGTCAGCTCCCTGACGAGGTGTTTTGTAGCCTCCTAAGCACTGCATGGACACAATCAGGCAGCCACTGCAGCAGAACCATCAGTCACACCCCACTGACACATCCACCACCCCTCAGCCCACAAAGAAGCTTATCATTTCCAACAGAGCTATACCACTGATTTATCAAAGAAAAAAAACTCATAGAAGACCATACCAAATCAGAGAAAACATTTAAGCAGCTGTGAAACTTTCCTCTAGCTACAGCCACCTGCACAAATGTAAGAGATTCTAAATACTATTTCTCTGCTGGTCTGTCTTGTTCTGCAGTGATGTGTACTTGAGGATTTTTTCATACTGAAGCATGGGCTGAATTTCAAACACAGGTGTCTCACCCATGTTAGTGGGACCTGGGACCTCATAGAAAGACCTATTTGAGGGCCCAGTGCCAGTCTGGTGTGCCCCAATCCTGAACCATACTTCACTTACTGTGGTATCCATTCCCTAATTTCCCACTCTACTCGGCACTGGTGCGGCCTCACCTCAAGTACTGTGTTCAGTTTTGGGCACCACGGTACAAGAAGGACATTAAACTGTTGGAGAGTGTCCAGAGGAGGGCTACAAAGAGGGTGAAGGCCCTAGAGTGGAAGACGTACGAGGAGCAGCTGAGGTCACTTGGCTTGTTCAGCCTGGAAAAGAGGAGGCTGAGGGAAGACCTCATCATGGCCTGCAGCTTCCTCATGAGGGGGGAGTGGAGGGGCAGGCACTGATCTATTCTTTTTAATCACCAGTGATAGGACCTGAGGGAATGGTGTTAAGCTGAGGCAGGGGAAGTTTAGGCTGCACATCAGGAAGAGGTTCTTCACTGAAAGGTTGGTTGCACACTGGAACAGGCTCCCCAAGGATGCAGTCATAGCACCAAGCCTGTTGGAGTTTAAGAAGCATTTGGACTGTGCTCTCAGTCACATGATCTGATTTTTTGGCTAGACCTGTGTGGTGCCAGGAATTGGACTCGATGATCCTTATGGGTACCTTCTAACTGGGGATATTCTATGATTCTAATTCGAGCCCTATAACTATTACATCATGGGATGAACACTTAGTATGAAAAAATTCCAATCACATTCAACAAGAGAACTAAAATACGGTAGGGCTTAGAATATGGACAAATCTGGGGCAAAAAGGAAGGTGTCCAATCTCTGATGGACATCAAGTCAGGCAGACTGCCAGCTGCACCAAGATGTCAGAGAAGGAAGGAGAGAGACCAAGGGAATCCTTCTCCTTGACAACATTCTCTTTTGTGTAAGGTGAAGTAGAGAGGAGGGCTCTTTTGCCTGTGCCTGTGTTGATGATGTGAAGGGTGTGTCTTTAAAATCCTTTCAGGATTTCTGGAAGAGGTTGAAAATTCTCCAGGGAGAAGATATTTCCCTTGCCGGTGCCCTGTCATGTGCTATGCTGCTTTGAGTTATCCTCTGGGAGCCTTGGACTCGTGCCCAGTTTCAGTTTTCTTCTGTCTGAAGAAAAGATGACTTACTTATTTGAATTGCCAAATATTTCCTGAATATGCAAAACTTCTGGAAAAAAAATATTTACAGACTTTTTTCACCCAATTCTACTTCTACTGTCAACATCTCATGAGATCAGTACAGTCAGAAGCCTATTTTACAGTAAACTGTTTACTGTCCTACAGTAAACAAGTATTTTGGTGGAAAAAAGAGCTCTATAAAATATATTCTGTTAAACTGAGAGAAATTGGACCCCTTTTTAAAGGTTAGTCCCTTTTTATTGCAATCAAGCTTAATTTCTAGCAATCCCAACACCACAGACAACATTTTCAGGAGGTGTTTGTCCTCATACCTGTGACCTAGTCACCAAAACTGTATGTTTTAATACTTAAGTTCTTTTATTTATGCTGACAATACTGTGGAAAAACTCCCTTTTCTTGAAGTCATGCATTATTTCTTCCACATCTCTACCTGCTCCGGCTACCAGGAAAGTTGTCAGAAATGAGTGGAAATGAGTGCAAATCGGTTTTACTTGCAACTTTTTTTTTTTTTTTTTCCCAAACAAGTGATTCAAGACAGATTTTATCTGTCTGACTTTCTGCTCATGAAAACACCCTTCCTGGATGATGGCTAATTAGGTAATATAATAGTTTATCGTTCTAATGTTCTGATTTACTTGGCGAAGCAAACAATATGCTTCTGTATTTATTCATGTCGCTTATGTAACTGTTTGCACATAGGTTTTGTGGTTCCTGTGAAATAATTATAATGATACCAGATTAGCATAAATGTTGCATTTTGCAGCTCAGGGAGTATCCCTTTTGATTTCAGGGGGCAAAAAGAAGTGGGAGGATGCTTAAATATCTGAAAATGAAACATGTTCATTAACAGTAGCTCAGTTTATGAACTTCAGAGGTTAAACATCAGCTACAAAAAATCTTTTAATCTAGACGGATCAAGCCTCTTCACTTAAATGCATTATCCAAATTTGCAGTCATCTCTAGTTAATGAGTCAGTCTGAATTAGCCTTTCAAAAGAATTAAGGGAAAAGAATCAATGCTTTGATGGTGTTTGAAGCACAAGTTGAAGTAATTGAATCAATGTGTTAAATCTTAGATGAGATCATTTAATCCGTAAACCAGTGATTGAGAACTTTTTGACTGAAACTAGTGGTTAATCTTGAATTATTCCAGTCAGGGAGGTCCTCCACAACAGCTTATCTGAAGGGAGAATTTGCTTATATTCGTATCTCAGTTAAGAAAGTACAATTAAGGTTGAAACTTGTCAGTTCTTCCTAGTACATTGCCCTGTGCATTCAAAATGGATTTGAACTTTTAGTTCATGGATCATATGTAAGTAAGTATGGTGCAAACACAAGAGTTTTTGAGCAAGACTTTTGGGAGTGCAGCTGGGAGGGTTAATAAATGTATCTTTCCAGGTCTCTGCAAAGGGAGTGGGTCAGTTAATAGATAGACTCTCTGCATTTGCATTGTAAACCTCCTCTTGTAGAGCTCAACCAGATCATTAATTTGGAAATTTCATGTAGCAGGACAGTAGGAGAAACATCCTGTTTCCCCAAGAACTACCCTAACTTGATCTCTTTTGACATAAAATGAATGAGATCCCTCAAAATCATGCAAAGATGAGATCCTGTTCATGTAAGTATATATGGGCTGGTATGTAAGAGCTCTTTGAATTATATGGTGAGAGAAACTCTAATATCAGGTGTGGGCTTTGATGATAGTTCCCGCTAGCACAGCCCTTCGAAAACAGTGTTGTGCGGCAAGGACAGAGTGGGATTGGAGTGGGGGAAGCAGACCGTAAAGGCCAGCTATGCTTTGTGTGACAACCTGCAATCACTGACAGGTCTAGCTGGCACATGTAAAGGACACCCAGTGATAGGGAAACAAATGCTCCTTCCCAGAATACCTTAAATCAATGCAAGTTTGAAGCAGTCCTCCAAGGCCAAGTCCTACCCCAGGTAAAGACAAAAAAAATCTACAATGACTATGGGAACAGGTCAAAAAGGCACTTTGCCTGCCAGACTGAGTTGCCAAGGGGAGAAGTCAGCCTCACTGAGTCTGTGTATTAGTCCCAGTTTCCTGCTGCCCCTCACTGCAGCTCCCATTGAAACAAAAAAAGGCCTTGCTTTTGTTAGAAGTTTCATTAATGTCAGGATTTAATTTCTGTAATCAAGGCATGATGAAACAACAGCCAACCAAGCACTTTTCTTTACCACAAAACAATAACTTCAAAGCTCTCCATATTCCTGCCTGTGCCCTGTAAAGCCCTCATCCTTTCATATTCTCCAGCTGCAGGTGGCTTTACTCACTGACAGAGCTGAAAGGACAAAGAGTGGGCCTCAAAACACAGCTTTGAAAAAACACAACTGTGTTTGAGAAAGGATAACTTTTTTCCTTTATGGCTCCTGAAAGCTGCCATAAAATGCATGAAATGCACAAAACATTTTTGAATTAGGAGCTATCTGAAAACAGAGGGTTACTCAGGTGTCACACTACAAATGCACTGGGAAAGGAAATACACAAGTAAAGCTACAAATAGAAGCTGCTATCAGAAATGAAATACACAACAGTCACGTATGAAGTCAGCCAGGGTTGTTTTAGCCATGGTGCGAACAGAGGTGCAGCACTGCCGAGCTCTTCCCAGGCCATGCACCAGCCCTGTGTTTCAGGACCATGGGATAAAGGTTGGAAGAGACATGTAAGGTCACTGGGGCTGAACATCACCCTGACACCAACATTGCCTGTGTCTACACACACAGGACTGAAAGCAAGAGCTGAAGCACGAACCAGAGCCATACCCGAGGTCAATGCCTGTTTAATATCTCACTCCTTCAGACAACAGATTGCATTAGTTCCCTCTTCTGTTTTCTCTCTCTTTTTTTTTTTTTTTTTTCCTCTCTTCCTCCTCTCAGTTGTCCCTAATCAGAAATCTGTCAAAATCCTCTCAGCTTATCTGGACAGACATCACTCAAAAAAAAAAAAAAAAAACAGAAAATGAAGGGAAGAAAAAAAAACCCGCCCATGGGTGAAGGAGCCCCCTGCTCCTCCTGGTCCCCCTGCCTGGAGCAGGCTGCCCACAGCCCTCTTTTGGTGGGGAGTAGAGGGTCTTGGGTAGGATGCTCTCTATACAGACAGATTTGCCATCTGAGAGACACTGGTGACAGACAAAGGACACAGCTCCAGACGTAGTTAAAAACAGATTTTCCTTACAGCAAAGGAAAATTAAAAAAGGGGGGTGGAAAATGCCATGCAGAACAGTAAAGATTTGAAGAAAATATCACATAATATAACCAGATTTTTGTGTGGGAGAACTAAGCATTGACAAAATTCACATGCCTGAAGGGAATTTAATTGAAAGATATAACACAAGTCAAGGCTCAGAGGCCCAACAGCAAAAGATAGCATGCATTAAAAGTGGAAGTCATACTTGCTCAGCAGAGACTGTGCCTAGGCACATGCTTTGTACTGACACAACCTGATAAGTCTGCTTATAAGTAATCTGAGGCTCTTTTACTATGATTTTTTAAGATTTCTTTTTCATAAAAAGACAAAGTACATATCAGAGCAAGTAAAAAATGGCTATATAGCCAGTCTCTTTTTCAGCACACACAGATATGCCCCACTAATCACCAACTTAAAAAAAAATAGACTACAGTGAGTTTCAGAGGTGAGAAATGGAAAAGACCTATTAGGGCTTCTCACCTAATTCCCCGCTGAAGCACAGGGCTTTCTGTGTGACATTTACTCATTTTCTAGAAAACTGGCCCTTGGACTAAATAAAGTATTGTAAAATGTCCTTAGGAAGGTCTGCATTTTCCCTGAGCTTAAATAGCTGGATGGTTTTCCGTATGTTTAAAATAGTCTTTTGCTGACATATGTCAGTATAGGGTTTCCATATTATAACAACCCAAGACCAGCTCACATAGTTTGAGGAAACTCATCTGTGCTGGAGCTGATAGCCCCCCTCCCTCTCTCCTGCAAGACAGGATTTAGGGCCTGTTTGGAGTTTGGGGGTCTTTGATAATGGGAACAAGATAATTCTGGAGGATGGGTGTCCACAGAGCACTTGGGAGAGTCATTTGCTCTCCTCTGGACATGGACATGGACGTGTCATTGCCTCCCAGGCACTTAGAGCTGCATGAAAGCAGCCACAGAGCAAGCCAAGGAGGAAATAAGGGATCACTAAACCTTCACTAGGATTCCCATGGGCATTACAGTACATCAACAGTACATTACTGCTGGGCACAGTAATGTACTGTTGAGAGAAAGAAAGAAAAAAAATGTTGAGAGAAAGAAAAAACAACAACTCAGTATTACTGCTAAATTTTAGAGTTTTTTTTAAAGAAGAAGGATAATGTTGTGCTCCAGAGTTATTAACACTATTATAAATCATTTTAGAGAAATGTAGGTCACAGTCTGAACTGGTGGTTGGATACATAAGAGAGGACAGCAGTTTCTAGCAACCCTGGTTTCAGCTTCAGATACCAATCAGGGACAAAGCAGACACTGGCAGAGCAGCACAGCAACACATCCTGGCCTCGCCAGGGTCAGCAGCAAAAACCCACTGGCACCATTTTAATTTTACTTATGCCCCTCGCAAGGAAAGAGAAGCTGTGATATATCTTAGTATTTCGATTATTTTTTGTTATGAGTGTCCCAAAGGTGCAGACCCTGATTCCAGCTGAGCTGCTCAGAGCAGCAGCACATGGGGCTTGGAGAGGACCGTGGGAACCTCCAGTACAGCATAATGTACAAGTGGATAACAGTAAGCTATGTTCCTATTTGTCTGCTTCAGGTTGTTTGCTTTTTTAAACAAAGAAACAGGAAGAGACAAAAGTTGTGAGGGCAAAGAGCAGAACTGTTACCATTTGACTTCTGTAATTAGATTAACAAAACACCAAAGAGCATCCAGGTCGAGACATGTGGGAATAGAAATGTTGTTTTTGCAGAGTTACATTGTTTAGAAGGAGGGAATGTGGTACTGAGATATGCTTACAGTGATAAGAAAGTTTAGCAGGCGACCTTGTAAAATGCAGACAATCAGACTCCTTAGGACAATTAGGTGAAAATCATGGTGTCAAGTCAAGTCAGATAAGTGAAGAAACATTACCACTTCAAGCAGTAAAAATGTCAAAAGAAATTTGAAATTTAACAGGCCGGGCGACTGAAGGCCATGCATTGTTTGTGAAGCATCAGATGGATTGTGAATCTGGATTACCCACTCAGTGGGGAAACAGGGGAGGGTCCTGCCATCAAAAGGTATATAAACTGTGTTTTGGAACTAGTAGATGCGCTCTCTCCTGCTTGTGGGGCGTCCACCATTGCAATCGCGAATAAATTACTACTTCACTGAGATCCTCGCCTGAGCCTAAGTTATTGGCTACGGAGTGTTTCTCACAAGACATAATCAGAATATAGAAATTGCAATGCTGTGAGGGCAGTTAGAAAAGCAATGACATTTTAGCAAATATTTTCTTGATTTGTTCTGAGAGTAAAGGTAGTAGCAAGGCAATGAGAAAATATAACCTCTTTTTCTTCATTGTCTCCCTTACAATATACTATATTGCTACAAAAGTTCCTATCTCTCAGCTTGTACTGATCTGAGTATACGTTCCCTTTCTTTTAGTTGTAATAGACTAGCTTTTTAACACTGAAAAGCTAATGTGTGTGGCCAAAGTCATTTATCCAGGAATTATTGCACCGCTGATTGCTTTTTTTTAACGAGTAGCACTATTAGTTTTCATGTCCTAACTACTTTTAACACAGCCAAATTAATGTGAGAGTAGAGAAATAATAGAGTACATAATCACAATACAAATGTTACTGTACAATAGCATAAATACATGTAAAAATCCTAGTAGGAAAATGTATGTTTCTCTTGAAGTATTTTTTAAGGGTGACTAAGTGTCCTAGTGGCCACAGAAATCCCCGTCAGTCACAAGATTCCTATTAACTGTCGCAAGCTGGAAAGCCCTCAGTCTGACCTCTAACAAAAACTTCCACAAAACCAAATTCTACAGCATTTCACTTGAATTTCCAGTTCTGAAAATAAAGATTTTATTATTATTTTTTTTCCACAGGAGAAACTCAGAAGAGCCAAGAATTTCTACATGACTGAAAGAAAACAATTGCACGATATAGTGAACAGTTTCAGTATATCATATCAAGTTTGTATTAGGAACCCATTAAGAATTAACAAACAAATAGTTTTGCACTGTTCTGTTTCATTATGAAGAAGATATGGCTAGGTCTGTGCCATAATGAGTGGTGCTGAGGAAGGGAAGGCAGCAGGCAGAGCTGTATCAGGCCAGTCTGGCAGGGGGAGCAGCTGCTGGCTCACGTCCGGCCATGAGGGATGGCCAGGCTCCAGCATGCCTTTGCCCAGCCTGAAAGTACAGTAAGTCCTAGGGCTGCCCTGGGGATCTGATGCTATTGCTGTGTTTGTACCTCTTCCATGAGGCTCTGTTGAAACAATCAGCACTTTGTGCTGGTAGAGGCACAACACGCCTTCTTCTCTACCCCTTGGTGCAGGGGAGGGGTTAATACCCCAAGGGGCAGGGACACCCAGGCTGGTTGAAAATGAGATTAGCCCAATACCAAGAGCTGCTCACAGCTTCACAGGGAGACTTAACCCACCTGGCTGCACCACAGTGAAGGCTACAGCTTCAGCATACCCTCGGGCTGTGCCATCACCCACCGTAAGCAAAGGCTGCCAGCTTGCATGCAGCTCCAAAGCCACTGGTTACATTAAAGAGTTCCTTCACTGACAGCGTGACTGATTCTTGTCCTCTGGCGTTCAGGCATAACGTGACACTTACCATACAATTACCCTGGGATGACAGTAGCCAGCAGAGATGCTATAAAGACAGCACAGAAAAATAAAAACTGACTCGCATACCGAGCAAAGCACTTAAATGCGGTGCCGCAGTATTAATGAAAGCCTCGAACCAGCGTTATGTCAGTGCTATCTCTGTAAGCTACACTGGCTCTTCTGCACCTGCAGCAAAGCAAGTCGACTGGGAAAACAGCACCAAGTGATGATTTGCCAAAAGGGGTGAAGGGCTTCCTGCAGCAATAACCTCAGCGCTGGACCCAAATGCCAATGGCAGTGGGGCCGTGCAGGAACACAGCTGGGCTGAATGTTAATGCTCTAGGAATGCCGTGATTGCAGTTCTGGGAAAGTTTTCTCCTTAATCATCCGAGTAGCTATTAAAATGCAAATCATCATATCAATTAAGACTAATTAAAATAAATAATAAATGATAACAGGAGACCAACATGCTCTATTTCAAGGCGATGTAATACAAGCTTTTCCTTATTATTCATTACGACCTAGTTAAATGCATTCATTTCTCTGGATATGTAAATGTCTGGATTCCAGGAGGATAGGTACCTAACTATTTTTCCTTCTCTCTCCCTATCTTGAAAAGGTAAATGCTGTCGTGCTCAAACTCTTTGAAAAATGCTGAAGAAAAAGCCAATAATAATTAGATCTGATGGGGCTGTAAATATTTTTAGAGAAAAATAGAATCCCCTTCAGAAATCATCAAAGTAATAGTTACACTACAGGAGCTTTAAGCCTGAGAACAAAGTTAAGAAAAGGGTATTTGTTTTGGAGGTTATTTCATTTCTGGTAGAAATTGCTGCATAGTCTGTTTCTTCTTTTCCTTCATTAATGTTCTTTCAAGCATGGTATTGACTTCCAGTAAACATTTCTTTTTTCAGTCTGGGTTTTGCTATTCAGAATAAACTACATCTACTTCTGTGAACATATAGAGTATATGTTGTCTCAATTTGAGATGGACTTTTGCGTGTGGGATTGTACTCACCATCTCCCTTGCTCACAGACACAGGGCTGCTGCAGGATGGAGGATGCTGCAGGGTTTGGGCTGACCCTGGGACTGATGCACTTGAAAGAGAAACCCTCTCAGGCTGCAGAGCTCTGGAGCAGTAGGGATCCTCTGCGGGCAGCTAGGCAAATAAACCAACCCCACAGTGTCCTGGGGTTTGCATTTGTTGGGTCCCTAATAAGCAGGGGGAAGTCAACAGAGCTGTGGAATAAAGCTTCACCCTCAAATCAAGACCAACAGATTTCAAGATTGCACATCTCCAAACCAAGATTAATATATATATATAAGCACTCTTAAAAATATGCTTTTAGACTACTGCCTAATATCCAGCATATTTTTGATATCAAAGGCTTGAGAACAGCAATTTCAAACAAATAACAAGCCCAGCTACCTCTTCGGGAAGAGCCATCCTCAGTCCAAGTCTCTAAGAAATTCAGGATACAGCCCATGAAAAAAAAAAATAAATAAATTTTAAATTTAAATGCACTTTGCTTCTTCTCTAATGGACACCTCCAGATGATATTTTGGGGGCTTTTTAATGTCATTCTTGCCTGACCTGAACAAACATGACCAAACTGATCCATCTGTCTGAGCTCTTGCTCTGGTACCAAAGGGGTTGGGTGGCTGAGTTTATTGTAAAAATCAATGCATTTTAAATGGAAAATCATTTCCATGTGTATTACTGTAGATACAGATATGGAAACATTAGTCACAGTTTGCTGAATGATAGGCAGTTTTGCCTTAGTGCTGTTTTGTGACTAACACTTCATAAGCAAGACACCGCTTCCATGCAAGTAGAAAGCCTAAATCTCTCCATGTACATGGCAACCAGCATTGCAGAACGTGAATGATTCATATTAATGCACCGCATTTCATAACAGTCCTATGAGATACAAAATTGTCAGACGATAAGGAAGTGAGGCACACAGATTAAATGATTTAACTAACTCTCATAGACTGTCATAGACAGAAAATTAACTCAGAATTTCTCAGTCCCTCTCCAATATTTTAATCCCAACATTAGCATTATTCTAGTAACCTCTCTTCCCAGCACAGTGATTACAAAGGCAATGGGCCACTAGGGATTGCTCCAGATATCTGCCTTGGATAAGGGCTTTGCAGCTTTTCTTCCGATTGATGCACACGCTGGGCATACTGGGACAAAGCACATAAATACACAACAATAAGTCAGGCCCACAGGCCCTGGGTGAAGTATTAAACAATTTTTAATATGTAGATGAGGCTTTGGCATTTCTTTGAACCTGACAGATGGGACTTGTAACAGTCTCACGTCCACCAGGACCGCACTGGGCTCTGACCTTGGCCACAGAGAAGCTTTCCATCTACTATTTCTTGCTCCTGTGAGGTCTCCTGTGCGCACTGTAGCAGCAAATTTTGAGTGGTATGACTGTGTGGCTCACGCCATTTTCCTGAAAGTACCTGTGCTGTGTTTCTGGCTGGTTCACTGATTTCTCTGCAGCTATCTTCTCTCCCATCATTTTTAGGGAAAGGAAAAAATAGGTGAGATATTTTTAGTTGGGATAGTTCTCATTTCTCTCTAGTTTGGCATAACAAAAACAGAAACAAACCTGCGAGCTACAATCTCTTCAGAATAGTTTCAGAAACCGTTTTTTAAACTTTTTAGTTCTTAAGCATGCAACATCCACTGCATACAACTATAAATCACCAGATCTTAATGACAAAGTAATTCTTGCTTTATGTTTTGCCTCTACTCATACAGAAAATGGAGACAGCTAAAAAGAATCAATCTGTGTTGCAACTTTTCTTCATTCCATTTCTTGGCACTAGCCAAAACAAAATAAATCTGGAAGTAAAAGTTTCCAGACTATTTTACTGATATCACATTGAAGTTCATTGATTTTATTTATTTTTTTTGCCTTGAACCATGTGTCAGACTACAAAAAATGTAAACCTCTGACTGACAGAAATACTCTTTCTACTGTTTTCCTGAATGTTAATTTTACTTTAAAGGCTTTGCTGAGATAGTTTTTGCTGTGTTTTGTAATCTGTGCTCGTTGGTCCCTTAAATATTTATGTAAACCTTTGGAAAACAATGTCCTGTTTTGAGTACATCTACAAATACAGCAATGGTTGCATGACTGTAACAGTTGCAGCTCAAGCTCACACTGATTTGAGTATTTTTCAACTAGTAATATATATATATATATTTATAATATATATATATTATATCTATATTATTTAAACTGAATTTAACCAATCTAAAGTCACCTTCAGAAGACAACAGGATTACACAGGAGAGCTGCACTATGATGGGACATAAAATCCAGGAACCACAACATGGCCCAATACAAGTCATTAGAGGAGAAACAACCATGCAGGTTCTAGCCCGGGATTTTTCCTTCAGCCTACTGCACAGGACACAGCCCACCATACCCATATACCGGGATGCTGAGACCATATGGACCTAAACTCTGTTGCATGGAGAGACATTCTGCTTGGCAACCTTACTCCTTCCTGACACGGAAAGGCACATTTCCGACGGAGTCATATCATCATTTTAGTTCCACATAACCATACAAATACTGGTTTGCATTCAGTAGCTGTTCTGCATTCTGCAAATTGTTAGATACCATACTTCTGAATACAGTTGACTTCAATGTTTTCAGTGCTGTGGGTCTCTTCAACTAAATAAACCGTTTTGCTAAAGCCAAACTGTTTCAAAGGAGGATAGTGATTGTAAAGCTTCTGATGTGATGGCTTCTGGGGATTGTATTGATTACTCTGGCCACTTTCACAATAGAGACCCTAAATAAAACGTCTGACCTTCTCAAGTCAGAAAATGGATGCTTTGCCAGAGTCTGCTCCAAAAATATGTTTGGAAGTGTGAGTCAAAAATGATATGGAAACAAACAAACAACAAATCCAAAAAGAGTCCCAAATTGAAATTATCAATCTTCAGCCATCTCTGCTTCTGGAAGCTGTTATATGTAGGCTAAGATATCATTATGAATCAAACAATAATTATAATAAAAATACCACAGAACTCAGAATAAAAAAGTGCTAAGTGCCTTCCAGTGAGCTTAGATGAAATTCTCTTTTCACAGTTATGGTTCAACAATACAGCACACATCTTAGGCAGTTCTATAATCATATGTAACTGCAGTAGGTGGCTATCAAATAAATTGCTATGTAGATAGACTGACTTCAAATACATTGTTGCCAAAACAGCTTTCTGTTTTGTTTTAGGCTCATTTACCAAGAACCCCAGAAGATCCATTCATTAGTCTTAGCTAAATTGTTCAACACTGAAAAAGAAACCAGGAAACCATTCTATAAAATACAAGACTAGCTCTGACTAATAGCATGAATAGAAATTCAAGATGATGAACAACTGGTATGCATTCCGACATCTACAAAACCTACTATCTCACATGTCATAGCATTTTCAGGTGGATGCTGGTTTGAGAGCCAGCCCTCTAAGGCACGTTTAAAGACACACATATGATATATTTTAAATGAGAAAAATATATTTAAATGAGAAACTTCCACGAATTAGTGACAACATGTAGTTACAGTGCAACTTGCTATGCACTGTAACTGCACTATACTGCACTGCACTGCACTGTGTTGCTACGAAGTAAGATTTCAAATCTGTACAATGATTTATGGGGTAAGTTTGTGGTATTCCATCTATGTGCTTTGACTCTCAGATAAATCTGATTAGATTGGGGATTTTTCCTTATTTAGTCAAAACAGTTACAATATATAAAAGCTACTTTTGTATAACTTCTGAAGAAAACAAGTTTAAGCTGCAGGAGATTAATAAATAGAGGATTTAGATGTTCAGTGCTATCCATAGCCCCAAGGGAAGAAAAGTCTGCATATCAGGGAAAGAAAACACTACCAGTTCAGGAAACTCATGCCAAAGACAAGCTCCTCTGCTATTTTTACTGTCACATTTTACTGTCACACTTTGAATAAATCAAAATCATGATTAGAAATCTTGTTCATTACTTCAAGCTACCTGTACTCGGCTCTGGTGAGGCTGCACCTCGAGTACTGTGTTTAGTTTTGGGCCCCTCACTACAAGAAGGACATTGAGGTGCTTGAAAGAGTTCAGAGAAGGGCAATGAAGCTGGTGAGGGGTCTGGAGAACAAGTCTTATGAGGAACGGCTGAGGGAGCTGGGCTTGTTCAGCCTGGAGAAGAGGAGGCTCAGGGGCGACCTTATTGCTCTTTATAAGTACATTAAAGGAGGCTGTAGTGAGGTGGGGGTTGGTCTGTTCTCCCACGTGCCTGGTGACAGTACAAGGGGGAATGGGCTAAAGTTGTGCCAGGGGAGGTTTAGGTTGGATATTAGGAAGAACTTTACTGAGAGGGTTGTGAGGCATTGGAATGGGCTGCCCAGGGAAGCGGTGGAGTCACCATCCCTGGAGGTCTTTAAAAGATATTTAGGTGTAGAGCTTAGTGGTATGATTTAGTAGAGGACTGGTTAGTGTTAGGCTGGAGGTTGGACTCTGTGATCTTGGAGGTCTCTTCCAACCTAGACAATTCTGTGATTCTGTGAAGCTCAGATGACTGAAGTAAACACAAAATATTGTAATGAACAGCAGGTTACAATAAATGTGCCTTTATTTTAATTAAAATAAAGAGCTTGCAAATAGTGAGATCTTATATTGAAATGTCAAATGCAATTTACTTATCATTCACCACTGAACTGAAAGCTGCTCATACCACAAGAGCAGAATTTCATTTCAACATATTTCAATATCAATTGATTTTTAAGGGCCATTACATAAAGTAATCTTTAGTAATGTGGGTCTGAACATGTCTAGAAAAGGCTATTAGAGTCTTTGCAAAAGACATTTTGACTTGATGAAGGAAAGTTTACATAATCCAATATGTGTGCAGTTCACAGCCCTGGTAAAATTAATGCACGCTGGTGTAATTCCCAAATCAAAAGTTTTTTTTTAATTTAATTTATTATGCAAGGATACTAATGGAGGATTTGAATAAGTTACTACTCTAAGTTACTCTCTACTATCTAAATAAAGAGGCAAAGCTGCATCCTATGCACACACCTTGTGCGTAATCTGCTGAAAAGCATACGCAGATCTGACTGAAAAAATGGTAACTCATTTCGGAGGAACTTTTTAAAGAGAGTTTTGTTCCTTCCTCAACATCTTCTTACAGTTTTGGAAAATTTCTAGTTTTAAATGAAGTGCTAGAAAGTCCTGAATGTCAAAAGCGTAGCTTTCCAGTTACAACCATATTAACTCAATTTGGCTGCATCCTAGGAAATGGAGCAAACATTTTCCAGTGCCATTAATCAGTGGCAGTCTAATTCCACAGCAGAAAAATCTTGTCTTGGTCACTGAGACTATACAGAGAGCTTTCTCACCCCAGGCACAGGCAAGTGTGAAGCCTAGAAGACAGCAGGAAAATTGCTGTCATATACTATTGTTTTGAAAAATTAGCATCCAGCCCTTGTTTACATTGCATAATTAACACAGAAAACCCCCTGTATCACAGGGCTGTATCACACAGTTAGCAAATAGCAAGAGACGCAGAAATATAAATCTGCCTTTTGTGTGATGGATGAAGGCAGGCGGAGAGGCAGCAAAGTGCTGCACAGGCCATAAGTCAGATCTAAATGGAAATAATCTCTGATATTTTAAAATTTCAGCGTAAAAAAGGGGAGAAAGGGGAGGAAGATGATCTCTTAGACACCTTGGTGTTGACCAGGACAAGGAGCAGGGTACACAGGTCAATGCACCCCAGCAGCCTGCCTGCACCAGGGGGACATCCCCTGTGCCTCCCAGTGCTGCCTGTCGTGGGTAAGAGCCACAAGAGCAATTGTGTGCTTGTGCAAAGACCACACTTGTGTGCAACACACAAACACACGTGATTAGGCTTTACCTGGTGGCAGGGAGCAAGGCTCAGGGCTTGGCAAAATATCTCACACTGGCCTGAACGTTATTTACTAAGAGTTTCCAGCAACGCTGATTTCTCACCTCAAGCCAGTGTCTAGTTAAGAGTCATTTTATCACTCACAACCATGTGCTTCAGTCATTGATCTCCTAGGTGGAAGCCTGTCACGTGTTTTTACATTAGTAATTTTTAAGTAGCCATTATCTGCCCAGTTTCTCTTATCTAGGGTAACCTAAAGACTGGGGATCAAACAACGGCAAAGCAGCAACAGCAAGACTCGTAGTACAGCCAAACTGATCTTCTGCCACGTCTGAGGAGCTATGTGCTGTTTTGGGGATGTCATCTGTACTTGTAGCCAGTCGGATAACAAATGTAAGTCAGCTGCTGGGATGCTCGGAGCAGAAATCACTGTTGTGAACAACCGAACCCCTGACGCTGGCACTATTTCCATTTGTTTGTTTCTTATAAAAAAAAAAAAAAAAAAAAAAAAAAAAAGAGAGAGAGAGAGAGAGACCGGGGAAGAGAACATCAACTTACGAGACTTCAGACTCGAAAATAACTAGAGAGGTACGATAATCTGGTAACTGCTCTAGCTAGAGAACCCTCAGACCGCTCACACCCCCCGGCTTTGTCCCCAGGGACCTTTAGGGGCTGCTATAGCCCCCGCGCACGGCGCCGTGCTGCCACCTGGCGGCGGCGCGCTCTGGAGCGCGCTCCCGACCCGGGGACCCCGGTCTAGGACGGAGAGGATGGATGGATGGATGGATGGATGGATGGATGGATGGATGGATGGATGGATGGATGGATGGATGGATGGATGGATGGATGGATGGATGGATGGATGGATGGATGGATGGATGGATGGATGGATGGATGGATGCCGGGGGTATCTTTATTGCAAGCAGCTTACATGCCCCCACCACGAGTAATGGGAAGCTTTGAGGCTGCCATGCAATGTTACAGACATGAACTGAGATCCAGAGAAGCGCTTCCAAGTGGCAGGGCCATTACTTTGTGTGTTTTTTTTATTCTGTTTACTGATGCTCTTTATCCTGCTGATGCTCTTTCCAGAATGCAATTCTGAACAGAGGAAAATGTCCAAGCACCTCAGGGAAAAACGCTGCAGATGTTAGATGTAAAAAGGCTTTTTTAACATCTTCCTCCCTCTCCCACCTTAGCAAATGGTTTTTATGAGTCTATTAATTTCATTAAAGAGTCAAAAGGAAATCCATCAGCACTTTAAGTGTTTTCTCTCTAGTGATTCTGAGATATTTATGGACTTGGAAGATGCACATTTAGGGCATCTCAGTGAATGTATGGGGACCATAAGGCTCCCTGTTTTCTTTAACTCTGAGCTAGATTTATGTATTATTTGGTGAGCCCTGTTAAAAACAGGATAATTTATACTCCCTCTTCAACTCATTATTAGTTTAAGAGAAGTTTATTATTAGGGTAGCTGATACAGCACCTTCTGGCAGAGAAACGTGTTCAGTGCTGAGGGCTGCTGTCTGCTACCACAGCTACCTCAAGCTATAAACAGGCAGACGTGCTCAGAACTGAGGGCACATGGTGATGCTCTGCAACAAATCTGTTAGGTTGTGGCATTAAAACATCTTCCTTTAAAGGAAAAGGTTAAAATATCTGCAGCTTCCAATAATTATCCTGTGAGCCACCTGTGAAGGGCACCTGTGATTCAACCAGTGAATAATCCTCACCTGTGTGAGCTACGGGAAGGAGAGCAAGGCACAGGAGATTTATGGCTATTTCTCATTTCCTGAGTGCTGTTTGCCAGGAGCAAGCAGGGTTCAGGAGGAAACACCCAGTCTTCCCCAGGCAAATGGAGGATTGGCTCTGCCAGTACTGAGCAGCTATTTCGAGACACAAAAGGAAAGGGCTGCGACAGCTCTTTCTTCTTATTGAATCAATGGATTACACAGAGGTGCATGACCTACTTTTATTTGACAAAGGGGCTGTAGGGGTAAACCAAAACAATGCAGATTTGACCCAGTGTTCACCAGGGAAATTGCTTGTTTGTGTCTTGGGGAAGGCACTGAGGACACCTGTTTCAACTCTCTTGCATGCTTGACAATTTGGATTTTTATTTGTCGGTTCAATTGTTTCCAGTTCAGCATCAAAAAGTCAAAACCTCTGTTTTTGATTCAAACTTGTTTTCTGCAAATGGGTAGGCATACACAGCTTCCTGAAGGTGGGCACAAACTCCACATATCTCCTCTATACAACAACCAGCCTGCACAGTATCATGCAATGCCAGCACTGGAGCAGAAACACATTTGCTCACACAGGGGAGAGCTGGCAGCCCAAGCCTGAACCAGGAGCATCAGCCAGCAGCTCGGGGCTGTCCCACCTCCATCTGGCAGATACACCCAGGCAGCATGCATGGGCTTAATTGCAATGACCACCAACCTCAATGTAAGAGCTAGGGCACGGCCCCACTGTTGGGTGCAGATGTCCGTCTACAGACCTCTTCTGGTCTCAAGCTGTTTATGTCTGACTACATCAATGCTGAAAAGAAATCCAGTCACAACTTATCAATGCCAGCAGAATAGCACAAAAACAAGTTGCAATAGCTTGAGGAGTGCTCAGGAGCACTGGCATGAGGCTGGGTCCCTCTGGCTCGTGCAAAGTGCTAGGGGATGTTTATCTTCTCAAAGATTTAGAGGTATCATCAGCACCCATTTGGGGAATTTGGTACAGTGTGAAAAACTGTTGTTGGCTCGCTCCTGTTCCATAACAGCTGCATTCATCTATCCAACATGCACACAGATGTGTAATAACCCCTAAGCTAGATGCCACTTGTTGAGAGCTTGAGTGGAAACCAGAAAGCATATAAGCATGCCAACATCAACATACCTTAGCTAAGAAGCTGGGAGCATTAGGCCAGGCAGAATGCTGGACTTCCTCAAAGCCAGTTTGGGTGTCCTCAGAGGAGCACAGCCTTATGTTGTGAAGATATGCTCCAATTCCAGTGAAGTTCAGTCTTTTGTAGTATACAATGCAAGTGAAATTTCCCAATTTTAGCCAAGTGATCGGTGTTTTAAACTACCGTTCTATGCTGTGTGCTTTTTATAACTAAAGCCATTTTCCAGTGTTAAGACCTATGTGCAGTGACTGCACCTACCAGACAGTGCTGAAAACTGAAGAACAAGAGGCAGCAGAGATAGAGAGGGATAATCCCTCATTCTGCTATCACAGTTCATACTCTGTTCCATAATTTCAGAACTGAGCCTGTGATTCAATTATTAAATGTGTTAAATGAGCTCCATATGAAGTGCATAGCATACAGATAGGAACGTGAGGCTTTGGCTAAGAAGACAGCACTAATGCATTTTCCTTCTACGCACTCACATAATTACAGCCTGTGATATTTACAGTAATTTGGTAAATAATCTGACACACTTCTCCACTTTCTCTTTAAGAAGTGCTTAGCAATGCTGAAGCATAAATTTAATATCTTCCATTCACATAAAGTCTGTCATCTAAGGTGCCATCTACAGTGGTTAAGAGATTTTACTAGGGGCTATACAGATTTCTTGACATTCGTGCCATGCATGAGCAACTTTTCTTACATGGATATCCAGAAACTTATTGACTGCATTAACAGCACAAAGAAGGACTTTGCAGGAAGGAGAAGTGAGAGTTAAATGTCATGAACTATCTCTGTAGAAGGGGCACGCTGCTATTGCCTGAAGTGGATTTGATGTGGCTAATCCAAGGTAAGATTATTTTAAAAGTACTTTGAGGGCCTGAATGATGACAAGGGATCAGAATCACTTACTTGTCATTGACAAGACAGACCCTCCATGTGCACTATGTCCCCTTGCAGACACCAAATGGACACGCTGCACCTAAACTAACCACCACAAGAAGAACAGCCAGTGCTGCTTCCTTCAGCCCTGAACAGCTGCAGAAGTCCATGGTCAACTACTGCTCTTGGCAAAACCTTGGTTTACCATTTCTAACAAAAATTGCTGCTTGAAGGAGTACACCAGCAGAAATCCTCAAATGATGTACCTTTGTGTCTATTTAAAAGTCGGAGCAGGAATATACTAATAGTGTCATGCATCAGTGACAAGGCTAAGGTCATTTCAGAGAGAGCTGCTCTATACACCAAATGTAATTCCAATCTCAGTTAACTCTTAACATGAATCTCAGTTAACTCTTACACTCATGATTAAAATGCTAAAGTTTTAATGGAAACTCTGATGTTGTGAGGAGAATAAAATAATATCATTGGGCTCTTCGCTGTGACAAGTTCCTGTAAATGTACCATAAGAGCTTTTGAATCTTCTACCTGCAGCAATGATCAGATTTCAATTTTTAAGATGAGTTTTCACCTCAATAGAAATGAATTTCAAAGCAGCTTTACAAGTCCTACCATTTTTCCTCAGTCCCTAAATAGCAAGCAATTATTATTTTAACTAATGTCTTAGGAAGACAGGTCAGGTTCCAAGTTAAACTGCACCTTGTAAAAATGTTGTCTCATGGAAAAGCAGAGAGAAGGGGATTAGCAATTTGCAATACACTTTCTCTGAGGTACATTTACTATGTCAGCACTTGCTCACAGTAAGTCAGTATGATTTGTATGCTGCAAAATCCATTTTGCTCTTTGTCAATCCAGATAAATATAAATAGCATTCCACTATGAATACCCCACTCCTGTAGAAGCATGGCTTCCTTAGGAAGCCATCCCAAATACCCGATGTTCATCTGCAAGGTAACCACCTAACGACTGCCACATCACTTCTCAGTAAATTGCTCTATGATGAACCAAGGAGAGTGTAACACAAACCAGAGTACAACAGACAGCAGTAATGCTATAGCAACAACTTCTGCAGCTACATTTGTAAAGGATCTAAGGACTTCCTGAGCTTACCATACAGGTGAGTTTTTACTGTAATGCATAAACTGCAAGGGAGAAAATAGCTTTTTATGGCATGGAAATGATGCTGCTCTCTTCTGTGAACACCAACTGTCTTGCCGCTATAGCTTCAGGGCAGAAAGCTCTGCTCCTCCTGATGGGAAGGTTGCCTTTCCAAAACAAAACTACATGCACTTCAACATGTAGTTTCAATATGTAGAAGCTCCATTGCTTCTTGTTGGCCAACACACTGGACCATGTCTTGTTCTAATTTGCATGTGAAGACTAAGATTTTTTTCTTCCTGCCCTGGAGAGAGGAGCTGAAGGCTCCACTTGCTGCAGCTGTGATGCACAACCCTATCAGTGATCATTTCAGAAAAGTGAGCAGCAGCTTTGAAGGCAAAAACTGCTTTTTGAAGCTGTTTTTTCCACTAAGCATGTGAGTGGTACCTCATGAGTGCAAAACATAAAGACTTCATTAGCTTTTATTACAGTACTTTTTCTACTTACTTTCTAAATGCAGTTAGAAGAATTTATAAGAAACCCAGACTAATGTTATTAATAAGACTATGCTGGTATAGTAATTATGATATCCAAAGTTTCAATAAAAGTGTAAAGACCCCTGTACATTTGTCCCTGGACAGAAAACATGAAAATCAAATACTATGATAGGAGACCAATTCCTTCCATGGGCATTTGTGAGTGGGGCCTAAAGGTAAAGAACTCTTTAAAACAACATTTTTTATTTTTTATTTTCCAGAGTACACATCATCTCTTCCACGGCTGAGACTATATACAACACAAAGTATTCATTTGTAACACCACCAAGGGGACAATTTCCAGTGAAAAAGAATCATTGTGGCTGTTGAGAAACAAAATGTTTCTCCTTATGCTTCCTTGCAGCTCTGTGAAAAAGGGCATCTCTCATTTTTTCATTTCCTGATCCTCAAAACAGTCTGATCTGAAAATCAGGGATTTCATAAGACATTATTTTCCCTATTGGTACTGTATTCTTCAAGCTTTCTTTCTTGGTTAACTCTAATCCAGCAATATTAAAATCAGGTCATCTTTGCTTATCTTCCTTCTGTGTGGCTACTCTGAAAAATATATTTTTTTAAATTGTCCGAAGAGGATGAGTTGCCTCATCCATTACAGTTAGCCTTCCAGTAGCAGCATTAAGGCAGATGACTGGCCAAGGTGCTCAGAAATTCAGGTGGCTGAGTGCAGGCAGCGTAAGTCAGCAGCTGCAGACAAGCAGGGACCTCCCCAGAGGGCAAGGAAGCAGCTGTGGAGATGGGTGCCTTGTGCCAGCAGCCCAGCCATACCTATCACTGCTCTGGGGCTAGACACAACTGATTCAGCATAGCTGTGGCTGAGGCCAGAGCCCCCTGGGCCCATCTGCTCCTCCTGCCCCAGCAGGTCACCTTGAGTAGGGGGTCCAGGCCCGTGTCCAGGCGGCTTTGGGAGCTCTCCAAGGAGGAGACTCCACAGCCCCTGTAGGAAACCTGGGCCAGGGCTCCGGCACCTGCACAGCATGGAAGTGCCTCTTGGTGCTCAGAGATAGCAAAAGAGGGTAGGAATTTAAAATATTTATGTTTCTGAACTCATTTCCTGTTCTTTCCAGTTCCCAGTCTAGTGGGAATTTACAGGCAAATATTACCAAAATACTAAGCTGCCTACTGAAAAAGGATGTTGAGTCAGACTCCAATCTGTATTAGGCACTATTAAATTATGGAGAAGCACCGATATTATCTGCTGACATTTTATTCAGCAGAAAAAAATTAAGACAAAAGCAATGCTGTGAAGGAAACTGAGGCCATGTCAATCAGAGACTTGCAGCTGTGCAAGAAGTGCCAGTGTAGTTTGGGGTGCCTGGCACTTGCCAGTTCCCTGTGGGTTGGGATCACTGGTGAACAGCACCAGTATCACCAGAGATGGCTCTGTATGGAAATGAAGTCCTTTTGACAGTGAAAGCAGCACCTCCAAAACCCAGCCAGGAGTGAACTGAGAGTGCCTCATTGACCACCCAGACTCCTTCAGCCACCCGCAGAAAGAACCTGACAACATACTGCGGAATAAGATCCAAACCACACAGACTTTTGTTTTATAATCAGGTATAATCCAGGTTCCTTGCTTCCACTTTCTCTTAACAACACTCCCCCACCCCCCCCTATTTTCATTATTTATTTGTCCTGCTCCACACTGAGACGTGCTGCAGTGCCAAAGATCTGACTCAGGATCAAAGAGCTCATCACGCTCCGCATTACTCTTCTCTGACATGTGCAAATAAGGTCTCCATGATGTCAGACAGATTAGAGAGCATAACAGATATTATAACAAAAAATAACATAAGATCTAGCAAATCAGTGGGAATAGGAAGTGATTGGAGGTAGATATTTTAAAAGGTTCAGTGTAGGCTTGAATTAGACATGCTGCATTTTTTAAGACTCCTGAGAGCTCATACTATGAACATTTTGAGTTATACCCAGTTAAAGTGTCATAGTATCTACTCAACCTGAATCTACAAATCCATGAATTTAGGATAGGATACACCCAAAGTGAACTTTCAGAAGCATCCCTATTGCTTAGCTTTTAGGAATTGAAGAACTTCACCTTTTGTGTCTATGATTTTGATCTACTGTGATACATTGTTTCACACAAAACAAGATGAATAATCCATAATTTTCTCAATACACAAAAAGTTATAAGGAAAATGTCAGCTTGCTTAGAAAGTGACTGAATCTTTATAGAATTTATTTTTATGACAGAAGACTTCAGGTTTTCATAGGAACGAAGGACATAAATTAGAGCCTCGGGAAAGATGGGGGGCAAGGGACAAAGTTGAACTTTAAATCCATTTTGAACCTTTGTTTTTGTTTGTTTTTTAATTTTATACACACACACGCACACATAAGCAGTTTTTTTATATTTATATTTTATATATGAAATATATATAATATATATATATTTATATATTTATATTTTATATATGTTTATATTTATATTTTTTTATTCCTTAGTATACACAAGGATTAGTTTTATCATTTCTCCCATGCTGTTGCAAAAGCCAGTTCAGAGAAGGATAAAGCCAATGCAATTTACCAGGATTATTTGGGGATTTTTCCACTTAGAAAGTTTTGTTAGATGGATTTGAGATGCACCAGTCTCCCCTCTGGCTGATTGCTGATCACAATTCTGTGATACAATTGGGCAGGGAGGCTAGACCACAGAGACCAGACAGGAAGTACTCCAAAAATACATTCAAGGACACAGAGGTGCCCTAAAACTACTGAAATATAAAATTTAATATTCCAAATTTAATATTCCAGTCTAGTTTAATGTTTTTGGGGTAACAATCACAACTGTACTATCTTCTGTCTATACATCTCTTTCTCCAAGTGAAAGTGACAGCTGCGCTTTCAGCCTGTAACCCTCTCCTGGTTCTGGACCAGGAGTCACTAAGCAACCCCAGCACCATTTACAAACCTTAGCACTACAAAAGTTCAGTCACTGAGCTCTGCAATGCACTTGTCTGCAGAAGCTGTAATCAACTAAGATACAGAGAAACTTTCTCAAAGTAGTATTGTGATTTGTCAAGTGGGGTAAACAGTTAAGTGACAAAAGGGTTAAGAGTTGCAGATTTCCTGACATGTTGAGAAGAGAATCTGAGCCTGGTTTGCAAAATGGATCAATTACAGTTCTAGACTATGTGAGGAAATTCCATTAAAGAGTTCTTTGAATTCTAGAGCACAACTCACTAAAAGCAAACCCCATAGATGCACACACTTTTTAAATAAATGAGGAAATAACTCCCAGTTCTCATAGTACATGTATCAGAGCACCCCCTGGACATTTACACAATCTGAATTATTGGTACTTTGTGAAATGCATTTGGAATCTCAGCCCCATGATTTGCACTGTGACCTACTCATGCAGAACCTTAAACATGAGCTTTACTTAGAGCATTGGGGAATTAAATACATTTGATGTTTGTGTATTTCAGGGTTTCAATGGCGTTCTAGACTACAAAGCTTTTCCTGAGCTAAAATCTAAACTGTGTGAATAATGTGATTTTATTCATGCTTATTAAAATAAGACCTAAAAAAATAAAAATAAAATTTACTTTTCACCTGGGACAACTTCTTCATGGCCTGAGGAGTCAAAGAACATGCTTGAGACATGCTGTTGTGGGCCCTATAAATGTCTGAGTATATGTGTTGTGTTTAGGTGCTGAAGGGCTATTGACAGAGATACACATCTAGTGGATGACACAATATTGCTGCACCACTTCTTAGCTTTCATATAATAATAATAATGATAGGTATCTACTCAAAGCCAGTTAGACATCTCTAACCACTCTGCAAACTCCCTTAATCCAGAAGAGAGGTTTGCAGGAAATAGTCTGTTCTGCCCATTTTGTGTGTTGCACAGTAGAGTTATGCTGAGTCCTTATCCTTGCATAGAGGGGATTTTATCACTGGCTGTGCAGACCTTTCACAGTGCTACGAGATCATATAGAAAAGTTCCCCCTCTATCTTGCACTTTGCATAGTGCCTTCCCTTTAAGAAAAGTGCTAGTTTAAAAAATATTTCAGTGCCCTCAGTAGAAATTGCTGTGCAGACGTTGCTACCTTCTTGCTACCAATCTGGTTATTGTAAATATTGCAATTTGCAAATGCAGTCAGATTCTTAGTAAACTTCTAAGAAGAAAAATAATAGTAAAGGGTTGGTTCATGCTGCTCCTAACTGAATAAAAACAATGGTTATTTACTTCTAATATAGCTACTTCCCTTAAATCATAATTTCTTGAAGTATGCTATATACTTCATTTTTATGAAAACTGACATTCAATGTTATCTTCAGCTATAAAAACAGTGGCCTAACAAAATTAAGTTCCTAAGTAGACCAGGAATTGTATACACACTTATAGCAAAGGCATAAGCAAATAAGCCATAGCAGTGTTTACAGTGATACAAGATTTCCATTTACAGAGGTGAAGTTTCCTTTGACGACTTGCAGAATTATTTCCTAGCTTGCAAGTGATAAAAACTACATCTGAGAGCTTCCAAATGTTTACACTTTTGTTTGCCATATGGGAACAGATGAGTTCATGTGAAGCTTACATGATCTCAATCCCCAGCTGTAGCACTATTGTATTATTAAAGACTTGTTTGAGGTCACCTTTGTGCATTAGATAACATTACTTTTAAAAGAAAACAAGACTCTGCATGTTCTTAGTACTCAGAACTAAAGAATGTTCAAACTCCGGAAAGATATTTACCTTTTCTTACAAGCATAGCAGTATTTACGCAATAAAGTTGAAAGGCAAACACTGAGTAGTATTTCACAGATTTCTCTGTTTAATACAAGAGGGAGAAAAGGAAAAAGAAAAAAAAAAAAAGAAGAAGAAGAAAAAAAAAAAAAAGAAAAAAAAAAGGACTCATTGAGGAAACAAACTGCATTACAATTAACAGTCCTGACCCTTGGTGTTGTCTGTCTTGCAATAAACCTGTTACAGTACCAAAAACTGGCAGTGTCCAGTCTCTGAGTGCCACAAGCCAATTTTCCACTTACAGTACTTTGTCACTAACTTAATTCTCATCTCTGCTCACATAGTAGGATTATATGGGCTATAACTCTGACAAAAAGATAGTCCCAAACCTGTGGAAAAAAGACTGATGACAGGGATGGCAGGAGTCTCAATATTCTGGAGGACCAAGACAAGATTTGGTGTTTTCTTTAAGTGAATTTCTGGCATTATTTTAATTCAAATGGTTTCTCACATCTGCTGTTACAAGACTGATTTGGTTTGAATTCAAACATTTTGTACCATCAAAAATAAAAGTAGAGCTGCTGAAAGGTTATTTCACTGAGATAGACTTTGCTGCAGCTTTTGGATCACTTTCAGCCTGGACTGAAGCAGGTAAAAGATACAGATTCCTGCAGTATCCCTCAGTAGGTAAGCAGAGGTTTGACTACTATGTGCTCTGCAGATCCCATGCACTTTGTCACAAGATTTTTCACTGCCATTTTATATAGTTTTATTTAAAACCTTCCAATAAATCCACGTTTCACATCTTTGTTTGCTGAGCAATTGTCCATAAAACTTATTTTATAAATATTTTTAAAGAAAGTGTTCGTATGTATATATGAACGGTACTATACTTGCCTAATTCTAAAAAGAAGGAAGTAGGAATACACAGTCTGCATGAAGGATTACACAATACAAAGTGACATTGACTTATAAAGGCAATGGGAAAGATAGTGAAAGGTGACATCTTACTGGATCGACAGCTGAAGCAGGAAAAAGGAACAACCTTTCTGAGCACACAAGGCCACAGTACATATCAAGTTTAACTTAATGAGGTTACTACACCAAATCTCCTGAAAGACTCCAAGGTCGGGGAAGAGGGGGGACAGGAACGCTGAATAAAGAGAGAACTGTGAATGTGTTTCTGTACTGTTTCCATGGACTATGTATGGAGATACATGAAAGATTGCAGAATGCAAAGATACCATCCAGAGGGATCTATTAAAAGAATTTTATTTTGAATTCTGGATCTCAATAAAATGCTAAAAGCATTGCTTTTCCAAGCAGCCATTCAGCCTCTGAATGCTCAAGGTCCCCAGAAGCACAGGCCCTTCCCCAGGCTCCCCACAGAGCCAAGATGGCCGCCATGCTCTGGCCGCGCACTGTTCTCTGAATGTGCAGGGGCCTTCCAGCCTTGTGAAACCAGACAGTTTGCTGTTACACATCTACTGCACTTACTGTTCTGCAGAGCAGGTGCTAAATGCTGTGATCCTGAAACCTCTCGAAGGCTTACAGACTGACAAATCATGATTATTTTCAGAGAAGTACATATAGTCCATATGTTTAGTGGGCCTGGTTCAAAACCTGTAGGGATCGATAGAAAGATACCATTCTGACCACAGTTCACATATATTGCATTTAGCTTTCTACAGCAAGGCTAATCAGGAAAGCAAAAACCACCATTCACTTTGCTTTATATAGCTTTTTTCTTTTGAGGGGTCAAAGGGTGAAAATCAGTCATTTCAGGGGCAGCAATCGGTCAGCCTAAGTTTAAGAGAGAAGTATAATTGCTGTTATGCTTGGCCAGGACCCAGCACACTGTAGGCATGTTGCACCTATCCACATTTTAAATATCCACATATTTTTCTTCAAATCCATACTACTGAATTGGAAAGAAGGGTTAAAAGGGAAATAATCACGTTTAACCTCTACCCTTCTGTATTTAACTATTTTTTATATTTTTATATTTAATATTTTTTAATATTAATTATATACCCTGCTGTATTTAACTATTGTTTATTTTCATATAAAAAGCCCCTCTCTCCCTGCAAGGCTCAGATGTGCTGGCTCTCAGCCTTGCCCCCTGCATCATGCAGTTTCTCACTGCTGTGCAGAGGAGAGGCTACTTGGGTCTTATCTCCGGTGCCGCCGTGCCTAGATGTTCAAGAGAGACCAACAGAGGCACTGGGCCAGGGAAGAGGTCTCTTGGCCTGAGAGGTTACTGCTACTGAGGAGAAGGGTGGCAACCAAAATGGAAACTGTGAGTAAAAAAAGACTTTTCTGCATTATGCTTCTTAGCACGACCATTCAACATTTTCATATTTCAGCTGCTCCTCAAGCCCGTAATAAGTTACGTTTTAGTGAAGTGAAAGCCTTTTATTTTCTGAAGGGTGTTCTCTTTCCTACTGTGATGTCTGGGCTTTAGAGTAAGGTACAATTTAGGTAAAATAGTTAATATATTCATCTTTTAAGTCCAATTTCTTCCTCTTCTGACCTTTCTCTCTCCCTGGAGCTGCCTGTACCTGACATAAAGGTGCACATCTCTATATTAACAAGCTAGGGCCATCATTTCTCCCAACCAAGCAGGAAATTCTTTGCTGTAATCAATTTTACTTAATATCATGCAAAAACATACGTTGTTTCACTGTTTCTCAAAAATATAGTAAGTAACACATTTCTAGTGGACACATTGCTCTGGACTTAATAAATCACCAGAACTCCAAATTTTATTTATTTATTTTAAGTGCCGCAGCAAATGCTGCTGCAGTAGCATGCAGCTCTCCTGGATCTCAAAGCAAGTTGACCTGTTGCCTAAGGCAAGTAACAGCTCTTCTTCCTCGCAAATAATGACCAGCAAAAACCTCTTTGAGTGGTCCTGCCACAGGTGAAGGTCAAAGTCCTAAATATGATGGGGAGGAAGGGAGAGCAGGCTTACTAGTGGATATAAAAATGAAGTATTGTATACTTCTGGTCCTTCTGCAATAATTTGCTCAATTCAGAAGCATAACCAAATTGCAAATTCCCATTTTGCAATTCTTGGTAAGTGGCCAAGACATTTGTTAGACCCTCACCAACTGGCACATAAAGGAGATCTTTAACCCATGGAAAAAGGCCAGGAAACGGGATCTCACTGTTTCCCACGTGCTGGATGTCACCATACCTGACAGCTTCCTGTAAAAGGATTACCTCCACCCTGTAAGACTTCCTGGAAGCTCAGGTAGATTACCCTCAGTGCTGAACCAGATACATCATAAATCACAAGTGATAGAATAATTTTTAAGTCATGTGAAAACTATCTGCATCCTCAGATAACTAGCACAGTACAGCAAACTATAAATTTCTCCAACCCTTTTTGTCCTCTGCTTCAGTCATTGTCTGGGACAGTCATCTTGAGCTAAAGGACAATTCAACTTTGTGATCTTTTCAATCCCATCTCTTTAACTGAGGCTGCCAATCATAATGCATATACTAATCAGAGCTCTAAGTCACACAAAACCAAAGAAATCAACTTCTATTAATAAATCCTAAGTTTGACTGTGCCTCAATTTAGACTGCAATGGACTTTCACAAATGACAGAAAGTTTTACAGAAACTCTCTTCTGAAAATATGACAAGAAGAGTACAGATTGCCTGGGAAGTCCCATTCTGTGCAACAAAGGAAGACTGCCTCTTCAGTAGCATCTCATCTGGCCAGCACTGAAATACCTTTCTATTTAACAGTACCTGCCTGGTGAGAACATTAATGTCCAGCGTAAAGACGTGTTAACAGCATTTCAAGAAGCTTGCTCTATTAATCCAGGCTCTATTCTTAAAGCTTTAAGAGCAAGTCTGCAATATTTATAAAATAATAATAATAATAATAATAATATGCTTATTAAGTCTGAGGAAAACTCCTCAAACCTGCTGAATGTCTTTGATGCTGATGAAGCTTTATTTTCTTTGTGTAGACAATGTCCAGTATACCCATGCACTACAGGATGAATTGCTATGTTAAGGAGATTTATTACAAGTTTTAAACATAGCTCTAGAGTTTTAAACATGGTTCTCAAGTCTCTTTTTATGGACATTAAAAGTAAGTCAGTTGTAACAAGGACTATTCTATACTTTGTATTGAGAATAGAGATGGTGGGGAAAGGAAAACTAAATAAAGGAATATCTAAAATGTTTGCTGTTAAGAAGAAATAACTTTCAAATAATGGCAGTCTTTTCTTCCTATAAGCACAATGTATTTATGACATGCCACACATACTTTTCTTTATAAATAAGTGTTACTTTGCCTTCATTTGACTTGTGAGGCCATAGAGTCATGTACAAGAGTGCTAGGGCCTTAGTTATGAAGTATTACTTTCCCCATTTCTCTCTAAGATTTACTCTGCATATTATCAAGATCATCCATTTCTTGAAATACTTATTCAGAATCCAATATGCACCATCAAATTCATTACAGATGTTATTATCAAGTGGCACCTGAATATGGGAAAGTTTAATGTTATTTTGCTATTGATTAATGTAAATGCTTCCTAGAAATCCATGGACTTTAGCATTCAGGATACCAAAGCAGATAAATACTGGTAATAAAGTACTTGAGACTGATGAGGAAAAACATGAAAAACTCAGGAAAAGATACAGAAGAGCATATTTGAGTGAGATACAGATCCGTGGCTTGTCTTCAGGCTGTATAGTTAAATCTGTGCTGCAGCTTCTGAGAGCCAGAAACAGGAATGGTGTCAGTCAAAAGCATACAAACTAATTGAAAAGAATTGTTATTGCTTACCCAATGCTTCCAAAGCTACATACTGTTTTGCTACCTTTACAGTTCATCATTGTAACAATTTGACAAATTATCAATCTGAAAGCAGTTCAGCTCTAGAGGGAGAGCACTTGGGAAGTCAGAATAAATACAGCCATAAAACAACCATCACTACAAGATCAGCTCTCTTTGTTATTCAAATCCCATTATTGACAAAATTATCTTTTAGCTGTCCTTGCCACATCTGTAAGTTATTACTGCATCTGCAGAATTTTGCAGCACCGACACTCCAAGCTCAGGACAGATGCGCACAATGCCGATACATCGACTGCGCTCACAGTGCACGGCCTGTCTGTTTGCATCACCCTGCACGCCTACAGAGCAGTGAGGAAAAAGCAGTAATGGAGGAAGCTGTCAGCCCCGATTACTGCCAGAGCCCTCAGACGGATGCAATCCCATCCAACATTGCCACAGGCAACCTGCCTCCACTTGTAGTCAGCTGCACCATGAAAACTGCTACTCATAATTTCAGAGTAAAAAGTTTAAATGATTGAGCATTCCACTTGGAGAGAGAAGGGTTCTAGTACACCATTAATAATGCAATGATTCAGACACTTTATTGTCTTAAGAGATGGGCTTGCTTGAAGAGCAGGGGGAGGGAGCTCCCTGTTCGTCCCTTTCAAAGTGACATGTCTTTGTTAGGAAGATGGAGCCCACCCCAACGCTCTTCCCACATGAAGTCATAACCATGATCCTCACAGAGACAGAAAAAGGTTGATGTGATGGCAGGAGTTTCACTTTACAAACAACTGTGCTTTATTAACTGCAATTACACCTCAAAACATTAGGAGGTGTTTTCAGTGAAATAGTGTAAGTTACCTAAAACATATCTAGTTAATCAATGTGAAATGACTATTTTAAAAGTTAGCAAAAACTCCCTTGAACTGCCCTAAACTGAAAAAGAAGTGATTCAACTTTAAACAACTTTGAGAAACAAACTAAATTTTTATTTCTGAAAAACAAGAGAAATGTCTTGATTTTTCAGAAGCTACTCAAGTACTGTTTCCTGATGGCAGCAAAGCACAGTATGTTCAGCTACAAATCCAACTGATTCTTTAAGACTGCAGTTCATTACAAAAATTACAGGGAGAATCAATTATTTTTCCTGTGCCATGTTTGTGGGTGATATGCCTATGTGAAAATCCAATTCTTTATTTACCATATATAATGCAAGAGCACAACTGCAATGAATAAAAATGGACAGGAAAACAGTATTTCTCTCTGACAAATACTGCATTAAGCTTAAGTAGAATATGTACTGCTCAGTATGAAGTCTTCATTAAGACCCTTTTAAGTTTCTGATCAACATAGTTAAAAAGTAATTTTTACAACATTTAAAAAAAATTCTGCTACATCACCCTTTTACTAGCTTATAGCAATCTAGCAACATGTTTTTGACTTTTCACAAAATAGTGTAATACTTGGGAAAAGGGTGATTTGGGGACTTGTAAGTTAGTCATCTAAAAATAACAAAATACTTTTATTATATTTCTTTGCCTTGCTTTGTTCTTTAAAGAAAAAAATAAAACCAAGACAGAAAAGAATTCATCAGGAAAATGGGGAAGTACAAAACCTAAGGATTTGAACAAAAGCCCTGCTGTAGCAATAATTTAGCACTAGCTGCACATAAACACCAGAGCAAATACACATTTCAACCATTAAAACAATAATGAGCAGATTTTTAAAGATCTGGTTTTATGTCTATTGAATCTAATTACATGCTTCTCTCATATCCTCATTATACACAATTAACCCGACAATTTCTTCCTGTTTTTCATATCAGGCTGTTAAAGTGTTCATATGCAGCCTAAATCACTAAATTTTAAAGCAAATATTCACTGATTGGTTGATTCAAATAGATCAGGCTTCTTTTTCCTCCCTTGTCCAATTACTAATACTTCATAACCTCCAAGGAGGCAACAGTCAACGCTGAAGAGATTTGTGAGCTCTATATGTTGTTTGCATTCTCTGAACGTGGAGAAGACAGTACAGATGATCTATATCACAGAATCACAGAATTGTTTAGGTTGGAAGAGACCTCAAGATCATCGAGTCTAACCTCTGACCTAACACTAACAAGTCCTCCACTAAACCATATCACTATGTTCAACATCTAAACGTCTTTTAAAGACCTCCAGGGATGGTGACTCCACCACTTCCCTGGACAGCCCACTCCAATGTCGCACAACCCTCTCAGTAAAGCAGTTCTTCCTAATATCCAACCTAAAACACCCCTGGAGCAACTTTAGCCCATTCCCCCTTGTCCTGTCACCAGGCACATGGGAGAATAGACCAATCTCCACCTCGCTACAGCCTCCTTTAATGTACTTATAAGGAGCGATAAGGTCACCCCTGAGGCTCCCTTTCTCCAGGCTGAACAATCCCAGCTTCCTCAGCTGCTCCTCGCAGGACTAGTTCTCCAGACCCCTCACCAGCTTCATTGCCTGAGAGAAATTATTACTCTCTGGACTCTTTTGAGCACCTTGATGTCCTTCTTGTAGCAAGGGGCTCAAAACTGAACTTGAGGTGTGGCCTCACCAGAGCCAAGTACAGGGGGACAATCACTTCCCTAGCCCTGCTGGCCACACTGTTTCTTATACAAGCCAGGATGCTGTTGGCCTTCTTGGCCACCTGAGCACACTGATGGCTCATATTCAGCCGACTATCCACCATCACTCCCAGGTCCTTCTCTGCCAGGGAGCTCTCCAACCACTCATCTCCCAGCCTGTAGCTTGGGGTTATTGCGCCCCAGGTGCAGGACCCGGCACTTGGCCTTGTTGAACTTCATGCAGTTGACCTCAGCCCATCGGTGCAGCCTATCCAGATCCTCCTGCAGAGCTTTCCTACCCTCGAGCAGATCAACACACGCACCTAACTTGGTGTCATCTGCGAACTTACTGAGGCTGCACTCGATCCCCTCATCCAGATCATCGATAAAGATATTAAAGAGGACTGGTCCAAGTACTGAGCCCTGGGGAACGCCACTAGTGACTGGCCTCCAACTGGACTTGGCTCCATTCACCACGACTCTTTGGGCCCGGCTATCCAGCCAGTTTCTAACCCAACAAAGCGTACGCCAGTCCAAGCCACGAACAGACAGTTTCTTGAGGAGAATGCTGTGGGAAACAGTGTCAAAATGCTCAATGGAAAATGCTCATTCTTCCTGAAAAGTGTTCCATTTAATTGGTTAAATAATATTTATTTCTATAAAGTCTTAGATCCTGGCAGCTTAGTCAAGACCAAGGTCCCATCACATAGCAAATCATGACTGAAAGATCACACACTCGATATTGAGATAGGTGGTGACAGAGGGGAAACGAACCAGACTGTATGGCACTGAGCTGGGGACATGCAGAGAGTCAGCAGCAGAACCTGGAGCACAGCCTCTGGGAACTGGAGCTGGACTCCAATGCCTGGGAAAACACCACAGTTCATTCTCATCCCTAAAACTTTGTATCTCTCATGTCTGTAGTGTCCGTTGCCTTCCAGTATCAAATATGCTATTCTAAAGTACAGACCACTGCAAAAAGAAGAGCATATTCATCTAAAGGTAATTAACAATGAAAAAAAAAAAAAAAAAGAGAGAAAGAAAGAAAAAAAAAAAAAGCTTTATTTTCCACCTCACAAAAAGCTGCCACAGACTTTCTGCAAATGTAAATATCTGCTTTTGTTATCTGTGTTGGCATATGACTTGACATACACATTTGGTAAAAATGTTGTCTTCTCCCCATGCTTCTGGAAGCCATTTTCATCCCATCTGCCTCATTCTCAAATACTTAAATCTGCTTCGTCTTCAGCAACGAGAACTCAAACCAAATAACATACATCCTTTGTTTGTTGATATGTCTGTCAGCCATTTACTACTTCTTACTCCATCTGCCTCCTCCCAGCTGTTCATCCCTATTGCTTCTTTCCAACCTTGGCTTTAACCAGTGGCACTAACAGCATGAAGAAATAATATGCGACCCTCTGCCAAGACATGCTAGGAAAGTCTGGGGGACAGAAGCACTACACAATGGGCGAGGACCAAGTTAGGGGCTTGCAGAAGCAAGCTGGACATATATAAGCCTGTGTGCAATCTAGACATATATAAGCCTGTGTGCCCAGACAGGATGCATCCAAGACTGATGATATATTTCTCACTAGCATAACAAGGCAGATGTCTACCTCTTTTGAACAACTGCAGGAATGTATCTTCAATAGAAGGCAGAAGAAAGATGTGAAAACTACAGGTGCTTTAACTTAACCTTACATCTTTAAAAAAATTACAGAGCAAACCCTCATAGAAACTGCTGCCAGGCTTACAAAGGACAAGACCATGAGGAGGAACAGTATGGATTTACCAAGAGAAAACTGTTCTTGACCAACCCAAACTGCTAGGAAATATCTGGCTCTGTAGAAGAAAAGAGAGCAAGATCTCACAAAAGTTCCATGTAGGCTGTGTAAAAATGGACTGGACAGATGGACTACAAGGTGGGGTAAAAATTGGCAGGACTCTCAGGCTCAAGCAATGGTGGTCATTGGTTAAAATCTGTTGTTTTTTTTTTTTTTCCCCATTCAGAAGCAGAGTTTCTCTGGGGATAGTACCAGGGGTGATACTGCCTAATGTCATAATCTAAAACTTCAGTGATGAGCTGGGAGACACACTCAGCAAATTTACAGCAGCTCAAAAAGCTGCAGGAGTGGTCTGACAAGGACCTGACAAAGCTCAGCAAGGACAAATGAGAAGTCCTGCACCAGGAATAGAACATTGCATGCACCAGTAGAGGCCGGGGGGCTCTGCACAAAAGGCCCTGGGGGAAGGCTGGCAGCGTGCTGAGCAGGAGCCAGAGGAGCCAACCCTTGCCATTGCTTCCATATTTCTTTGGTTTCTACAACCATCAACCTTCTATTTCACAATTACAGGTTCATCCTGAAGATTCTTCAAGAAAAAAAAATACACATTAAATGGAGCAGATGGTTTGACTAGGGTTATAAATAAATGTATTGTCTAAATACAAGTGGTTGATTGTATAAAAAAAAAATCTCTGAACAGGTATTATTTAGATCAAAAAGAAAAAGATTGCTTAACTCATTTTAAACAAAATCAATTGGGAACAAAGCAATTAAATGTCACTAAAAATGATAGGTAATTCAACTCCCAATGAAAAAATAGCATCCCAAGAGCCCATAAGGAAGTCAAGCAGTTTCATGATTTTATAGATACACATGCATATAGGTGAGCAGTGGTAGGACATATAAAGGGCTTCTAGACTAATGTTTCTTCATCTGTGATCCACAGAAAATATCAGAAAAGGCTATATGAAACAATGGTAATAAAACCAGACACATCTGTCCACATACACATTTCCCACAATTAAATGTGGGAAAAACTTTAAATACCTATGCATCGTAATGATAAGTATCATCCAGTTGTGAATTAAAAGCATTTCAGCAACGTCACATTGGTTAGTTCATTCCTCTTTTTCCAAATGGATTTATATGCTTTTTAAGGCAAATGTAGACCACCAAATGGAGCTGGGCTGATAAAGGTAGATCTTAAAAAGCAGTTAAAATGTTTGCACACTATTCAAAGTTAAGAAATTCATAGCCCCTTCCTGAATGGGAATTTAGTCACTAAAGAGAATGGAGTCTCTGGAGGAAATTGAAGATTAGCTTGAAAAAAAAAAAAAAAATGGAATCTGTACATCACTGCAGTTAGTCAAGGCTCAACTAATGCTTAAGAAGGCAACAAATACATGAAACTACCAAGACCACATGCAAAACAGTTTCAGAGATTGGTGCTGCATTCCAACAGCAGAGAATGTTAATTTCAACAGGAACTGACCATCCAGAGATGTTGAGAGTTTTGAAAATTTGACATTTAGCTCATCTAGAACACTAAAAAGCCTTATTTTGGTACTTATATGTAATTAGGACCATAAAAAGTGTTTCCAGGAGATACTGGCCAGGGAGCAATAAAATATACCAATATGAGAAGATCAGGGAAAAAAATAATGCTCTGCAAAAGTGAGAACAAACTGGAAGGATCACTCCATCTTCAACCCTGTAATGGAAAATGCACATTTCCTTCATTTGTTACATGGCTTCAAAATTTTGACATAAAGACTTGAAAGAAGACAAAAAAAAAAAAAAAAAAAAATCCAAGTCAATGATTAAAGTGACCTACTTCATATAATTTACTCAAAGACAAATTTTGCATGCAATGTGCTTCTTAATTGATACATTTACATGCATCTATTTTTGATAGATGAAAAGAGTTGAAGAAAATTAATGACTCCAGACAAACTCACTTGATGCATTAGAAGCTGCAATGCTACTTTAATATTTACTGGGAATAAATTAAAGAAGTATTATTTCTGTTTCATAGTTCTAGGGATAGAACTATTAATACTCAGACCATTCTGGACAAACAGATGAGCAATTTCACATTAGGCCATTATCAATAATGGATCCTCATCTTTTCAGGAAAAATTCCTAGGCTTTGGACATTACTGCTTATATAAATACTTATTCAGAAATAAATAGGTTTTACATATCCCTACAGTGTCAATCTAAATATAACTTTGATTGACATAGATACTTAAGCAAATTATACTCAGTACAGCAGAAAACTACAATTACTCAGTTTTATTTGATAATCACCCTGTATTTGCTGAAGTGGCTAGAAAGATTGCGTCACTTGATCTCTTGCCTTTGTAAAAGGTACTTTGAAACACTGACTTCTTCAGTTATTTTTATTGCATATCGCCAGGCTGGCCACTTTGTTCGCAGACGATTAACAAGTCAATTTATTATTTTTTCCTCCTGTGTGTGTGTTTATTTATTATTAACAAAGCTGTAGGAGATGCTTTGGCCATCCCCAGGGGCTCTGAGATAGGGGCTGGTGGAAGGCTGTGGGGCTCCCCCACACCAGAGAGCTCTGCCCACGCCCCTTCTGCTCCAGGGCAGTATTTGAGCTGAGGCTCCTCCCCTCCAGACCGACCCCACTGCACTGCTGTGGCTGCTGCAGCTCTTTATAGGTCCAGGGAACATCTCGAAGAAGCTGCTGCATGACTACTCTTAAGTGCCAGTCACTGAGCAAAAGAGGCTGCAAGTAGCCTTTTCCCTATCCGCAAGATTGTTCATACCAGCTTGCCAGCATCAATATTGGATCACCTAACAAGAGCCAAGGTTTCTTTGCTCTTAAGAAATCCTTTAATTCTTCACATCTTAAAAAAAAACATTCCCTTTTGTATCACCACCAGTTCTGCCCACCTGTTCATACTCTGAAGGCCAGGAAAGAGCTGGTGCCTGCCCATACGGGCTGCTTCATTTTCATTTACAACACAGATATGCTGAAAAGTTTTCTTGTCTCTTACTATTGATGAAGGGAAAAAAAAGTTTCAGCAGCATAACAAAAGATAATGAACATACCTTGTTCTAAACATAGTTATTTTCCCTGCAGTAAAATACCTTATTCTCTGAGTTGAGATCAGTCTTCTTGGTTTACTGACTTTAAGGCACTTTGAGCACTTTGCCCTACTCATGACGTATATAAATAGGAAATGAAATTCACTGGTCTAAACTCTAAAAGAGCTAGTCGAAAAGTGGGTATATAGCAAACATTTGTAAGGAGGACCATGCAGTCATGATAATTTTATTCCCTCTATTAGTCACGCATTTCCTTGGTTTATTCCTACAAATTCTGTGGGATATTTCACTTTCCAAAGATGCAAAAGAACAAGAGCAGAAAACAGATTTTGTTCGAGGCATAGGGTGACCTTTTCAAAGAGGGAAAGTATATGTCCTCAAATCCAAGTTGTCCAGTCTTTCTGGAATTCCACTTTTAAGTCAGCTCACAGAATAAATCATGTCTTCTGGTAAAACAGGAATCCGAAGTCTGACAGATGACTGCAGTCTTAAATTTCATGGAAAATAGCAAAGCACACTCATGGCCTAGGATATCTTCAGCTTAGAGCAAAGACCTTTTGTTGCAGGACTAAAACTTCCCAAGAAGAAAAATCTCACAGGTGCATTTCCATTATCAGATAAGTGGAGTGGTTTTGAAACATATGGAAACAATCTTACTGATACATTCAGATTTTTATTTTTTTTTGCAACAAATGACACCAAAAATGTAAAACAGTCAAGGTACTCTTTTATTGGTAGAAGGAGTTTTATTTTTATCCTTCCATCCATCGCCAGTTTGTATTCCTAAAATACCATCGTAATACCAACATGTTGCAGAATCATTAAACAACCAGTAATTTCCTCTCCTTTAGGCTAGTCATTTTAGAGAAGCCTCAGAAGTGAAGGGAAAAAATATTTTTTCCTCATTAAATTGCCCAGAAAGCCAAATGTGACTGTTAATAAGGAGCCAGATATCATACTTCTAGATCACTTACTGGAAATTTCACCCAACTGACAAGCCCACTGGAAGCTGTGAACTGAGAGCCCAGGTGCAGAAGTGTTTCTTCACTTGGAGAGAGACATTTCTGTAGGGCATCAGCCTGCTTCTCATCTGGTCATACCCTTGTGTGAGAGCTTCGTCCAGCTGCTAGAAATGTAAGTTTCTATTTGGCTTTATTACTTTTTCACCATGTTGCTCAGTTCTGCCAATTTTTATAGTTAAGTGAAAAATATAGTAATTCAGAGATGAAGGAGAAAAAACTAAGCAACTATTTCCAAGAGATCAATATTTGGCCATTTGTTGCAAAACTCAATTATTTTTTTTTTCATGAATAGTATTTTATGTTTTCACTAAGTGTCAAAGCTCAACCCATGATGTTCTGTGAAAAAGAGACTAGGTGGCCTTTTCTGGATTTCAGTATTGGATACAAGCAAATGTAAAGGGGAAATAACAACCAGCTTGTATAGTGCTTCCAGATAAGGGAAAAAAGAGGAGAGTTAGAGACCATGTCTTTTGGAAGCTGCACTTCTAAATCTGCAAGTCGTTTACTTGTTGTGAAAGAAAAATTGAAAGGAACAGGGATGGGGTGTCAAACAGCCATGTGGGATGTACCCAAGTCTTGTACCAAGACAGTCTGAATGCAGGCAGTGCAGATGGAAAAGCAAGAAAACAGTTTGCCTGTCTTTTGCTTATAAATTAAATTGGTACCGTCAGGTTAGTGCTTCAATACAAGGTGGGAAAATCTACAATGGACAGTGGCCTTCCCATTGCTAGAAATCTTGCCTAATACTTGAGCTTAAAAGGTAACTAGCAAAAACAGCATTTCTGACTTTCTCTGCATCAGTCCTCCTGGCCAGCATCGACAACTTTGACATTTCCCACTGGAGGACCTGGCACCAAATTCCACGTGAAGTTTCAATACAGCTCCTGAGTAATAACAGCAGGCACCAATGGCACATGTGTCCCCAGCTCAGCAGCTGTTCCCCTTGTATTATGCCGTAACTAAATGTCACTTTTTCCTCACTGCATAAAGTCACTGCTAGAAAGCTTATAAGAGCTCCAGAAATGGATGGTAAAAGGCACTGGCAAATTTTTTATACATCATGTCAGCATTTGTTTCCTGCTATGCCTGTAGGAATAAACAACTAGATTGAGATTCCATCAGCATGGAGCATCTTCATGACTTACCTAGAAAATGTGTTTCAGCAAAGGAAAACTTGAGACCAAAGGGAAGAAGACAGTAAATTGCAAACATCAAAAGGGGGGAAAAAAAGAATGGCTAACACCTTCATTAGTTGGAGGTTAAAACAAAACAAAACGAAACAAAAACCACTGCACTCCTAACAAAATTCAGGGAAAGGACAGAGAGAACAAAGGACAGAGAGAACAAAGGACAAACTTTGCTATACAACAAGCTAATAAATTGCTGAGGCGATCTTCTGCTCAGGAAAGACAGAAGAAGAAAGATCTGCTTTCATGGCTTGGACACCCTGTCACTGGCCCCCATCAAGTGTTCATTCTGCACATACTGGCACATACAAAATAAAGAAAATACTTGGCCTACATCCTACATCCTACATATGGTTTTATTAGAAGTAATATAAGATTAACAGAATATTTCTTATTGTAGAATCATAAAGGTTGGAAAAGACCTCCAAGATCATCTGGTCCTACCGTCTCCCTAGCATCACTAGCACCCACTAAACCATGTCCCTAAGCACCATGTCCAACCTTTCCTTGAACACCCCCAGGGATGGTGACTCCACCACCTCCCTGGCAACCGGTTCCAATGCCTGACTGCTCTTTCTGAGAGGAAATGTCTCCTCATTTCCAACCTGAACTGCCCTGGCACAACTTGAGGACATTCCCTCTAGTCCTATCACTAGTCTTATCAGACTGTTGTAAAGGATAACACACATAACAAGTGGGTTGCTTGTCTTGTGGCTTGCAATCATTTATGGAAGTCAGTGTCGGTATATTTTTGCCTCCTAAAAAGACGTACATGTGGGTATTTAATTCTCTCAAGTCATCAAACATAGTCACAAAGTCAAACTTCCATCTGCATGAGACAATTTAGTTCTACGGAATTTGCTCTGATCTTTTTTTCCTTCAGCACAAAATTAGCTAAAGTGACCTTAACTGGGCAGATGGTAATCCCTTTGCGTAGAAAAAAAAAACTGTACATAAAGGAAACAGCTTAATATTTACTATCACTTTAAAGAAGCAAAAAATGACCTTTCTTAATTAAATGTCATGAAATGAAGGATAATACTAGGATAGAACACGGGTTTGAATAAAGTTAAGACTCACGTGTCTGTGGTACACTTAAATATTCTGTGCTCAATTTTGTCTTAAGGCTGGTGAAAAATTAGGAGTTGCTTTTTTTGAGATAAATGGAATTACCTTGCTTTATATCAGAAAAAGCGGTGCAAAACTAAACTCTCTGATCTGAGAACTGCTGGGATAAGAACATTTAAAGAATTTATAAAGTTCCATGGAAAAAAAAAAAAGGAAGTATTTTCACGGTCTTGTACTTAGAAGGAGGTGCAGCTCTATATTAACTTTCACTCAGGAATGCTTCATTATCCAAGATTATAAATTCATTTGGCATAATGGAAGGACAGGATAAATTATTCAAAAAAGGATGTAAATAGTTTATATGCCATCAGTAAATTCTCAAGGACAGGGAGATTTGAAATATTTAGAGGTACAAGATTAGTTACCTATCTGGTTTGAATTCATACATAGATATTCTGATCTGAAGTATGATTATGCTTTTAAAAATATAACCAGAACAAAATGTTACAGTCTGCTTATTTCATCATCTTAATCAAAGCTTTAACACAGAATATACATAAGATAATATACATTTCACTGGTTATTTCTTCTGCTGATAATTCATGTGATTTCATTGGTTTCGGCCACACTAGAATAATTTTAATATTTATACCAGACTTCCTCTTAAATGTGTGTGGTTTTTTTGCAAATGAGAAGTGTACAGTATGAGCATAAATGGTTCTGAATGCATAATATGTTTTGAAAATTCAGAGGATGTTCAGGACATGGAAAGGAACCAAAAATTTTTCATGCAAAGACTTATTTTAAACCTTGACAATGTAATATGTTTAATTACCTCATTGTTTTAATTAAGCACTGTGTAGCAAGGGTACAATACAATAAAAAGCAGATGACAGGACTGCTAATAAATCTAATTTAGTATAGTAGTTAAGCACATATGTGAGAAGAGAGATAAGACGAGATTCAGTCCTACTCTTAGATCAAGCAGATGCTCAAGTGCTGTTCCGGAATAACCATGACTCAACAAAAAACCTGGTTAGCCTGGAACAGCTGTCCTTGCTTTCACTCACTTTGAGCAGACCCAACTGTTGTTCTCACCAGGTGCTTGGTGCCAAGTTAAAAACATGCATGAATTTTGTAGTACAAAACATAATGAAGGAGAGCATGGGAAGACAAAATCAGTACTTTCAGCTGAGGGTTTTGCTCTCATATCTATGAGACTGAACATGAAGGAAAAAAATCGTTGAAGCATGATTTGCTTCATGTTGAAACATGAAGGCAAAAAATCATGCAAAAAATCATAAACTAATATATTAGCAAAGATTAGTTTTTGCATTTTCTCAGAAGAGAGGCAAAAACCTGGTGGGGAAGCTAGTTCTTTGCTGTAGAATCTCCTCAAAAGATAGGTTCTATATTTGAATCCTTGCTTAATTATCTATCCAAACATGGGTCAAAAGATGGGAGTTGGGATCTTCTGTGGTAGTGATTTACAGCTGATACCGACCTGTAGTGTCCAATACTTGGGGCAAGTGTTACTCAATTTATAGACTTAACAGGTGCCAGGGTTGACTAGAACAAGCTAAGTCATTGTTATCCTTATTTACTTTGCTTAAGTCCCTGAGTTGTTTTACTATTTTTAATAGAGCTGTTCATGGAACAAGCTACCATCCTAACAAGTGTGACAGTGATAAGGTCTGACCCACTGAAAATCCACAGCAAACGCTCTATTAAATTAAGTAGAATAAAGACTACAATCATCCCCGGTCAGAAAAATGTTGTGGACCTATAGAGGCCAGAGAGACTAGGAGGACAAGGACAGTCTACCAGCTTGCATTAAAATAATATACTACATTCACACTCAAGCATGTTCAGAGTTGTGGCCTGTAAACTTCCATCCACTACCCTGGGATGGATGTTTTAATTCCAGTTTGTCCCTGGTGAAGTCCAACCACTAAATGAGCCTTGCAACCCAGCCAAAGAGGAGTCCCTGGGCTATGTGCTTCTCTGGCATGAACTGGTGCAGCTCCGATGACTTCTGCTACTGAAGAGCTATACTAATTTGTACCAGTTGCGACTGACCTTTTAATTTTGAGATCAGTTTAGTCTACATCAGTGAATAGGTTATCTCTAATTAAAATCACTGCTGCACTCTGAAATTACTCAGTATAATTTGATGGTTGACTAAGACTAATGAAAAATTTGTCTAACTAATGGCTTGCACAAAGTTGAACTTTCCAGTATTAATCTTGGTAAATTGAGAAGTAGTAAAATGTGCCGTGTTAGTAAAGGATAATTTGTGTCAGAGTTGCTGGTGAAGGAATTAAGAACAATTGTTTAAATGAGATGCTGAGCACTACATTCGTGTTATGGACCTTTATCTCAGGTGTGAGTGAGAAAGTGCAGGGCACCTTTCCACTGCTGTGTGGGGGAGCAGATCATAGGGAGCAGATCACAGGAAGCAGCATGGGCACACACAGTGCCACAGCCCCGGCTGCTCCCATGGACAGGTGCATAAACAGGCGACCCTGTGCTCAAGGAGGGTGTGCTTCTGGCCCCTGTCTGTGAGAAGGAGTGGGCAGGTAGCATGCATGAATGGGGCTGGTTACAGGAGGGTGTTGAGGAATGCATAGCTGTTTATTAAACCACAACATTATATAAACCGCACCTTGCACAGGATGGTATCCAGGTGGGTTTTGAATATCTCCAGAGCAGGAGTCTGCACAACCTCTCTGGGCAGGCTGTCCCAGTGCTCTGTCGTCTTCCCAGTAAAGAAGTGCCCCCTCATATTGAGCCGGAATCTCCTGTGCTTCAGTCTGTGCCCGTTGCCTCTCATCCTGTTGATGGGCACAACTGAAAAGAGAATGGCTCCAACCTGGGGTATCAGCCACTCCTCTGAGCTTTGTGTCACCAGCATACTCACTGAGGGTGCACTCCATTCCATCATCCAGGTCACTGATGAATTATTTGAACAACACTGTACCCAGTACCGACCCCTGAGGACACTATTAGCCACAGACCTCCAAACAGATTCTGCACCACTAAGCACAACCCTCTGAGCTGTACCACCCAGCCAACAGCAGCAGGCAACACATTGCCTCTTGCATTATTGTTATTGATCCTGAATATTTAGAGCACTGATTATGCATTATGTGCCACTACTAAGTCACTAGACCACATTGATCCTGATTTGATGTGATCCGTGGGCAGCTTTTAGCCATGACACAGCACTGCAGCCTGACACGGCACCAGGTCCATGCAACCCGGGGTGTCCCCATGCAGCACACCCCTTTCCCTGGGGCAGTTTCCACATTGTGCACCAGCAAACAGAGGCACCAACACACGGACAGGAGAACGTATCTCAGGCAAAGCTTGAGCAGGAGGTGATGGTTTATAATATTTGTAGTAAGCTGCAGCCTAGAGGCCTTCTGGGCTACCAGGTAGCATGGAGGACAGGGTGGTACCCATTCTTCCCTTCCCTTTCTCCATCCCATTACAGACTGCATCTGACCCTGCACCACTACAACTGTGTGAAGCTCTGGCATTACGGCTTTTGCATTCACATCTGCTGCCACCATTCCTGAATGTGAAAGTTTCTAAACCAAATGAACTGTCCCTACAACAATGTGAGAAATAGTGCCTTTTGTAAAGGTTTTCAGCAGAATACCAGGCTAGAGATACAAGATAAGGATTTTTAAGGAACAGGATATGCATTATTTTATTGCAACTTCAGTGCCCTAGAAGTCATTTTGAAATCTATTTCTATGAGATCAAAATTTCCTTGCCAATCTGAGAAGTTTAAGAAAAGCGTCTCTCATACAACTTACTGAGGGTCATCAGCTATGATTTAATGCTTTGCTGATACTGCTGTTACAAACATACGAAAAAAAGAACAAAAACAGTTTGATTGAGAAAATATGGCCAACTCTCCTATCTATCAAGGTCTAATAGAATAGCAGAGCTGTTTTTAGGAGCCACATTCAAACAAGAGTGACTGCCCTGACTAAAGTTTTACTTCATCAGTAAGCCATCAGGCAGGGTACCAGCATTCCTAGGTGTACATCAAACACTTGATTTATTTGTGATTTATTCCTGAACTGAAAATTCAGCACCCTGTAATCATTGAGTCTGGTCCACAGCATATGCCTGAAGCAAACATGGATGAAAAGTGCAGCCTTCTAATTACAAACTCAACATGACTCTTCCATGGTGCCTGCCCTTTGGTGCTGGCTGTGATAAATTAGTGGGGGTTTGTTCATTGTCTTTGAGGAACTTGGAGAATCTGCTGAGGAGATAAGGTTGTACAATTTAATGGCCTTGATAAAGGGGGAGGATTAAGCAGATACCAGGAGGGGGTGTTGGGTAAACATCCTTGAGTGAAACCAGACTCTGTGAAATTCCTTACCACAAGACATCCTTTTTGCCGCTTCACTTCCCCCACCTGAACACGAAGCAGAGGAACAACGACCCCCCTCTCAACAATAGACTGCGCAGCCTCAGCCAGTTCAACAAGTCCTGATAAGCCGGAATTCAACTGCTATAAAACAGCAACACTGGAAAGGGAAGTTGCGTGCTGTTGTGGAGCGGAGACTCCCCAGCCGCCCAGCGCTGTTTTGCTTGTGTCGCTTACTTGATTAATAAAATAATTTCAATAGACCAGTAAATTGTGTGGTCTAATTTATAACACTGGCTATACCTTTTGAAGGCCTCCATCTCAAGATATTTATCCCAGAAAGTTTAGTTTTAGACTTCATAACTGCTCATCTTTAACTCTTTTCAAAAGGTAGTATCACAGCATTACAGAACACCATAAAATCAGTCAAAGTATCACTGACTGTGCAACTACAGATTTATAAATAAATTCATGGAAGTTCATGGAAGAGTAAATTCATGGAAGTTCATGGATTATCTGTAAAAGACTTGGTGATGTAGATTTAAATGGGAAGTGGTCATCTAGTACTTCCTATAGAAAAGGCTTCACAGATTAATGTGAATAAAACGAACTGGGGGAGAGAGAAAGCACAGGCATTAGAAACAAGATTTATTGGCTACTTATAAAACTGTGTTCAGTTTTCACATAGCATAATCACAGAAAGTGGCCTTTCTGTGCATCTGCATGGGTATACCTATTCTCAACCTGCTGTGTCCAGACATCTACATCTCTCACTTGAATAATTACTTCACACCTACGTCAGGTTAAGGAGAGTGCAGTACAAAGGCATAAAGCTGGGAATTACATCTAGAAACGAGAAGCGAGAAGCGTGAAACCAGCCTTCAGCTGTTAAGGGACCCATTCCCCTTTCTTTTGCAATGTTTCATTCAGCTGTTAAGGGACCCATTCCCCTTTCCTTTGCAATGTTTCATTCAAATGCAAAGTGGTTTCATGGAAGCTACTTGTCTCCTCCATTCCCCTTGCCACCACACTGAGAATATAAAGGGGGACGTGTTTACCTTGTGCTGTTGACAACACAACTGCATGTACCTCTGGCTCTCACTTCATTAACTGCCCCAGCACTCAGCCTCAGGAGGTTTGAGAAATGGCAGGAACACTACATGAAATCTCCAATGCAAGATCCAAGTCCAGCAGAAAGGACTGTAACTACATCTGCCAAAGCTTTACTCTTCTGAAATACCTTAGTTCACACTTCCCCTCTTGGTAAGAAAAGGAGACTGCAAATTTATATAGCTATATAAACAGCTATATTTATATAGCTATATAAATATTTATATAGCTATATAAATTATTTTCTTCATCACAGAAGCATTTAATAGCTGTATCCCACCTCTACCTGAGATTATACATTAAATGAAGGAGCAGGGAGATCCCTGAATAACCTCAAGATCCTTTCCTGATTTTTTAAATTATATAATTTAGTGCTGCAGGGGTCCTAAAATGCATTTATTCTACTCCACATAAAGCTTTAAATCCATATGAAACAAGTTTAAGTCAAAAAAAAAAATCAGAAGCAATGATGCTTTATGAATGTGCAACAGCCAGTGAACTACCAAATTATCAAACAAAACTTCCATATTGGGTCCCAGCAATGGTTCCTTCAAATAATCCCATTACTGTTTCCAAGGAATTTCAACCTATAAAGAATAGAAAGGAATAATTTATAGCATATCAAAATTTAAAGCTTATCATGCACCAATTAAAGTTATCTAAACATTGAACACTAGACTGCATGTGACACTACAGATTAAGATCCTAATCTTCCTTGCTTACTCCCACCCCTAGCTTTTTCTATTTATCCTAATCCTCTTTCTGCTCATGAAAAAACAAGTAATTGATTGTGCCCTTCTATTGATCTATTGAAAACTTATAAGAATGAGGACGTGTTGCTTTTTCATAAATGTCTGGTCTTAAACAATTAAGAAAAGCTTGTGTCAGAGTAATGCTTTTATAACAAAGGGAAGGGCTTTTTTTTTTTTTTGGTACACTAGAGAGTAATTTCTGAGAAAGTGTCTTTGTTTTCTTCGTTAGCTTAATGAATGTGCCAGAGCAGCTTGTGTTACTTGCATTCAAACTTGCATACCGCAGAACAGATGGGTATTGTGAACTGTTGTGATGGCAGAGAAGAAGATTTTAAATAATACATGGAGAATTTTTCTACCTCATTAAATTTCCAATTTCCTTAAGAAACATCTTTAAAATAAATGCGGAAGATTCTCAGTGGAAGCTGTTCTTATTTTGTGTAATTAGATGTCTTTAGATGTCATGCTGAGAAATACTGGTACCAGAACAAAAGGATCAACACAGCTTTAACTCTGATCTAGATTTTGTGCACACAGCTGTTCGAGTGCACACAGTTCCTGCCACTTCTTCAAAACCAGGAGAGTCAAACACTGAAATCTGAGGAAACAAAAAAGGAAAGTGCTAAAAATACCATCCCTTCCTCCTCCCATATTTCTAGAGTACTTAAAAAGGTTTCCTCATTGTTTTCCCCAGGTAGTTCTCTCCATGTTTTTTTGCTACTCCCTTTTATATACTTATTTTTTCCCATACAACTTCTCAAATCTTTTTTTCATTTCTTACTGTATTGCCCATTTAGTAGTCAGAAACCCTGTCTTTTTGCATATTTTCTGAATTCTATTAAGCGATAAATCAGTGAGTATAGCAATGTCTTTACCAGTTTCACTCAAACTGCACAAACAGTAGATTATTTGGCATGCTTTTGAATAGAGAAAGAAAAAAGCCAAAGCTAAATAGGAAAAAATGCAATTCAAATTTTCACTTAGAACACTTATTTTCTATTAGATTGATAATAAGATGAGGCAGTTTGAGTCTAATACTTTTGCTGAGATTCAAAACAAAGTTTAGATTTACACCAATCATAATAATGAAGAAGAGATGCCAGTTGTCAGCATTAATTTTCCTTCTGAATAAGCTGAGCTCAGATGCAATTTAAATGTGATGAGCCAGAGCAGTGGATCAGCACAGAAGGACTATGGCCCAATATACAAAGCAAACATGTTTTGAGTCTTGGCAATGAGAATACTTTCATTTATTAAGACATTTACCAGAAGAAGAAAAAAACCTGAAGGCTTACAGAATGCAAAAGACCCACCAGGATGATCAGCCTCACTGCCATTGCAGTCATTCCATCACAGGCAGGATAAACTGTGAGGGGAGCAAAACCACCTGGAAATATCCAGTCCTTTATTAGAACAAGACAAAAGTTCTCCCTTTCTTGCCATAGCTTCCATTATGGTATATCTGCACTGGAGATAACAGCTTTAAAAAAAAAAAAAAGGTGATGATCTGTTTTGAGAGCACTTTTTGGAGACAAGACTTAGCTTATGGCAGTTTAAAGTATTGCTGTCAGGTATCAGCCCAGCAATTTATTTCCTCTTACAAATGGCAGCACATGCCTTGATTTCAGCTGACCATTTGCACATAGGCACAGACCCATCACATTGAAGGTGATCTCTATTCTCTGCAAAGCTCTTAAGCTTCAGCCAATTCAAAGGGGTCTTACCCATCCTCTTGCCCTTTAGTTTCTGAGTCTAGTGTTAGATTCCATAACTGTCCTGCATCAACTACACTAACACGGCACAGCATAGTCCTTCCTTGATCAGCAGACCCCCGTATGCATATTTCTGACACCATTTGCTCATGCCCTGGGCTAACAATCCCCATAGCTTCCCATTTCATTCCAGAAATGAGCTACCAAATCTCCGTTCACACTAAAAGCACGCACAACCTCTTTCCACAGAAAACAAAGTTGTGCACTGCTTTTATCCACTAGCTACACAATTCAAAACTAGAGAGCCCCTTTCCTAAGGATTTTTAGGATTAAAAACAAAATAAAAAATAAAAAAAAATCACTCCTAGGGCTATTAAGAGCTGCTCAAGACTTCCTAATTTCCATAAGACACACTTGATACATTGTGGTTCAGAACTGAGTAATCTGCACTGGAACATAATTGATCATTAAGGGAAAAATACTGGGAGGAAACAGACCTTCAAAATTATAACTTGTCCCTGATCTGTTCTTGGGAGTAGCTACATACTGTCCTCCCTTACTTGTCCAGGAATTACTCTGAGCACGAAGCATTAGTCCTGAGGATCAGACATTACTGTTTGGTCAACCAAATCGGACTAATTGGACTATACAGTATTCAATTCACTAGTAACAATTTGTTAGGGCACCTACAGCCTTGGATGGGATTTCATTTTTTTTCAGGAGGGAATTTAAGCCCCACTGAATTCCCTTTATAAGAGCAGCCTATGAAGACAATGCAGACATAGTACTCTGCCCTTGTTCCCAGCCAGACACAAAATGACTAACTTAAGCAAGGAACCCCATGGACTTTGATATGGCATGGGTATCGAGTACGAGGACACTGATGGTCTGTGACAAAACAAACACTGGAGAAATTGAGGAGAATAACTGAGATGCAAAATACAGCAGACCTGGGACAGGGCGAGGTTCCACACCTCTGCAGACCTCTATGAAGTTTGTGCTCTGTTTTACTTTCTGCACTGTATAATCCACCACCTCTGGTTAGATTTGACCATGACTATGTGTCCTGTACTACCAATCTGTGCATCTCTTCCCAGCTTCTTCCAAAGTCATATTTCTGATCATCTCATTCATGGTCTATTCATAGAACCACAGATACATCTAGGTTGGAAGAGATCCGCTAAGATCACAGAGTCCAACCTCCGACCTAACACTAACCAGTCCTCTACTAAATCATACCACTAAGCTCTACACCTAAACATCTTTTAAAGACCTCCAGGGATGGTGACTCCACCACTTTCCTGGGCAGCCCATTCCAATGCCTCACAACTCTCTCAGTAAAGAAGTTCTTCCTAACATCCAACCTAAACCTCCCCTGGCACACCTTTAGCCCATTCCCCCTCGTCCTGTCACCAGGCACATGGGAGAACTGTCCAACCCCCACCTCACTACAGCCTCCTTTAAGGTTCCTATAGAGAGTGATAAGGTCACCCCTGAGCCTCCTCTTCTCCAGGCTGAACAGACGATAACTTCACTAGACTTGCTGGCCACACTGCTTCTTATGCAAGCCAGGATGCTGTTGGCCCTCTTGGCCACCTGAGCACACTGATGGCTCATATTCAGCCAACTAGCCACCTATATGCTCAGGTCCTTCTCCGCCAGGGAGCTTTCCAACCACTCATCTCCCAGTCTGTAGCTTGGGGTTGTTGCACCCCAGGTGCAGGACCCGGCACTTGGCCTTGTTGAACTTCATACAGTTGACCTCAGCCCATTGGTCCAGTGTATCCAGATCACAGAATCACAGAATTTTCTAGGTTGGAAGAGACCTCAAGATCATCGAGTCCAACCTCTGACCTAACGCTAGCAGTCCCCACTAAACCATTTCCCTAAGCTCTACATCTAAACGTCTTTTGAAGACTTCCAGGGATGGTGACTCCACCACTTCCCTGGGCAGCCTGTTCCAGTGCCTCACAACCCTTTCAGTGAAGAAGTTCTTCCTAACATCTAACCTAAAACTCCCCTGGCTCAACTTAAGCCCATTCCCCCTCGTCCTGTCACCAGGCACGTGGGAGAACAGGCCAACCCCCACCTCGCTACAGCCTCCCTTGAGGTACCTATAGAGAGCGATAAGGTCACCCCTGAGCCTCCTCTTCTCCAGGCTGAACAAGCCCAGCTCCCTCAGCCGCTCCTCGTAGGACTTGTTCTCCAGGCCCCTCACCAGCTTCGTTGCTCTTCTCTGCACCCGCTCAAGCACCTCCATGTCCTTCTTGTAGCGAGGGGCCTAAAACTGAACACAGTACTCGAGGTGCGGCCTCACCAGAGCTGAGTACAGGGGGACGATCACCTCCCTAGCCCTGCTGGTCACACTGTTCCTGATACAAGCCAGGATGCCGTTGGCCTTCTTGGCCACCTGAGCACACTGCTGGCTCATATTCAGCCGACTATCCACCATCACTCCCAGGTCCTTCTCTGCCTGGCAGCTCTCCAACCATTCCTCTCCCAGCCTGTAGCTCTGCTTGGGGTTATTGCGCCCCAGGTGCAGGACCCGGCACTTGGCCTTGTTGAACTTCATGGAGTTGACCTCAGCCCATCGGTGCAGCCTATCCAGATCCTCCTGCAGAGCTTTCCTACCCTCAAGCAGATCGACACACGCACCTAACTTGGTGTCATCTGCAAACTTACTGAGGGTGCACTCGATGCCCTCGTCCAGATCATCGATGAAGATATTAAAGAGGACCGGCCCCAGCACCGAGCCCTGGGGGATGCCACTAGTGACTGGCCTCCAACTGGACTTGGCTCCATTCACCACGACTCTTAGGGCCCGGCTATCCAGCCAGTTTCTAACCCAACGAAGCATGCGCCAGTCCAAGCTAAGAGCAGCCAGTTTCTTGAGGAGAATGCTGTGGGAGACGGTGTCAAAAGCCTTGCTGAAGTCAAGGTAGACCACATCCACAGCCTTTCCCTCATCCACCCAGCGCGTCACTTTGTCATAGAAGGAGATCAGGTTCGTCAGGCATGACCTGCCTTTCATAAAGCCATGCTGACTGGGCCTGATCGCCTGCTTCCCCTGCAAGTGCTGCATGATGACTCTCAGGAGGATCTGCTCCATGAGCTTTCCTGGCACTGAGGTCAAACTGACAGGCCTGTAGTTTCCCGGGTCTGCCCTCCGGCCCTTCTTGTAGATGGGCGTCATGTTTGCAAGCCGCCAGTCGATTGGGACCTCCCCAGATAGCCAGGACTGCTGATAAATGATGGATAGTGGCTTGGCCAGCTCCTCTGCCAGTTCCCTCAGTACCCTTGGGTGGATCCCATCCGGCCCCATCGACTTGTGCACATCTAAGTGCCGTAGCAGGTCACCAACCAGTTCTTCATGGATAATGAGGGCCACATCCTGCTCCCCATCCCCTTCCACCAGCTCAGGGTACTGAGTATCCAGAGAGCAACTGGTCTGGCCTCTAAAGACTGAGGCAAAGAAGGCATTGAGCACCTCCGCCTTTTCCTCATCTCTTGTAACTAAGTTTCCCCCCGCATTCAGTAAAGGATGGAGATTCTCCTTAGTCCTCCTTTTTGTGTTGATGTATTTATAGAAACGTTTTTTGTTATCTTTAACGGCAGTAGCCAGATTGAGCTCCAGATGAGCTTTGGCCTTCCTAATTTTGTCCCTGCACAGCCTCACTACTTCTTTAAAGTCCTCCTTAGTGGCCTGCCCACTTTTCCAAAGCTTATAAACCCTCTTTTTCCTCCTAAGATCAAGCCACAATTCTCTGTTGAGCCAGGCCGGTCTTCTTCCCCGCCAGCTTGTCTTTGGGCACGTGGGGACAGACCGTTCCTGCGCCATTAAGACTTCCCTCTTGAAGAGCGCCCAGCCTTCCTGGACTCCTCTGCCCTTCAGAACCGCCTCCCAAGGGACTCCACCAACCAGTGTCCTGAGCAACTCAAAGTCAGCCCTCCGAAAGTCCAATACAGCGGTTTTACTGGTCCCCTTCCTGGCCTCGCCAAGAATAGTGAACTCCACCATTGCGTGGTCACTCTGCCCAAGACAGCTCCCGACAATCACGTCCTCCACCAGTCCTTCTCTGTTTGTGAAGAGAAGGTCTAGCGGGGCACCACCCCTGGTAGGTTCACTAACCAGCTGCGTCAGGAAGCTATCTTCCACGCTCTCCAGAAACCTCCTAGACTGCTTTCTCAGGGCTGTGTTGTGCTTCCAGGATATGTCAGGGAAGTTGAAGTCCCCCACAAGTACAAGAGCTGACGATTTTGCAGCCTCTGTCAGCTGCCTGTAGAATTCCTCATCCGTCTCCTCATCCTGGTTCGGCGGTCTATAGCAGACCCCGACCAGGACACTAGCCTTGTTGTCCCTGCTGATCCTAACCCAAAGGGACTTGACCTTGTCATTCCCAACCTCGAGTTCTACAACATCGAAAGACTCTCTAATATAGAGAGCCACCCCACCACCCCTTCTGTGCTGCCTGTCCCTTCTATAGAGCTTATAGCCAGGCATTGCAGCACTCCAGTCATGAGACTGGTCCCATCACGTCTCCGTGATGGCAACCAAGTCGTAGCCTGCCTGCCGCACGATGGCTTCCAGCTCCTCCTGTTTGTTACCCATGCTGCGTGCATTGGTGTAGATGCACTTCAGCTGGGCCATTGCCTTATCCTCCGGCCTTGCCATTGTTCCCCCTAGCACAGCCCCAACAATCCTAGCCTCAGCCCCATCCCCCTTCTTACCTAGTTTAAAGCCCTCTCAATGAGCCCTGCCAGCTCCTGGCCCAGGATCCTTTTTCCCCTAAAAGATAGGGACCCGTCTGCGGCCATCAGGCCAGGTGCTGAGTAAAGTGCCCCATGATCAAAAAACCCAAGATTTCTGCGTTGGCACCAGTCCCGGAGCCACGTGTTTAACAGGTGGGCTTTGCGTGTCCTCTCTGAACCCCTCCCTGCCACCGTAGAGATGGACGAAAACACCACCTGCACTCCCGCTCCATCCACTAACCGACCCAGTCCCCTAAAGTCCCTTTTGATAGCCTTGAGGCTTCTCTCTTCGATGTTATCACTGCCCGCCTGGACTATCAAAAGGGGGTAGTAGTCAGAGGGGCGTACCAGGTTAGGAAGCTTCCTGGCAACGTCCCTGACCCTGGCCCCAGGGAGACAGCAGACTTCCCTACAGGTAGGGTCAGGCCGACAAATAGGGCCCTCTGTTCCCCTAAGAATCGAGTCACCAACAACAATAACCCTCCTGTCTTTCTTGGTGGAGGCAGTCCTGAGGCGCGGAGTTGACCTCCTCGCCCCAGGCATCCTCCTGGGAACATTTGCTACCTCTTCCTCACACACCGGCCTCTCAAGCTCCAGGGCCTCAAACCTGTTGTGTAAGGGCACCTGGGAAGGTGGGGCCCGAAGGGGAGGGTGTAATACACAATAAATGTTTGTTCATTGTCTTTTGTATTATAAAACAAGGAGTTCCATTTGAGGAGCAGGAGTTGCAAAAGCTCCCTGCTGAAGTAAGATGTATAATACTTGGCTAGACACTATGAAAATTCTTTTGCTTAATGTAACAAAAAAGAGAACCCCCTCCCCTTCTCTCCTTCTGCATCTCAGTTGCCTCTTTTGTTCAAAGACACTGCTGCAAAGTTCATGTAACCATCTCCTGATAAGTTGCTAAACTAGTGTATCAACATCCTGCATTCCTGTCTCACGCTGGGCCAACATGACCAAATAAAAAAAAGAAGTTGAACCACAACGCGGAGGAAGACTACGGCCTTCATCTTCACGACCACCAGAGGGACAGAGACGACCCCCTAGCAACAGTGCGCGCAGTCGCAGAATATACCAGGATGTGCTGCGTAATCCCAGAATTACCAAGATATAAAAAGGGACCCTGGCGGGGGTGAGGTGCGCGCCGTTGGTGGAGCCGAGACTCCCCGGCCGCCCAGCGCTGTTTTGCTTGCTGTTGCTTACTCAATAAATTCCTTTCTATTATTAATGCAATGCTCTCTGAAAATTAATTAAGGGGGCAACTTATAACAAATTTGGTGCCGTGACTCGGATGAAGGCAATCTGATTGAAAGACCTTCGGAGGGGGCGCCCCGCTGATTTCAGCGGCCTTCGCTAGGACTGCTTTCATTCAAATCCTTCACCGACGAACCCTAAATTCGGCAGCAAGCAAATAAAGCCGGCAACTCCTAGTAATCTTTGTGCACGAAGACCGAACGAAGACTCAGGAGTGAGTAAGTATAGGCCGGTGATCCGTTCGGTTGGGGTTGGGTATCCTGGAGCGTGTCGTTGTGAGACGTCCAATTGCGGACGAAGCGAGTGCGGACCCCTCGGTAGTGCGGTTCCCACATCCCGCGAGGGACTGGGCCACGAAAAGGGGGAAGCGATTTGTGTGTGTGTGTGAAGGCGCTCCAGAAGATGGGACAGAAGAAGAGTAAGCCTTCTGGTCCCATGGGCGGGGTAACGTCTGATGTTAAGTTACCCCGGGATTAATGATTAAAAATTGGGAGGATTCCCCTTTTAGGCGGGGAATGCATAAAGTAAAAATGATAGATTATTGTGTTGAAGTTTGGGGTGGTAAACAGATTTGAGGAGACCACCTTTACTGGCCTGTATTTGGGTCCTTTGAAGATTGGGTTTGCCAGGCCCTAAATATTTATGTAAACTCAAAAGAACCTTTTAGTTTGGAAGAAAGTGAATATGCACATTTGTGGATCAGCTCGGAAACTCGAGCCAATTTATATCCTCTAAAAGAAAAAGGAGGGGATGGGAGGCACAAGATAAACCGAGAATTAGAGATTCCAGCCCCACTGCCTCCCTATATTCCACCACCCCCACCTGCAGCCCCTCCGACTCCCGGGCTTCCTAATCTGCAACCCCGGGGAGACTCTGATAGCAACTCTGATTCTAGCACTCAGGGACCAGTGACTAGGAATATGTGGCAGTCCCCATTAACTCCGGGGACGTCTGAGATTTTAAGAAAGAGACAGGAGGAGGGTAAGTGATCTTTAATGGCAACTGGCATAATGTTTGCAGCTGCTGAGGAATAATTCTAACTGGAATAATAACTGTACATTGTATATTGTATATATAAAAGCCCGGGCATTTTTGTTAAAGTGTTCTTTTATACATATGTTAATATGTAAATATGTAAATATAAGAACTGCCATTGAGGTGTATGTCTAAGGGAACAAAATTTGCCCAGGCATATTATCGGCTCATCAGGTTTAAATGTCCCCAGTGTAATTGTCTACAGGCAGTTAATTTACAGTGGTCTGTTTTTACTTGTGTATCTGTATACTGTGGATTTTGAAGGGATTGGGATTGACTAGTAAAGAGCTTCTAGGAAAACGGTGGAATATTAACCACTGTAGATTACAATAGGAAAAGTTCAAAGCAAAGAAATCCCGAGGAAAAGCCCTCTAGGATGTATACTAACACATTGGAGGGATATAGTGGGGTGAGAGGGTACAGAAAGTAAAATAACTCTTATCAAATATTGTAATCAGTGGTGGCCACTTTATAAACTAGAGGATGGAGCAGAGTGGCCCCTAAATGGAACTACTAATTATAACACCATATTACAGTCAATGTTGTTTTTGTGGAAAGAAGGAAAACAGGATGAAATGTTGTATATTGATGTTGTTTCAGCATCTTGGAGGGAAAAGGTATGGAATTAAGTTGGCCCCTGACTGAGCCTTTGATGTCAGCATTAGAAAAGTAAAGGCTAGAGAAAGATAAAGGAAGTGTTAAAAGGTTTGTTGAAAGTGTTAAAGGTATTCGAAGTTGAATGAGCAGGGAAAGGTGATGTAGGCATTATCTAAGTAACAGTCTAGAAGTTTTGGTATATTTGCATATTTGCTGTGGTGTTTGTTCAGTTTCCCAAGCATCTGGGAGGGGGGAACAGCCTGCTCCACCAGGGGCCTCTCCAGCGGCCGCAGAGGGGCTTCGGCTCCAGCGCCTGGAGCGCCTCCTCCCCCTCCTTCTGCACTGACTTTGGTGTCTGCGGGGGGGTTTCTTGCTCTCCCAACTGCTGTTGAGCAGCAGGTTTTTGTTTGTTTCTTTGTTTGTTTGTTTTCGTGGATGTGCTCTCACAGAGGCACGGACTGTGTTGCTATGGCTTGGCTCTGGGCAGCAGTGGGCCCCTTTAGGGCCAGATGAAATTGTCCCTTATCTACCATGGGGAGGTTTCTGTTTTTTTTTTTTTTTTTTTTTTTTTTTTTTTTTTTTTTTTGTTTGTTTGTTTGTTTGTTTGTTTGTTTGTTTTGTTTTGCTTTGTTTTGTTTTTTCACGGGGGCTGCCACTGCAGTTTCGCACCCCCACACCCCTCACACCCCCCAAACCTTGCCATCAAACCCAATACACTGGAACAGCTAAGTCATTACTGACTTGTAAAGCATCAGGGATTAAATTAACCAATGAAACCCTAAATGTGATGGGGGTAGAAGGGACTGGGATAATAGTGCCACTTTTGGGGAATACTAAGCTGAGACCAGGGGATAAAATGATCACTGGGCAATTATTGTATGTATCCAAGGCAGAGACTAACTTGTTGGGAAGGGATTTGATGATTAAATTGGGCATTCAAATAGTAAATTGTTAGACTGGAATAACAGTGTTATTAATGGAGTGCTCTCTGGCCCTGAGAGCAAACATACATGTATATTCACCTCTGACTGGAAAGACCCTGAAATGGGGGCGGAAGCAACAATATAGGTGGACAATTTTACCTCAGGGGTTTACAGGGCCACCTATCTATTTGGGTAAATTCTAAAAAGATTTTGGAGTAATTACAACCTCCCAAGGAGGTATTAATGTTATAAATATGTGGATCATTTTAAGGAAAATCGATACTCCCTGATGGGAGAGAAATGCTGAATAAAGTGATAATGAGGCAAATATTAACTGTTTTACATCAGAAGAGTCATTGGGAGGTGCAAGCAATGTGTGATGTTGTTCTAAGAAAGCATGTCTGTGTAGGAATATATACTTTAGGGAAGCACAGATGCAGAGGATGTACTACTATATGTCAAAGGGTAAATAAAATGGTCTTCTGTAACCTGTCTAGAGGGGGACGGGAGCCAGGGCTTTGACCTTTCCAAAGTATACAGGTAGACTTTACTGAGTTACTTGTTTGTCCTAATGGACCACGTGACTGAATGGGTGTAAAGCTTTACTGCAAGGATTAAAGCAGGCCTTAGAGATTGAGTGGGATTTTCACAGCCCTTGGCACCCCTCCTCTTCTGGAAAGGTAGAGCGAATGAATGGTGAAATTAAGAAACAACTAACAAAACTTGTGCTGGAAACTAAGGCTTCTTGGGTAAAATGCTTACCTCTTGCACTGTTAAACATATGGACACAGCCCAGAACTGGTATAGGAATTTCTCCTTTTGAAATGCTATATGGTATGCCCTATGACTCGGAATTGCTACTTGATCACCCTCAATTCTAATTAAGACTTGGAAAGAGACTTTTTTTTTAACACCACTATGGGGAAGGCCCCTCTGTTGTTTTGCTTACCACAGAAACAGCTATTCAAACTGCGCAGAAAGGATGGACGCATGCCAGCCGTGTGAAAGGACCAGTCCGGGAAGGTAAATGGGAGGCAGCTCCAGGCCCTGACGACTTGAAGCTGACACTAAGACGGACTCGATAAGTATTGTATATTATCTGTGTATCGTGGGAAGGGGAGGAGGCCCTGTTTCGAAGGCTCCCTGGTAGGTTCCCCTGAAGAACACTGCTGCTGCCAAGAAGAACCGATACCTTGTAGTTCACTGCAACCGAACTGACAAGCGAGGCAGAGAAGTGAAAACGGTGGGGGACTGAGGGGCCGACAATTTAGATGGGCTCCGACCACCTCCTACGATACATGGGAGTCAGTATCATCGTTTTGGTCAGCTATGGGTCTGCGCATCCCCACCAGCCTTTTAAATGGAGCTTAATCAGATGGGAGGATCAATTCATCATCCAGCAAACAACGACAGTGGGTGCTCCCAGTTTCCGCATCACATTATGTGACCTGGTGTCAGTGCAGCCATGCTTTAACCAATCAGGATTTCATTTCTGCCCAAGTTCTAACCCAGGAAAGGGGTACTGTAATTACCCGAACGTGTATTATTGTGCATACTGGGGGTCTGAAACCATTGCTACGGACTGGACACTCGGGGCTGGTCGGAATAAATTCTTACAAGTGGATATGGGCCGCAAGATTGTAATTGACAAGTGGATCCCCGTTACAGGTGGCAAGGGCATGGTATAGGGTATACAGGAACCTTCCACGGAAATAAAGAAATTTGCAAGGTTCTATATATAAATATAACAAACTTGGACGATACTAGCTGGGTACTAGGAAAATGTCAGATTTTACGAACACGGAACAGATAGGGGAGGACTCATACTAATAAAAAGGAGGATGCTGATAGGCCCCAGGCAGTAGGAACAAATGAGGTATTGTCAGAAAATGTCCAGGGAATCCAGCCTGTGGAAAATACTACAGTGCCAACCCTCAGCAGCCCTACAAGCTCAGGTAAAGCTGAGAATGATAACATAGTTGAGAATAACATACAGGGGGGTCATGAATGCCAGCTACCAATTATTAAACAAAACAAGCCCAAATGTAACAAAACACTGTTGATTATGCTTTAGTATAAGGCCTTCATATTATGATGCTATTGGGGATCCTGGGGAGCCCACCCGCACAAACAAGAACAGCCCTCTACATTGCAGTTGGGGAAAAGACATAAGGGTAACACTAACACAAGTCACTGGAGGTGGTAGGTGTGTGGGCACGGTTCCTAGTGGGAAGTGTCACCCATGTAATACCATGGAGAATGGAAAACAATCAACCGAGTGGCTAATCCCAGCCAACAACGCTAGGTGGGTTTGTTCGTGAGTGGGCGTAACTCCTTGTCTATCACTAAAACTCTTTAATGCATCTCGTGATTTTTGTATACAGGTGATAATTATACCAAGGATTCTATACCACCCTGAGGATTGTATGTATACCCAGCACACAGTGGCAAGTTATCATCCGGAAAGACGGGAACCATTCACGGCTCTAACTTTGGCCACCCTAATAATCCTGGGAGGAGCTGGAGTGGGGACCAGGGTAGCCTCATTGGTTAAACAAAATCAAGAATTTACTTCCTTACGCATTGCTGTGGACGAGGACCTGACACAAATTGAACAATCCATCTCAGTCCTGGAAAATCTATCAGGTCACTTTCAGAGGTAGTGTTACAAAATCGTAGGGGATTAGATTTGGTATTTTTTTTTTTTACAACGGGACGGGCTGTTTGCAGCTCTGAAAGAGGAATGCTGTGTATGCTGATCACACTGGAGTGGTAAGAGATACAATGGCAAGACCCAGGGAAGGGTTGAAAAAAAAAAAAAGAAAAAAAAAAAAAAAAAAAAAAAGGAAACGGGAGAATGAAGCCTGACAGAGCTGGTACGAATCTTGGTTTAATTATTCACCTTGGCTTACTACTTTATTATCAACAATAGCAGGACCTTTGTTGTTATTAATAATAGCACTAACTTTTGGACCACGTATTTTTAATAAATTGATTGCGATTGTAAAGGGATGTTTAGAAGCGGCACATCTAATGCTCATACATGCCAAATACGAGCCAATAAGTACCAACGAAGGAATCGAGGAAACATTAGTTCTTAATAGCCAGGCATTGCAGAGCTTCAATGAACAAAATGAGTAACTAAAAGAAAAAGGAGGGATTGTAATACACAATAAATGTTTGTTCATTGTCTTTTGTATTATAAAACAAGGAGTTCCATTTGAGGAGCAGGAGTTGCAAAAGCTCCCTGCTGAAGTAAGATGTATAATACTTGGCTAGACACTATGAAAATTCTTTTGCTTAATGTAACAAAAAAGAGAACCCCCTCCCCTTCTCTCCTTCTGCATCTCAGTTGCCTCTTTTGTTCAAAGACACTGCTGCAAAGTTCATGTAACCATCTCCTGATAAGTTGCTAAACTAGTGTATCAACATCCTGCATTCCTGTCTCACGCTGGGCCAACATGACCAAATAAAAAAAAGAAGTTGAACCACAACGCGGAGGAAGACTACGGCCTTCATCTTCACGACCACCAGAGGGACAGAGACGACCCCCTAGCAACAGTGCGCGCAGTCGCAGAATATACCAGGATGTGCTGCGTAATCCCAGAATTACCAAGATATAAAAAGGGACCCTGGCGGGGGTGAGGTGCGCGCCGTTGGTGGAGCCGAGACTCCCCGGCCGCCCAGCGCTGTTTTGCTTGCTGTTGCTTACTCAATAAATTCCTTTCTATTATTAATGCAATGCTCTCTGAAAATTAATTAAGGGGGCAACTTATAACAGAGGGCATCGCCTGCGATGTCGAGCAGGGACCTGTTTCCATTCCTCCTCAGCTCCCAGATCCCCTCCCTCTGCCCGACGGGGACAGGGCAGGGGGTCCGCCCCCATTTGAGGAGTCTCACCTCGGCACCTCCCCTTGAGGCCCTGCAGGGAGTTACTCCAGAAGTCTATCTCCCGCTCACACTCCCTGATATCCCTCAACCTCTCCACCTCCTCCTTGAGCTCCGTCACCATGCGGACCAGATCATCCACCTGCTCGCACCTCACGCACGCAGTTTCTCTACCTCCCGCCGATGGCAGCAACAGGCTCAGACACTCCTTGCATCCGGTGACCTGAACTGCGGCATTTTTTAACGGGTAGTCGGTCTGCGTGTGTACCGACTTTCTGGAGAGCGCGCCGTGCCTGGTGGCGACCATTATCGCCTAGTTACGGCTGTTGTTAAGGAGGTGTTGTTTGTGTGTAGGGGGAGCTCTCTGCCCTTCCTGCGCGCCCTGCCTGCGCGAACTGCCGCGCCACTCCCTTCTGCCGTGCCACGCCCTGTTCGCCGCGCTCCTGGTCGCTCGCGCTCCCTAGGGGCAGCTTTTGAACGGCTGGGGAGGGGGCGCTGCTGGCTCCGCCTTCGCCTCGTCAGCCTCCCTCACGAGGGCTGCCGGGTCCTGGCGGCTCCCTCAAGTAGGCTCGATGCCGGAAAAAATTAGCCCTGCCTGGCCCGATCCCCCGCTCCGCTGCAGAACGCGTCTGCCCCGGAGCCGATCGCCTTGGCAAATAGCCGAGATCCTCCTGCAGAGCCTTCCTACCCTCGAGCAGATCGACACACGCACCTAACTTGGTGTCATCTGTAAACTTACTGAGGCTGCACTCGATCCCCTCATCCAGATCATCGATAAAGTTATTAAAGAGGACTGGTCCCAGTACTGAGCCCTGGGGAGCGCCACTAGTGACCAGCCTCCAGCTGGATTTGACTCCATTCACCACGACTCTTAGGGCCTGGCTATCCAGCCAGTTTCTAACCCAATGAAGCATACGCCAGTCCAAGGCCAGCGCAGCCAGTTCCTTGAGGAGAATGCTCTGGGAAACAGTGCCAAAAGCCTTACTGAAGTCAAGGTAGACCACATCCACCGCCTTTCCCTTGTCCATCCAACATGTTACTTTGTCATAGGAAGAGATCAGGTTCATCAAGCAGGACCTGCCTTTTATAAACCCATGCTGACTGGGCCTGATCACTTGGTGGCCCTGCAAGTGCTGCATGATGACACTCAAGATAACCTGCTCCATGAGCTTCCCTGGCACTGAGGTCAAACTATCAGATCTATAATTTCCCGGGTCTACCCTCTGGCCCTTCTTGTAGATGGGCATCATGTTTGCTAGCCACCAGTCGACTGGGACCTCCCACGATAGCCAGGACTGCTGATAAATGATGGAAAGCGGCCTGGCCAGCTCCTCCGCCAGTTCTCTCAGTACCCTTGGGTGGATCCCATCTGGTCCCATCGATTTGTGTACATCCAAGTGCCATATCAGGTTGCCAACCATTTCCTCATGGATAGTGAGGGCCACATTCTGTTCCCCATCCTCTTCCACCAGCTCAGGGTACTGGGTATCCAGAGAGCAACTGGTCTGGCCTCTAAAGACTGAGGCAAAGAAGGCATTAAGCACCTCAGCCTTTTCCTCATCTCTCATCACTAAGTTTCTCCTTGCATTCAGTAAAGGATGGAGATTCTCCTTAATCCTCCTTTTCATGTTAATGTATTTATAAAAACATTTTCTGTTGTCTTTAACAGCAGTAGCCAGATTAAGCTCCGGTTGAGCTTTGGCCTTTCACATCATTACAACATCACACTGCAGATTCTCCAGTAACATACAATAATGTCAAATGGCTATTAATTTTGGCTGCATTAGTGTTTGCTCCTCTACAATCTTGTAGTCTTAGCACATTTTTAGAAGGACTAACTTCCAAGTTGCCTTTCACTATCGCACAAATGTGTGTTGTTGTGTGTTTTGTTTTGTTTTTTTTTTTCTTTTAAACAAATGGGCATTACATCCCCAGTTTAATAGCCAAAGAGCTTCCTGCTTGTTAAACATTTATGAGCTGACTCAGTGATGCTAGTTTACTGTTCCAGATGAACAGTATCAGCAGGTCTGTTGAAAGAGAAAGTGGTTAGTTTTCCTTAGTCTTCATAGCTCCTTAACAATTTTCAGTTGTTTCTGCCTATATGTTGTATATTTCTATAGATGACCTTTCTCTCAGCACTGATGAGTTAACTAATGTTTTCCGCTAGACTTACTATACAATAGTTCCCTCTCAAATTAACTCCTTACTACGCCTAGCAAAGAACTCAGCTACATCGTCACATTGAAAACGACTAGATACAGGGATACATGTAGATAAATTGAAGTTCAAACCTTGAAGCCTCCCTCCCTTTTTTTAAGGGGTTAGTGGTGACAGTAAATAGGATAACTTATTGCAGTTAGTGTAGCTGATAGATTTTGGCTGCACATGATAGCTTTTGGCACATGGCCATTGCTTCTGGCAACACATAGATTACAGAATTGTGTATTCAACTCTTTCCTTCTCATGTTAGTATTCTGACAAGTCTCTCAGGGCTTATTCATGCTTTTCAATAGCATCTGTACCTCCTACTTCACATTAAAATATACTAAATCGAAATGCAATGAGATGTTCTCAACATTTCCTAGTTTATTCAAGAGCTTTGTTGAGTTTGATTAAAGTTGTTACGCAATTTTAATTTGAGGGGGGGAAAATGATGGAAAGCAGGAATAATCATAATAGAATTATATACCTCATTTAACACTTAAAAATGATCTATCAGGCACCAACAAGACATGATGCCTGTCAGCCCCAGTAAATGCAGTAAACAGGTCTTATATGGGCACTGTCAGGTGGGAACTGGCACCTGCAGAAGAGGGCATAAAGGAGTAATTTGACTATGGAAGCAGTGGAAGGGAACAAGAACCATCTAACTAGGCAAGGAGCTGGCCCTCCCCTCCCTTTATTCCTCTGGGGCCTCCATCTTGCAGCAGGTGCTTACTTCTGTAGGTGCCAAAACCCTGTCTTCTTGTGCAAGCCTTCCCTGAAGGAAGAGATTTAAAAAATGAAGGGATGAGGCAGGTAAAACAGCTATGGGAACAACATCTGGCCACATCTGTGCAGAAAAGGCACAGAAAGGGGACTACAGGATGAAGAGCCACTACAGGCTAACTCAGCTGATGTAACCAGAAGCCACTGGAGATTTTCTTGGACCAAACAACCTTTGAGGCAAAGAAATAAGAGAATTGCATAATCTGTTGAAACTCTCAAAGCTGTGACAAGAGCTGAGACTTCTCTTTCCAGACTAGTGCAAAGGCTGGATTCATTCTCTTTAGAGTGAAGTTGATCAGATGAGGATGCTTGTGTAACTCATTAAAGCTCCCCCAATATCATTAAAAAAAAAAAAAAAAGCTGACCTCCACAATTCCTTTTATTGTTGTTTTCATGTTTTCACGACACAGACACTTGAGAAACCTTGCATGCTGTTTTCTGCTGTAGTTCAAACACACCTTCCTAACACCCAAAACACGTATCTGTTTCATTTACTCCACAGAACAGACTACCAACAGGTAATTTAGAGCTTCATTTCTCTTTAAAGGAAGGAGATTTCCTTCATCTCTTCCTCTCATTTGAGAGTGGATAATTCACCAAATAAGAACTCCTACTTTCTATGAGCACTGCCCAGCTAATAATGTGACAGCTCTTGGCATTCAGAGTACCTTGCTTCAGTTGTTTTCCAAATGAGTGAACTTGCTGCCATTTAGTTTGTGAACAAAGAACTACTCATTTTAATGGTTCTTCAGAGTGAAGGGTGTTAGTTCACAGTATGCATTTGAACTTCTCCAGAGAAATAAGCCCATAAATGAGTTTTTAAAAACTCTTGTTAGAGTATTGTCAAAAAAGCCATTTTTCCTGTTCTCCTACTCTCTCCCAATGAAAGCAGAACAGGTAGCAGTCTTCAGAAAGATCAGTTCTTTACACAAGATTTTTCTTCCCAAATGTGCTCAGTGATTTTTCTTAATGTAAAGGACAGAAAATCAACTAAGAAGTATCTCCACTCCCATCCCTCCTTACCAGCTTCCCCAAGAGTAATTTTAGTGGATCTTTGATTGATGTCAGAGGAAATTAACTGGAAACATTTAATGTGTTTAACATGTAGAGGCTTAGGGCTCTATTCACTCAGAGTTAGAGACCTTCCATGCTTCATAAACTCAGAGGACGTTGGAGCCTGAATTTCAGCTCTGCAGCCAGATGACTTATTAAACAGCACCTTGACTCCTGCCATTGCTGCTACTTTTCACTTTATTATTAATAGGTGGAAAACTTGAAGTGATGGCAGCAAGGGTAGAATCAGAAGGTCCTGTGGAAGAAACGCTGTTAATTTAATCTAATGGTTACTAATCAATGCAATGCTAAAATCAAGCTACATTTCCCTCATCAGCTGTTGAAAATTCTGGTTTAACCAAGTGAAAAAGAATATTGTGCTCCAAACGGAAGGAAGCATGGGGACCCTGCTAACAAACAGCATAGAAGGAAGGGCTCTGAATGGAAAGAGAGCCTTCATCTACTCAAGAGCAGAGCTCTCTTCAGCTTTTGAGAACGTTCCAGGCATTTCAAGTCCTAAGTATTAACATTTGAACCATTTTTCTGCCTTCTCTCATACTTGTAGGAGCATCCTGGTGAGGAAAGGTTTATTTCAAAGTTAACCAGTAGGTACATCAAGTTGGAAAGAAAATGTTTTTTTCACTGTGTACTTCCTTTTTGACTACATCTACCAAAGGCAGATTAAACCTGATGCAGGATAAATGAGGGGATCTGTGACTCTTGAAAGATGTCTTATTCAACCAAACTTTGAGCAACATGAGAGGAGATCAAGAAGACTATTGTTAGCAACATTCAGACATCTGATATCTCCTGCTGAGCTGAAGTAGTAGGCTCCAAACAAGCTTCAGAACAAGTGGACTGGATCATCTTCAGCCATCTGTCAAATATATTTTTACTTAAACCCTAAAGCCATTTGAGCAATAGAAATTCCATAGTCTTCTCAAATCATAGGTCACTGTTGATGAGTTCAGGGAGAAGTAGTCTGAAATAAATGGGTGCTTTTTATGCAGTTAATACCTTTGGGCAGAACAGCTGTCTTTCAGAGAGCCTCATGCACTCTCTAGTTCCAGGGCATGCTCCTGCCCCTCCGCAGTCACTGGAGTATTCTTATGAAACATTCATGTGTTAACCTTGGAGCTAAATGGAAGCATAAGGGTCATAAAGAGCATGTCAAGGCAGCCTTTGGGCAAGGAAAGTTCCCTTTGAAATTGGTAGGAATTTGAATACTGATCACTTCACACGATTTACTTCTTGCCCCTGCTCTCCTACTCTGGAATTCAGTGTTACTTTATTGATATATAAGCAAGTCTATTGACAGTAGATTCTTTTTCCTAAATGACAAAGAAGCTTTGAAAGATCAATCTAGACAAACACCAGACAGTATTGGTTCTACTCTTTGCTATCTCGAGGTGTATTTGTTTGTGTTATATATTACACTGTCAGTGAGAAGCCTCATAATACTCTGATTATTTACCTACTTATCTTCAGCACACAATCGATACAGCAAGCTCAGAGCAGTTGAGTTTTTATAAGGTTATGCTTCTGTTATAAATGAAGAAACAACTCAATCTGAAATTAGTAATATGTATAAAAGGCAAGTAAACAGCGCTGGGTGTGCGGGGAGTCTATGCTCTACCAACACACACACACTAACATCGAACTTTCTAAATATATAGAACATTGCTTTTACATATTAAACTCGAGTATGCTTATACATATGTACAATCAGAAAAGGTATCAATTGAAACATGGCAAAGCTTTAAAAGGCAAGTGTACTTTAAGTCTATTACTATTAATGTCCATGACCGGGGGAGCATAGTTGGAGATGGTAGTCCTGGTTGAAGTGCTCCCATATCTTCCATGACTTCATTATTTTTTTCTCAGAGCATATAACAGTCTCCATTTTCCATTCCTTTTCTTGATTACAAACACCGGAGAATTCCAGGGCTAGTCATGGGAACAATATGTCTCACTTTAAGCTGTTAAACAACTCAGCTTTCGAGCCACATGCATCCCACTCTTCCCAGATCGAAGGGAAACATATCCATCTCCTTTTCAAGGCCAATAGAGCCTGGGCCAAAAAGGCACGTCCAGGTCACCAGGGGGCGTAACAGCAAAGGTCTGTGGTGGCAGTAGCGGCAGGGGGGCGATAGCATAGCAGTCGGATCAGTAAAGGAGCCCGCAGCTCCCTCACTGTCTGGCAAACCACACGTTTCTGACTGTGGTCCCACAGGGCTCTTTAAGGCCTCAGAGACTGCTCGCAACGTGCCAAGCAATCCCACTGCAACCTTGTCATTTTTAGTTGCAGAGTCCCACACCTTGACCTCAATTTGGTCCCATGTTTCAGGATCATAAACTGTCTGATTGTTAATAAGAAGAATAAGCTGTAAGGTTACCAGGACAGTCTTTATTTCCAAGGACGTATGATTCCCCATAATGCGCAGCTTCTGACCAGCCAGGGGCAGTTGTGTGCACGGCTCCACTTCTCTCAACTTGAGCTTCTTCCCAGCTCCAGTGCGCCCATTTCCAGCAACTTTCTGTACGAGCTTCTTTGAGCAGTTTGCTGAGTTTGGCTGAACCTATCTTCATGAGGTGATCAATGTGCCTGTTCCTGTCCTGGTCCCTGTACTGCTAGCCTGTCCCTATTCATTCCTTTTTTCTACTTCTTTATTGATGACATAACTTCATTATATCATGTTGCCATTCTGTCTTGAGGACAGGCTCCCCTCTTATACCCTTCACCCCACAGCAGTCTTTTTCAAACAACTTCTCATTGGTCAAACAACTTTGCCTGGCAACCAGCAAACACCCAGCAACTTCCATGCCTTAACAGCGGGAGAACAAGCAAGCCCAGATGACAAGGCTCTCCTCAGTCACCCTTCTTTGTTCCCTCTAAACTCTTTACATTCTTGATGGCCTCATTGTTGAGTCTGATGTTATCACCAACCATGGGGCTTGAACCCCATGGCCACACTCCCATATCTCTCCCTTCTTTATTAACATCAACCATCTTCTTGACATGAATTATTATTCCATATATTACACTGCAATGACACAATTATACTCTATTACTTAGTTATGACTTACAAAGCTTGTCAGCAATTCTTCAGAAACAAGCTGCAGTCATGACTCCTGTGGCATATTCACTACAACAGTGATGTTAACAAACAGTTACCAAAGAACAATAGTTCCACTTTACTGTATGTTAATGTAGACTTTTGTCTTTTTGGCTTTGAGCCATTTTTCCCCCCTCTCATAAGATTCTGATAAGAGTTCTGCAAGATATTCTCAGGATTGTTACGTACTTTAAGTAGTAAGTTCACATCCTTCCTTTATCAGATTTTTCACTTCCATAGTCCTTATTTAAATCCTATTTTCTCCCACATCTCTGCATGAGAGCAGTTTGGTTTCAGTTGCTATGCTTTGGAGTCAAGCAACATTTGGGGGGGGGGGGGGGGGAGGGAGGGAGGGGAGAAGGAGGCTGAAATAAGCCCAACTTTCTCATTTTATGAAAGACTAAGCTACTTGCATAAACATTTGTTTCTGAAGGCATTAAAGACAAGGTAAGAAGTCAGTCAGCTTGTCCAAGGCAGAGAACCAGTTGAGATGCAGGTGCATTTTCTTTTTAGCTGATATGCGGTCATAGACCACAGAAGTATCCTCAGCTCAATGCAAAATGAAACAATTCCTTTAACTACTTATACTACGCTGTGAATGTGTATATAAATTTAGGTCACATATTATATACATTTCTCCAAAATTAGTCCTTGCACCAGCTTGATTTAAAGTTCAGCTTCCCAGAAAAATAAGCTGGGAAAGTAGGAGCAGCAAGGACTTGAGGCATGCTATGTACTAAGTGAGAATTTAAAACAACACATTTCACTGCAGTTTTGTCCTTCTGCAGCAGTCTAAGTAGGTGTAGCACATATGCTCTTTTGTTTTTGTTCATCTCCAGACAGCTTTAATATACTTTGGTTGTATTCAATAATTGCAAATAAAAATGTTGAAAAGTAAATCCATCAGGAGCCATTTTCTAGGTTGCATCTGAACCCAGGAATAGAACTGATTTTGCTGTTTTTAAGATTGCTTGTTATGTTTTCACTACAAAATAGACAATTAGAAAGTATCAAGAAGGTTCTATCTGATACAAATACAAGGTCATGCACAATGAATAAGACACTGACAAGTCCAGTAGGTCACATTGATGGTATTTGTTTCATAACAGTATAAAGAGGAAGAGTTCCTTTGCTGTGCCTGTTATGTCTCCAAGATCAGCGATCAGCAACACTATACAACGACAGAAGTTGCTATTGCTTAGTATCAGGGAACTGAACAGCCTGTGTAGTTCATCATTGACGTGTGTCTGAAGTGACTTACAGAAAAATAGGCATTGGAACTATCACCACACGTCTCAAGCTCTGTCTAATGTAACTGAACAGCCAGGTTATTTAGAATTATTGCTGGATCTGTCTGCAGTGATAGACCACAAATATTGCCCATCAGCTAATCCACAGGGTAAAATTTTTCCATCACGGAGAGACTTTGAAAATATGTGAATCTCTTCATGTACATAAATGCCCAGGTATACAGAAGTTCCCCCCCGGGTCACACTTGCAAAAATCTTGCGCAACATGTCATGATAAATGAATTGCTCTTTTTTAAAAAGATACTAAAAAAGCATGTGTTCTGACTCAAGTTAATCAAAAATAAGCAATTATTTGCTAAGTATGGCATCAGTCTGATTTCAAAAATGATTCATTACCTAAGATATTTTGGTCTCTTCCTGAAGCATCCAAATAAAGAAAAAGGAAATTTATTTTCTTTTTAAGTATGAAAAGCACAAACCTGCATCTCACATAGCTACTCTGCCAAAGGAAAGAGTAACCCCATTTTCTTCAACATGCATGGCTTATATTTTAACTTCCTAGCAGACAGAAAGACATGAAACAGAAGTCATAATAGGATGTCCAGGAGATGCAATGTAAGTTGCATTCCCTCAAGTTATGTCCAGCAGATCCCATTAGAAGCTGCATGCCATACAAGAGAACTATGAAGCATTACCATCTGTATTTTACTTTATTAGTGTCCTATTCCCAAAACAGCAGTAATAATTTTTCATAAACACAGAAAATCAAATATTAAGGAGTTGAACTTCTAACACCACAGAAATCACTGGCAACATTCCCAATATTGACCCCACTTACATTTTTATTGAAGAGGAATAAGACTGGAAGAATACAACCCAAGAAAAAATAGCAAGCACAATCCAGACTACCCCAGAAAGACACACTGCCTAAACTACTAGCAAAAAACAACAACAAATCACTCTTTATAGTCTTCAAACCTCATCTGAACAACCCATTAAAAACAGATGAGACTGGAGGGATGGTTAAGGTCAACAACCTAATGGTTTGCTGAAAAAATAAGGGTGAATGTCAGAAGCTGTGCAAACACCCGTCTCAGAAAGCTTTTTGTCTGTAAGTGTAGTGAGTTGCTGACTCCATTAGGTCATGGGGCATGGAAATGAGAAGCCGTCTCCATCTATCAGGCTCTATTAGAGGAAAAACATTATTCAGTATCTCTCCTTCCACAAATGTTAATTAGTTTGACAAGGCAGTTGTTTGCCTCTCCATGGAGCTGGATTGCACACAAACTAAGATGGAGCTGAGAGCATTATGAATTGTGATCTATCAGAGTTGAACACGCCCAGAACAAGGGACTACTATGCATCAAGTATGACTGAAATGGATTTCAAGTAGCAGGTGCAGTGCTGGTGGAGGACTGGGCAGCGCTGCCTGTGCCCAGGTGCCCATGCCCCAGCACTTCAGCACCATGGGAGCAGAGCACAGCTTTTGTTAGCACAGCTGTAAGCTAGAGCACTCACCCCAGCAGAGCAGGACATTTCCACAGCCTTCTCCATCCCAGTTAATTGATTTTCTGTCACAGGACTGGCCACAGTGAAAGCCAACACTATGCCAACAGCTACTGCCTAATCCCATTGCTTTGGGATGAGCAGAGACTTGTGGCAGGGAAGGAGAGGAGACCTCCAAAACCTCCTTAGGGAGGTCTGAGGAGGGCAAGTGGAAGTTCATAGATGTCCCCTAGGCAGCAAGGAGGCTGCAGGATCTAACAATGAGATGAGATGGCAGTGCTGGAGGAGAAGCTCAAAGCAGCTTGTGTTCAGAAGATGAAATTTGTATTTACAGACACTTCTCCACTTCCAGCACTGGAAGTCTGTAGTCCTGTCTTTGAACCCAGTCACTTTCCTTTATATCAGAAATCCCTGCTTTAAAATGTAAGGGACTACAAAAAATCTGGAGTTAAATACTTTGGGACTAGATAGGAAGTCTAAGAAACAACAGTAAATTAGTTCACCCCATAAGAGATTTCACTCATCTCTATTCAGAGATAAGCACGCAGGGAGCTGGCAAAATAAATTTGCCCTTTATATCTTCCTTGGTAACCAGTGAGGAGAATTAAACCCCATTTCTTCCCCAAACGTCATATTTATTTTGCCTGAAGAAAATCATGTTTTTCAATTATATGTAGCACTTCTGATTAACCATTAGGGATTAGGGGGAAAAATAAAGCAAGTTTAGGGGTTTTAAATGACTACACAGATAGCTGTACATGATTTTCCATGTATAAACAGAGATTAAGGGGAACAGAGCCTATACCTCAGGTCGTATTTACCACAGAGCACACGTCTGCTTGAGCTACAGGATGCCAAGGCTTCTAGAAGCTCTCATAGGATCAGGGCTCTTTCTTGACCTGTTAAAGGGTGTAATCCTGTTAAAAATATGAATTGAATAGAATAAAAGCATAATCCTTTTTTGTAACCCCCAGATTATCCTTAGTTATATATAATTTCACATACATGCAGCCTCAGATTGTTTTTCCCAATTTCTTTCCAAAAAAGACACTTTAAAATTATCTTCCTTCAGTGAAAGAAGTTAAATGTAATCTGCCCTACTGCATTACTCAGGACTATCTCCCAAAGCCCTGTCAATAAAGATCAACAACTGTTTACAGAATATCTTAAAACTTTTTTTTGTATTCCTTATGCCATTTCAAAAAGCTGGATTTTCATGCCATTCTGCATACATAATATATAGTATTGACCTCCAACATCAGCATGTATTTATGATAAAAGGCTGGAGGTGTTTGCAGAACCAGGATCACAGTTCAGATGATGCTCAAATGATTTAATCTCATTTCATTGTATTGCTTTTTTTTTTTTTTTTTAAACCCAGTTGCTTCAAGCAACATGAAAATGTTTTTCTGCTTAGCTTTCATCCAGTGTCACACCTTCCCCAGTAGAGAGTCTTCCCTTAACTACAAGAAAAGTCCCACAAGCTTCAGTACTTCTCTCTATTACCCAGCGCTGATCTTAGTTAGTCATTCAAACAGTTGTTTTAAGTGAAGGAGATTGCTGTGGATTCAGATAAGTGCTTACAACTCTCTGCTTTCTGAAGGAAGTTTTTTGGTTTCTTTATTGGCAGGACTGAAGCATTGTTGCCATAATTCCATATGCAGCATCAACACTTTACTCTGTCTTTTAATTAGAAGAGCAAGACCGAGCAAGGGCCATATGAACCCACTTGTTATCTTAGTACCATAAACTTAACACTTATTAATGAAATACATTATTTTTTTTTCCATTACAGTGTACCAAAACCCCCTGCCATTACATGCTACTTTGCATTTTGGGTGTTTGGGCAGACTTCCAAACATGGCAGCACAGGATATAGAGACACTTCATCCAGCCCTAACTTTTTCAGTTGGTAACAGGTGATTGAATTGCCCTAATTACACCACCAGGACAACGGTTCTGAGGTCAGCTTGGGTATAGCAATCACCATTTACTTTTCTAGAAGAATCTTCCCTCTAACAGCATTTTCAGTGTTTTTTTTTGTTTGTTTGGTTGGTTGGTTGGTTTTTGGTTTTGTTTTTGTTTTGTTTTCTTTTTCTTTTTTTTAAAGACACACAAGTCTGAAACACAAGACAAGACATAACTTATTGGGTGAAATATTTAAAAAGGTTTCTTAAATTAAGTGGCACTTTTGTTGCAAAAAGCTAAAGTAAATTTGCTGACTTTATGCTAAACTTCCTTTTCCTCCCAGTTTAAAGTGACCTTTGATGCAAACTAAAATGTGCAGGTGTCAAAATATATCAGTATCGTATACCAGAGAAGTGCACAACTGAGGTTTTTTGGCACTTTCTCCTTCCAATTTATTAAAGGTTGTGTCAGAATAAATTTATGTAAGCAAGGATCAGGTTTTATTAGTGGAACTTGCTTTTAATGAATAGGGCTAGTTTACGAAAATAGTTGATTAAACTAACATTTGAGAGATGAGCTATTTCTCCTCACGCCTGCTATCACCACTCCTTTTAACCCTGCAGGTACACAGTACTTGCAGTTTATACTGTGGACTTGAGGAGATTAAAGCATCTTTCTTTTCTTAGAAGATAAGTCTAGTCACATGAAATTATGCTAAGTCAAGCTCAAAGCAAAAGAACATTTAGTTCTTCTTTACAGCTCCTCTCCTTGACTTCCCACCCAAAAGCTACTGTTTTCACATCCTCCTCGTTAAGATATTGGTGTTTTTATTCAGAATGACCTGAACCAAAAAAGTGATACAAAGCTGTATGCATAAGTACATCTTCCCATGTGCAGTACCAAAAATTTAAAGTGTAGTAGAAATATCAATGTTTCCTTGCTCCATTTATCTGTTTCCTCTTCCTCTTGTTAGCAAGCATAGTTCACTCATTTTTTGCTGAGAGAGACAAGTACTTTTTTTTAAATTATTTTATACTTTGTGCCAGTGTACACTCTTGTTGGAAGGCTACTAATCTGGACTTCAGCCATGGAACAGAGAAAGATATATAGAACAGATAGAATGGAAGGTGGTTTTCCTATGTACCTTGAGCAGTTCCACTTTATAAAGTCATCCTCTCTGTGAAAAGTGAGAATTAGAGGTTAATTAGAGGTATCAGGAAAATATGTTTACACTGAATAAAAACAAACAAACAAACAAACAACTCAGTAACTGCTCCAAAAAACAACAACAAAAAAGATAGGTAAAATAGTTGCAAAATAAGTCAAAGCTTACATTGCGCAAGTGAAACCTTTCTAGCAAACAGAGAAGTACATCTGCATAACCTACAGCAAACGTGTGTCACAACATTTATTTTTTTTTTTTAATAGCCCTACCTCCTTATTCATTGGTTGTAAAAACACGTATGACAGCCTCGTTTGAAGCTGTATTTGCCATTTTCTGGTATTATTTAAAATATTTTAGAGTTTTTGGAGGTAAGCTAGTCTGAGCAGCTCATTGAACATCTGTGACAACTGCCATTCCAAGTAAAGGATCTGAAATTCACTTTCAAAATTAAACTTAATGAAAGGAGAAAGGTAAAGAGATAAGTATACATGCACTAAACTTTTAGTTTTAATCAAACAGTTTCCTGTGATGCTCAGTTTGCAGTTACTATTGAAGAGTTATACCTGTGCATTCCTGGCTGGCAGCCTTACTGTTTTCTTTAAAAACTCTCCCTAATTTGTGAGTCATTCCTCCCCACTGCCCCAGTTTTTATTCTCATAAAAGCGGTCTCTTATAAACCTACAAAAATATGTTGCTGTTTTTGTTTGTTTGTTTGTTTGTTTGTTTGTTTTTGCATATTCCACTGCTCTTTGTTTGCAAAATAAAGACTGAAGACAAGATTTGAGTCATATTTCAGTCACTGCACTTTGCAGAAGTATTAATGCATTTTGCTCTTTAGTACTCAAAATTAATATTCATGTAATCGTTTCATTTCATTGTTAGTCAAGACTGCTTTGTAGGACAATTGATCTTTTTAAGCTTCTTTAAAGAAATCCTTCCCTGCTTGGCAATGAAGCTGTTTATTTCCATTAATGTACAGAATACACTCATTTGTGCTGACCTGGCCACATGTCAACACTTTTTAGTAGACACAGATGATCCCTTTAAGTCACAACCATTTCATCACTAAAACAGAAAATATTTCCCAGCATGCTAGCTAGCTCCTGTAATGCCTTCAGCTTCACACACATCATACAGCTATTGGTAATGATTGATACTACTTGTTTTCCAGGTACACTCCTTCTATCCCTCTGCTATCTATAATCCTAGACTATATAAAGCAATCTGGAAGTGAAAGAGGAATTGGGAGGGGAAAGGACAATAGAATAATAATAATAATAATAATAATAATAATAATAATAATAATAATAATAAAAACTATTATACTGAGTAACATGAATTGAAATGAATGCTTTGTTTTGCTGTGATACTACTCCCACAGCCCCTGGAGAAAGACTATTTAGGTAGTTCTCTCTGACTCTGATTAAGTAGGATTAGGTTTTTCCAATGAGAGGAAAGAACAATGCACTAGGTGAAATCTGTACTCTGTGCAGGCCCAAAGGTAAGAGTGTTCCTTCATTCACATGGATCTCTGCTCATACCAGTCAAGGGGCACAACACTCATGAGCATAGGATTTTTAGCTGTTTGACCAGAATGAGATATCTTCCTATGAGATTTATTTAAGGCTTTACTGAGCTTACAAGAACAGTTTGAAGCTCAGCAGTCCTCTTACTGTGGCTCAGTGAAGGATCACGGGATTGGTTTGACTTTTTTTTGGTCAGAGAAAGTGTTCCTCTACTGCCGTATCCAGGCTCCTACAGGAGATGAAGACAGCAAACACTGCAGGGATGCCCCACATTGCATCTCCAACAATTTGTACTGAGCTTTCTAGGGTTAAAGTAAATTGTGGCACTTGGACAGCTCTCAGATGGGGTTATTCATTTACAGGTATTTCCCAGAAGAACATCATACTGAACATATGAAACTAACAACTCCTCCTTACACATATTGAGGGCACAATGCTGCATCTTTGCAAGAACCTCCACATCAGAAATACCATGAGCACAAAGTACCAGTCATTTAAAGGACAATCATCCAAAGCTTATCCAAAATGGGTTTTAGGACTGTAGAACACCTAGTTTTTGATAGGACGTTTTTTGCTCTCAGATGAGCAGTTATAATCTAGATAGGTCCAATATATACAGGTCTTCATATACATCAAATATTAGGTAAATATTAGATATAATGAATTAAGAAGCAGTGTCTCCAGTTCTGTAGCAATTAATGTTATTTTACGGATGAGACCAGTACAAATTGAGTTCCCAGTTACCTATGAGCAAAAACACTGGCAAAGGTGCATTTATTCTTTTAGTGTGAAAACAAAGTATTAATAACTAGACCTTCTTTTTCCATTTAAAGGTTTTGCTTTTCTTCCCCCTTTTTTTCTTATGTATTGAATTGTTTTTTTTTACCCTTTTCCCTGCAAGTTCAGCATAACCAGTTAAGTGGATTTACCCTGTCTCAGGCATTCATAGACAAATTTCGTTAAGAGAAAGTTTGCTGCAGTTACTTCATACATTAATTTCCAGAAGTAGTCTCCTATAAGAGACTATCCTCCACATCCATGGAGGCATTTAAACCTATTATTTGTCCCTTTTCACATGCAGAGATGCTCTAAGCTTCTATTTTTACCTTGTTTTAGTATTATTACAGCACTTTCACTAAGTGCTTTGGGTAACCAACCAACTAGATTTACTTCCAATGCTATTTCAGAGGTGAACGTGAGACAAATCACTGCTTGGTTTATTTAAACACATCACTGGCAATCTGCTTTTTGTTTCGGTCCATGGACACTTAAACATTCATCTCCAGGGCACATATCTTTTTCTAGCCCTCTAGGAAGAAGAGGGATGGATGAAGCTAGGTAGCACCTGGAAAAGAGTAACTTGCAGGTAGCATTCACTAAAAGCAACACTTATTTATTTATTTATTTATTTATTTATTTATTTATTTATTTATTTATTACATTGGAATTACTAGGCAATCTCCAGGTTTATTATTTCTGTTGTATTGTGGTTGCACCCAAGAGACACAGCCAAGTACAGCCCTTAAAAGAAACCTGCACAAACCTATCAATTAAAAACTTAATCACAGTTATATCAGATTCTGCTATGCGAACATATCTATTACATGCTGATAGTGTAATATCATTGTCCTTCCATACAGCTGTCACTAGCATCTAGCAAAAGTTAAAACACTCATATTGCCAAGTCAAGGATCCATTTATTTTTATTATCTGCAGATACTTTGCCCTGTGGTCCTAATGTTAAGGGGCAAAAACCACCACCAATTTCATTAGGTTTTATAAATCCCTTTAGTTGTGAAACCCTTGCAATAGCTTGACAGAATTTGGGATTACTTCCCACCAGCAAAAGGTGGTTGAAAGATCCATGCATGGTCTGGTAGTCAACCAGATGCATACATTTGTTCATGTATGTTCACATTATTATAAAAAGAAATTTATTATTATAAAAAGAAATTAACAAGATTAAATATTAACATTCCACTTTTGGTCATTTTTATGTCAAAGAAAGACCCTGAGGCAGCTCATTTTTATCCAGAGCATAGTCTCCTCACCTAAGACATAATTTTATCCCTTTTTAGAATAAGAGAGGGTGTTACCTAGGGAAGACTTGGCTCAACAGAATCAAGGATGGTAAGGTCCCTTGGAAAAACAGAAGACTGTAAATGGATCTCTTTGCCTCTGGGCCTCACACATCTTCTTCAGCATTGCCTGTTATATTTCCATTCATTAAAAACATTCAACAGGATGCTGTGTCTTTGCCTCCTGCCATATTACTGTACACAGCCACCTTGCCTGCTTTCATGCTGCTAATTTCTATTTCTACTTCCCTATTTCTTTCCTTGTTTGCTGTTCAGATCCTTCTTGCAGCCAGAATAAGGTCAAGATACTATTTTGAAAACTATTAAACACATAGATCTGGAATTCTTTTGAAAGTATTTCATTTGATCTGACAGATGGTTCAAGAGTTCCAGGATGTTGCAAAGTTACCAGAATGTTTGCTTATCTGAGGATCTAGTAGTGATATTATTGCCTGCCATAAAACTGTCAGGCTAGTTGATATGAAGTGGCTATCATGTGCTTCTAGTGTTGTATTAAGTCCTTTTAAAGAGTAAAACTAAAAAAGATTTGCTCCTTAGTTTCCTCGGTTTATTTTACTGCATTCAAGAATTGCAGCATGCAAAGGGCTTAAGGAAAAACATGACTTTCTTTTGGGTGGGATGTAGCTCTCTGACTGTCTCAGTGTGGTAATGCATGTGCATTGGGTAAAGTTAGCATGATGTCTAATACCTTACACTTCACTAGCAATATGACTGCCATCAAAGAAGGTGATGAGAGGTGGAGAAGTGAATGAATTACTAAAAGGGTGACGCATTTATATTTGGAACCAGCATTGCCATGCCATTATCAGGATGTCTTTGAGTAAATTTCAGGATTTAACATCCATCAAGCTGCCTGACAACACTAAGCCTGCATTTGTGAAATGTCTCATAGGATAGAGGCATAAATCTGAGTTATCTACATAACAGGGATATTGAGTTATGTTGCACAGGAGAGGCCATAAACATAGCTGTTCTGGAAAGCATATCTAAGAATGGAGATCTAACTCTTATTACAGTAACACTTTTTATTATAGCTTTAACTTTTGACAAAAAACAGAAGGAAAGAAATAATTTTAGAATTCAGCACTGAGGCTGACTGCTTAAGCCACTTGTGACATTTTGCAGCTATCAAACGTAGGTAAAACTGGAACAGCCACTTCTGTTCTTACTTGGAGGACAGCTTATTGAAGTAACTGTTAGCAGAATTAACTATGAACATACAATTCGTTGAGCAGAAGATGAACCAAGCTTCAGTAGGCCATATCTACTACTGGTTAAAAGAGCTATATGCTTAAGTAAAGAATTTTGACTAGTAGATCTCACCTTAGCTTGTTATCTAGGATAAAATTTTTGAAATGTGATGTTTATTGGATCTGTTTGTTTTTCATCATCAGTATAGCAATTCTAGTGTTTATCACTTCCACACAGTCATACCATCTGGAAGCTAATGGCACTTCACCAGATGGTAAGATACCACTGGACTTTTTTTTTCTTTTGTTTTTTTTGATTTGTTACTGTTATGAATTGAATAAAATACTTATCTGTTTTCAATGTAAAATACATAAGATTCTGCACTTGTACAGTAGCATTAATTTTTTAGTAATTACACTGAGATCTTTACATTTTATAGAATGTATTGCTTTGGAGAATACTGTTTTCAACAGAGTGAAGTCCACTTTTAGGCAATTCACTGGGATATTTCAAGTTGTTCTTGTTTTTAGAACTCTACATTTTTGCTCAAACACTCAGAGTGGGCTGAAGTAAATCATGATGTGAAACAGCACTGAGTTGTAGTTTCTTCTGGAAAGAAAAAACATGTATTTGCTCAAAATGCTCGGGTCCTGGATACATGGCTGATTTTTATTTAAAGTTTATGATGCATTGCATAGTATCTCTATTTCATCAGTCAAAATGATTTAATGGAATGGAAAATGATATGATCATATGCTGGTCAGTGATGTTAAAATATCTGTAATCATTACCTCTTTGAAAATGAAGCATAATGGGGAGCTCAGACCCCTTTGATCCCTGCTGTGTTTCCTAGACTGACTGAAATAACATTATATGGCTCACTGATTCTAAGTACATCAAAACCCAGAGCAATTAACCCTGTGATTTTTCTGAGGCACCATCCATTGCAATGTGTTTTGAATTAGATGTTCATGGGGTTACATTAGACACTTAACTGAGTCAGGCTGAAAGTGCTTCAAACCCTTAGATTTCAGAAAGAAGTGGGAATGCACAGCTTCAAAAACATGCTTAATTCTCCCCTTCCTTTTAAGGATTCTTGGTCTTTCATAGAAAACATTCACATTATAAAAGGAGGAACATGTGAGAGGAAAAAAAAATCGGGGAAAAAAACAAAACAAAACAAAACAAAACAAAACAAAACAAAAAAAAACACAACCTAGACTTCCAGTCATTACTGGGGAGAGGTCAGAAACATGTGATTAGCGCTGACCTGAAAAAGAAGTGCCCAGAACATCACTGGTTGTGAGCATCTTTCATTCTAGGGGAAAAAGAAAGAAAATATTCTTTGGGAATGCTTGTGTTTGTGTTTGCACCTGGACAGGCAGATTTGTATTGCTTCACAAGGAGCAGGAGCATAATAATAGAGGGATAATACCTGCGGTCCATTCAGAATTAAGAGGAGCTAAACAGCTTGGAGATGAGTTCAGTCTTGTGCCACATTAAAGACGTCTGGCTTTATTCTGATCAAAGTATAATTAATTCATAGACACATAATAAATGCAAAGCTTTTAACAAATTTCAGACAATATTTCAAAAAGCAGAAAGAAACAAGTTATATGAGCAAGATTAGTCAAAGTTATCAAGTGCAGATGTTAATGACCAGCTGAATGAGGTAGACCATAGCATGGAGAGACTGAACTCCTGAAGTGTTTTGATGCATGCAGTTTCTGCAAGAGGGTTCCTTGGGGCTGAAGTGACCTGCTTTTTATAATTTGCCTGTAGCATCCATTTCCATCACAAAATTTTCCAACTATCAGAGTTGCTCAGATCTGAAATTAGACTCAGCTACTTCAAAGCCAGAAGCTCCAGAAAGAGTCATACAGTAGCATGAGGACTAGCACATGTTAGTGGATGGGGTAAATAATGAAAACATTTGGGCAATACCTTAGGGGTTCTAAAGTAGTGGTTCCATTACCTGGACATATGTAAGTGGACAAAGACCTTAATATAACCACCTCTAATGCCATGACAAAGTGACTACTACCTGAAGACCACAATGGACACACTATGTCAGAGGTCCACAGCTTAAATCAGTTCCCTTTGTAATGAAATTAGGCTTGTAAAGAAAACAAAATCAATTAATAATTAGTTTTCTTGAACCTTAAGTACAAGCTATTATCTCCCCCATTATTCCCTACTCCCCTTTAGGTCTAATGAATTATGCATCCATTTATTCATTGTTGGTTTAGCAGAAACATCAATAGGAGGTAAAATATGGGGTGAGAATCAATATTTGAGATAGTCCTATTAAGCAAGTCTTACATCTGAAGTGCTCCTTTTGGACTACTGTTCAAAGCTCTGAAAGAATAAGAGCATGACAGGTAAAAGATACAACTTCAAAACAGCACAAGTACCTCTAAGAAGCATAGAAAAAGTAGGGTAAAAGGTGCAGTGTCTAACAGAAGTTCAGATCACACAGAAATCCATGATAAATGATTTATGCTCTACAGAGTTGATAAATGACACAGAGCCATTTTAGTAACAGAATGGAGACATATTCCTAGCTGAAAGGAATAGAATATATTTGTGACTCTTCAACAGAAGATTTTATAGTTCTATAGGGGTCCTCCCCGCTTCAGTCATGGGATCATAGAGTCCTTCCCTGACCCTTGGACAAACTTAACACTGTTGAACTTGTTGATTAAGGAAGCTGGAAGACTCCCCAGTTCCTGCCTTTCCCTATTCTAAGTCTGAAAGGGTGAGAAGTAAAAGCAGGTTTATATAAATGATTTAAACTGAAACATGATCCTGGCCTAGACTTAGCTGTCTCACTTCCATGTTGGAGGGTACTTTGCTGAGTGCAGTACATTTTTGCTAGGACCAGAAATGAAGAATAACCTCATTCAGTTTAAGAGGTTACTGCATCATCACCTTGCTTTCTGACCCATTCCTTATCATCCTGTAGTTGCAGCTTTAGAGAGCTGCCAAGAACTGGTACATACTGGAGAGGGAAGCAACCCACTGATCTTTGTTAAGTAACAATGACCCTTCGAGTTCTCTGTATGGTGAGCAGGTCTATTCATACAGCACACTGCCTTGCTCCTGAATAATGTAAACCAGCTAACTCACTTGCAGGGAAAAAAATAAAATAAAATAAAAAATAAGAGGTACCTTATATTGGTCAGGGGAAAAAAAAAAATAAAAAAAATTAGGCCTTTCTTTTCACATAGCAGGGTCTCACACTCTCACTCCTCTCTGCCTAATTTGGTGGCAGATACAGGAGAGAGACCTCCTCCTGCCAGGAGGCATGCACTGCACCAGATGCTTTCCCCATTCCTGTTTTCCACAGCCATAGAGAGCTATCATTACATACTGAGTTGAAGAGCATTAGAGCCTTAACTCTAAGACAGAAAAAGTCCTGAATAGTAGGAGACCTGCTTCTCCCTCCACCCCACCTCTCAAGTTAAAAAATATACACACACACAAACACAATTACTCAAGACAAAGAAGATGTCTTTAGAACAACAAAATTATTAAGCTTTATGCTATGTCTTAAATAAGTGGAATAGAGCAGCTTTAACATTATCCACTATCTGAAGCCACTCATTGATTTTTGTCATGACAGCAAATTTTTCTCCCAGGCTCTGTATCCTTATGGCCAGTAAGACACTTCGTACCACTGCAGCATGTTAAATAAACTATCAGGTAGGTATTTCTGAGAAGAAAGTCTGTGTATACACAGAATGTGTACAAGTTCCTTAAAGGTCCTGTACTTTCCAGTAGGACCAAACTCCATTTTACATGCCCTACAGCATTATCACCTTACATTGCATGTTTGATTTGCATCCAGTGCTTCCACTGGAAGATTTCCACTGTTTAAGGTTAGTGTTGCTTTACTTGAGCAAAAGGAGTGCAGATAAGCTATTAATCATCACAAACAGACAAGGGGCATTTTGCAGTACATTAATTCTGTCACCACCTGGAATGAAATCTACCCAGAATTTGCAAGAACACTGTTACTACTTCATACTTCACTGCTATATTACACCATTATATTGTTTTCATGGAGATGGACCTGTAATTCACAGCCCTGCAGCCTCCTGCAAATGCCATATTTTGCATACAATGTCAGTGTCTAACTTGCTGTAAAATAGTTCCACATTAGCCACTGTGAAGTAGGAAGTAAAGCCACAAAAACATATTTGTAATGCAGGGTTAAGGAGAATTATCTGTCCATAACCAAACAATGTAGTGGTTTAATGCCATGTGACATTCTGGCCACAACTTTGATGTGTATGACATGGCTCCAAATCAAATCCAGGGTAATTGGTGATTAATGGCATCGGAAAGAACCTGCCAGGCATAGACCATTTGGAGAATACATAAAAGAGAACAGTTGCTTCATGTATTTTGGGAATCATAACTGGGACACAGAACATTTGGGTTTGGTTGTGTCAGAACCTTCCTGCTTACAGAGCAGCACAAGGGCAGGCCTCTTATTATTATAAACTCTGTTCCCTACAAGACTAGTGAGAAAAATCACTTCCAACTTCACAGTGGTATTGGGAGATAAATATTTTCAAGTGGGATGGAACTCCAATGCCAGAGCTCATGCAGGAGTACTGGTAGCTAAGGAGGCAACAGGATCTAAGGGTATTCATAGGAGGAGCAACAGTAAAAACTGTGTTTTCAGGCCAATTCCCTTCACACAGGGCATTTCTTCTTCTCAGTGCCCAGAAAATCTCCTCAGCCATGAATATGCCAGCTGGTCTAGTGAAGAGCTGGTAACAGCATGAATTGTTTGTGAACAGCAGGTACTGCTTTGGAAACATGATAGGATTTAGCAACCCAGGAAAGTAAGATATACAGAAATGGAAGTTCATTGCCAGGCTATTTGCTTTAGTACAAAGTCTGCATATGTGCTGTTGAATGCACATTTTAATAAGAACTTTATGTAGTGAAATACTCATTTTTCAGGGACACAAAGAAAGATCATTGCTAATTTGGGGGCATGAGGGAACACGGACTTGTGGAAAAACAAGAGAGTTTGAGTTTTATATTGATTTTCATTAATTCATACAAGGAAGCACACATCACCTTTTCTTCTTGCTGCATAGCCTGCAGCACAAAGCCAGCCTACACCTTAATGAAGTGGGGACTCCGAATATGCTAGCATTTTCACAGAAAGCAAGCAGAGGTGCATAAATTCCAGAGAGAAAAGCCACAGTAATCAAAGCCACATTAGGAGCCCAATATACTATCAGCAGTAAAGTAGTTTGCTTATGTTATACAGAAGTACAAGTGAAGTCAACATGGCACTCCTAAGGAAGAGATTTTCCCATATTAGCTCATCAAAGAGCTTCCTAGGTCTCACATCACTCCTTCTACACCTGCTGATGATGCAGTACTAACTGATGGCTTTCACACCAGTTTCCTCAGTAGTCACTATTATCTCCAACTAAATTTGCAAGCATTTTCTGTTCTTAATCTCAGGACCTGTTTCACAGCCATGTGCATCTGTAGTTCTTAGTGGCACAATAAAGCATGACAGGACTCAGCAGGAAAACTAAAGGCAGCAATATAATCAATGAAGGTTATAAATTTGAATATTCAGAGTGTAAACAGTCATGTTTTACTATGTGCCACATCCAAAACAAAGACTATTACTTGCCACATATCCAGCAAAACCCAGCCTGACTGTGACAGTACATATAATTCTCTTTCACTTCACTAGGTCCTGAATACAAATGAGTTGCAAAATCTAGCTTAGTTGAGAGAAGCAATGAAAAGGTTTATAAAATGAGGAAAATAAAGGGAAAGTTTTACTAGAGAGAACATTATAGCTTTTACAGCTGTGACAATGAACCTAATGGTCGTTCTACAATAAAACTGGTGGTGTATGCTCACTAAAGAGCAGTATGCACTTTCAGTTTGAAGCACTTCATTCTTCAGAAATGTGTGGGTTTTTTTTGCAGGAAGGAAAAAATGTGTTCTTTTCTAAAATGTTGAAGTACATATTTCTTTAAATCAGAGCTTAAAATAAATAAATAAATATATAAACTTTACACTTCTTTAGAATAGTTCTTTCATGAAAGATTGTCCAAAAAAAGATCAGTTCTCTTTACATAAGTGAATGGCAAAATGCAAGCTCCATTAAGAAAACACCTTGGATAATTTTTATCAGTTCCTCATTAGAAGAAAATTCCAAAACCAGATCACCCTCTTCTTACACACAGCTTACAAGAGACTATAGGAGATGACTCTGAGAGTACAGTCTGAGTTCTTTCATCAGTCCTGAGATGCCCCAATGCTTAAAGGAGAATATATGTAGGGCCATAATCACTTCCAAGTTTTAAGGTAATCATCTTAAAACATTTTGAAGAACAGCATACAGTTTCAGCCTCAAGAGACAAGCTCTAAAGATGGCATTCTGTTTCTGTAGCAAAAGCTTTTCATAACAGCATACATTGCCATCCTGAGATGTCAAGTTCAGAACTTGACTGAAACTCAAAGACAGATACTATCAAACCATGCTTCTCCTCATTGCTTCTGAGAGATTCCCAAGTTTATTCACCTCCAAAAACTGAAAGTTCTCACAAAGCAGAACACAGGGAACTATAAAGAAAACTGGCAAGAACTACTGAAGTAACCTTCCTAATGGTAGTAGGGAAGAGACCTTGCAGATATTCTATATTTAGCAGTTTCTACCTTTCCCATACATAATAAATCCTAAAGGATGTCTTACATAAGATCTCCCAAAAATAATATTGAAGTTCCCCTTTGTTAACATAAACATATTTATACTTTCACATACACAACTAAGTATTACCTACTCAAATACAACACTGAAGAGCCACTGCTACAACTTCAGCATAAGACAGTGTCATAATATGTACAGAAGTAAAAAGGAGCTAGGAAGATGCTAAAAACTCTGAGCCAGACTCATTTCTCATAACAAAATAAGCCACACAGTAAAGCTAGGATAGCACTTCATTACCTTACCTTACAGTAGGATGCCATTCTCTAGCACTAAGATGATCTATATTTCATTTCCAGACAACCGACCAAAAAACACTCATGAATGCTACAACTTCTCTTTCCACAACCTCCCTGAAACTACTAAACAGAGATACTGCTGCTAATCCTTTTTGTTTTGGCCTCCCTGGCTCTGATTGAATTTTGCTCTCCAGGACCTTCCAGCACCTGGAGAACTAATTAGTATAGGTTTCATCTTGTGTTTGCTGGGTCCTCTCTGAGCAAATGCTTAAATTCAGTGCCCTTTTACAAAGACCTTTTCTTGAAATTCCTTTTTTAATGAGTTATGGTACATCAGAACTCTATTGCTCCAGATTTCTTTGTCTGAACCATCTTTCATCACCCACCCCCTGCATTCAACATTACAATCCCTTCTTCTTTTCATAGAATCATAGAATAGCTTGGGATGGAAGGGACCTTACAGATCATCTATCTCCAGCCTCCCCCCCTCTCCCACCGTAGGCAGGGATGCCAGCCGCTAGATCGGGTTGGCCAAGGCCCCATCCACCCTGGCCTTGAGCACCTCTAGGGATGGGGCACCCACAGCTTCTGTTGGCAACCTGTTCCAGTGCCTCAATACCCTTACAGTGAAGGAAGAAGGAAGAGAAAAGCTCTCTCCTAAGGGAGAGAGCACTTTGTGCGATGAAAGTGAGCCATGCAACACCACTGGAAGAAGAGGACTGCTTGCCTGCACACCACTCAAGATTTTGTTTGTCTTAAACACCTTTTTGTAAAATAAACATTCTGGGAGTATTTCTATGTATTAGCAATGCATCCACCGAACCATAAAACTAATACTTTAGTGTTAAAGTATTAACAGACAATCTGGAGAATGAACCTAGGGTCAGAGACGACCTCTATATGAAGCTATCCCTTGGTCTGGTCTGGGTAGAAGGCACTATAGACTGGATCAGTTCTGGCTTGCTAGATCACCTTACATGCTGAAGCAAAAAAATCTGATTTAGGCATTTGGATTTTGGATTGCACAACATGAGCTTGTGTTTTCCTCAAGAGTGCTCAGTGGCTGCTGGAATTTAGACTGTTTAATATTTATTATTCTGAGTTCTCAAAGTTACTGCTCACTTATGTTAACATCAGCATTATTTAGTACTAGTTTCATGTCAACAGAGTTTTTATATATATATATTAGTTAATTGAGTTGCCAATATGTGCTCTGCTACTAAGGAACTGCAACAACAACAAAACCTTCAGAAAATTAATGAAAAATTTACAAATTATCCATCTCTGTGGCAGAAAACAAAACCATTTTTTAAAATGGAGCCATAAAAGGAAAAACATAACAAACAAAAAAAAGCAAGTGACTTGAGGTATTGAATAAAAATAAATACAAATAATCGCCTACAGAAGCTGTCTGCTTGTGATCCTTAGTCACAATGTACTACCAGAAGACAGAGTGATCCTGAACAGAATGAATGAACAAGAACACAAACTGCAAGTGACCCTCCACATGTAAGAGCAACAGAGACATTTTGCAGCAGGCAGCAGTCTGTGCTGCAGGAGTACCATGGAAGACAAAGTCAGGAAGTTCATGCTTGTTTACTCGGCAATGCAAATAAATAAGTACGGGGGGAATAGCACAATATCAACAAAGGCACCAAATTGTTGCTAGCAGAGCTTTCATTAGAGAGAGAGGGTGAATTTCTGTTTCCAAATCATGCTAATTCTTTTGCTAGTACTAGTACTAGTGTTTTGCTTGAATACCCAAAACTCAAAAAGGCTAAAATAAGGTTTCTTCAAAAAAAGAGACAGTTAAAAAATTAGGAGACTAGAACCACACAAATAAAGAAACAAACAAAAAACAATCCCCAAACAGACCAAAGTCAAATATCTCCCTTTAGGAGTGACTGTTAGTCCTGGCAGTCCAAACAAAAGATTTTCTATATTTTGTTTCAAGACAAGTGAAAAATGTGTATATTTGGGATGGCAATATCAGAATGCTCTTAGCATTCTTTTGGGAGACATTTATAGACTGTGATAGGTTTCCAGAAACACAAAATATTTTAGTAACATGTCTTTATATCTGTCATAAAGAATCTTTCACAAGTTCTGTAAAACTCCTGGCTAAGAAACAGTGGTCTCCCTTTTATAATTTTTGTTTGTTTCAATGATAAGATTTAATATGTACACTTTGGAAAGTAACTCATATCAAGCAGTTACTAAATCACATAATAACAAAGATGGGTAGAAAATCTCATTACAATCATGTTTTACTATATTGTAAATGATGATACCTTATATACAGGCTGATTAGTTAATCCTGTATAGCTGTTAATAATATTAACAACTACTAATTGCTGTTAGAAACTACTACCAGAACTTTACAAGTTTTCATAAAAGCAAGATATAACTGTGGTATAAGTGGAATTTGGGAATATATTCCCATTTTTGCCACTGGTCCTAATGTGCTTCTTTTAATGCGTGAGGACGTATGTTTATACATGATCACATTAAACATTCCACTATGAACAGTCTAACATTTGACTTGCTCCAAGATGCCCATTTTTAACTGAAGAAAAATTTAGTCGATATCTTAATTTAGGAAAACACTCAAATGCATGCTTAATTTTTCCCCAGTCAGAAAAAAAATCTTGGCATCTGGTTAACTTAGATTTAAAAGGGACGGATTTATACATTTAAAGTTAGAAGTATGTCTAACACTATTCTAGCAGACTTCTTTTCTTTAATCATTCTGATCAACACATGGATGGCACAGGGCACAGTCCTCTGAGCAGTGCAGTATCAACAGTTGTATGCTAAATCCTCAGTCTTTTGAAAGCCAGTGTGAAGCAGGCACTGCTTGCAAGCATACTGAACCTCCAAATCAGACACCATATTATCAATATTCAGAGGCCAGAGATGTATTTTCCTGGTGCAGTGCCTAATGAGGATCGGGTGGCTTGTGACAGTCTAGGAAAGGCTGTATGATGAATGCAGAGATGCTTGTAGGAAGCATTAAGTATGCCAGCAGTCAACAAAGCAGAAGAGATGCTCCTTCCTGCTCCAACTGTGTACCTGGGAGCACACTCCTGAATGGATGCTGACTAAAAATTACTGAAAAATCTGAATGTGGAACTTTTTTCTAAAAACAGCAGAGGAATATAGGGTTGTGGTGTCTGGAAGTTGGAGATAGGAGTTCCAGTGTTTTCATAGCTTGAGGGGATTCAAACCTTCTCCTGCAGAAATTTACAGACCAGGAAACTAAGAGCCTGCATAAGGGTGAAGGTAACCGTAGAGTTCCCTTTCCAGGGAATGTGATAGTCCTGAGACTGAGTGATTATTGCTTTGGTTTTACATCTAGCATGACTTCAAAGAAAGTGTGTAAATAGCCTTGGGGTTTAAGACTTGAAGGAGACTTTTAGATTCTTTCAATACTGTTCAAAATACACCAAAGTAAATTGTTTGTCAATGCTACCTTGTACTCTTTAGGATGGCACAACATATATTTAATAGCTGTACCATGTCCTCCTCCCGGTATAATATGCTGCAGGCTTTCTAATCAGTGTGAGACCGAACCCATCCACCAGATTTACAATGAGTAATACTCCTAAAAGTTTGAACATTGTGCGACAGAATAGGCAGAAAATTGCAGTAAGTTCTTTTCTTGGCAAAACTATTCCTAAACAAGTTTCCACTTTTACAGTAAATCTTGGGCAAGTTGAGAGGGTTAAATGACGTGCACTGTAACATGCCATTTTGGGTATCTCAGCCTAGGTTGTGGTGAGAAATAGAGAGAGATGCAGGCAGCAATCCTTAGACAAATCTAGGGAGGTCTACACTTTTTGCAATACTGAATCAGGGCACATTAACACAGCATCTTGTCTCTGGAAATGTGTGTCTTAAATTCTTCTGAAGAGAATGCAAGAAACTTGACAGTGACTTGTTTTCAAATAATTTGTTTCAGGAAAATTATATCCTAACTACAAGATACTAATATTTGTTTTATTCTATGAGGAGTCATACTGTATTCACTGAAGTTATTACGGCTCTCCTTGTTGATATCAAAGGGCTCTGAATCAAACATACTTGAAAAAAAATATATAAAAAATAGGGTTACAGGTGAAGAAATTCTGCAAAAGCACTAACATTTTGGAATTTTTGGTAGCTAGGAAAATCCAGTTATGGTTCATTTGTTAGTGTTTGATGACTCCTTATACACCATTTACTTTTCCCAGACAATATTTTGCTGCTCCCTTATCAAGTAGCAAGATTTCACAAACAGAAAGCTTTTCGTAAAATAAATTTACTCAAGGCTATTCTGTGAAAAGTTTGACATTCATTTTGCCTTTATGGTAATGTATAAACAAATATACTCCCCAATGTGTTTTGCAAGACCTTGGAGTGCTGCACAGAGTGGATAGATGGCTCCCAGTCATATTCATTACAGAAAGCAGATTAACATGGCAGAGTAGCCAGGAGAGGAACATGTGGACTACTTATTGGAATGACACTCCTGATTTGATAAAGATGCTAACAATAGCTATTAAAGAAGTCAAAAAAAAGACAGAGAATGAAGTAGCAACAGCTGGAAACTTACAACAACTCTTACTGTCTTTGAGCCCGTGCTTTATATCTGGCTACCACAAGTATGCAAGCTTGCATTGAGGGGCACACATTTATCCAAACAAATGTGAGGAGGGAAAGAGCACTCTCATAACATAACTAATTACAGACTACACAAATTCATCTGAAGTTGAGTTAAATTCTCAAGGTATTTGTTTAATCAGACATAGCAAAAGCACTTTAGTGATTCTCCCTTAGTTCATTGGGAAGACTGAAGGAAAATAAGGCTTGAAGGCTTGAAGAAAATAAGGCTGGGATAGTAATTAATGCAATATCTTTATACCTCAAAGGATGGTAGTCCAGAAAAACATTATTTATTTAATAAAAGAAATAAAATATTGATTTTCTCATCCTGGCAAACCAAATATATTGAACATTTTCTGTTGCATTTACATTGAGTTGAGCCAAGGGGATTGGAGATTCAGTCCTATTAATAATAGATAAATAGGAAAATTTCTTGTATAGTTTGGAGAGGTGCACAAAGCTTAACAAATACAGAGCATCTCATTCCCTCTCCTTATTGCATAAGAATGACAAGATGCAGATGTGACATTTGCAACAGGCTGGGGAAGTGTTTGTGTGTGGAGACAGGAAGGAGTGCTGTAAAGTGAGTGCTCTATTTGACATAAGCCTGAAAAAAAGTGGAGTAATCAGTGAGATGGAATGAATTGAGAAAGAAAAGTATCATAACAATGAACTCCCATGTGATAGTGCATAAGACTATAGTGGGCCTCACATTAGTTTTGATGAAAGGAAAAATGTTCAAGGATTAAGTTTAGAATACAAGGCTCGGAAGAGGGTTCTCCTGTTGTTATTTTAGGAGGATAGAAGAATCATAAAATCACAGACAACACAAACTCATGGTTTTGGTTGGAAGGAAACTTAAAAACCATCTAATTCCAAGACCCTGCCATGGGCAGGGACACCTCCCACCAGATCTGGGTGCCCAGGGCCCATCCAGCCTGGCCTGGGGCACCGCCAGGGATGGGGCACCCGCAGCTCCTCTGGGCAGCCTGGGCCTCACCACCCTCATCACAAAGAATTTCTTCCTTGTATCTAATCTAAATCTACCTTCTTTTAGGTTAAAAACATTACCCTATCTTGCCCTATCACTGCACCCCCCGTCAAACAGTCCTTCCCTGTAGGCCCCCTTTAGGCTGAGCAGCCCCAGCTCCCTCAGCCTATCTTCACAGCAGAGGAGCTCCAGCCCCCTGACCATCCTTGTGGCCTCCTCTGGACCTGCTCCAACAGGTTCCTGCCTCTTGTGCTGGGCCCAGAGCTGAATGCAGGCTCCAGGTGGGGTCTCATGAGAGCGGAGCAGAGGGAGAGAATCCCCTGCTTGCCCTGTTGGGCACGCTGCTGCTGGTGCATCCCAGGGCACAGGTGGCTTTCTGGGCTGCCAGTGCACATTGCCAGCTCATGTTGAGTTTCTCATCAGCCAAAAACCCTTCTCCTCAGGGGTATTTTCAATCCTTCCTCTGCCCAGCCTGTATTTGTGCTTGGGATTTTCCCGACCCAGCTGCAGGACCTTGTACTTGGCCTTGTTGAAAGAATGAAAGCTGAGAAACAAAAAACAACTGCAGTTGTCAAAAAGAGACACCAGAATTCAAGTTTCAGAAGCATTTCAGAAGCACAAAAATGACAGAAGTGAAGAATTAATGGGTCTCAAAGATGAAACAGAGATTCAACATTTGGAGGAAAATGAGAAGAAACTCGAACTGTAGTCAGTAGTCAACAGGAGACCAAAGATTGGCATTGCAATCAAAACTAAGGAAGTGAAAGCACGGAGGACATTGCTTGAGGTAGGTGTTTTAACATGGCTGAAAAGGACAGGTGCCAGAGGTGACAGGTAGGGAGTGAAATTGAGGAAACAGACACCAAGGAGCAAAGTGAAATGGAGGTAGCAAATCCTTTCATCAGACACTCAAGAAGTTTTTATTGACTAAGAGTTGGGTCATTTACAACTTTACAACAACATTTACAACATTACAGTTGAGCAGTACGCAGAGCTGGTAACTAGCTAATAGTGCTGTATTTACTGCAGTGTACATCTGTGTTTCTGCTACTCATTCAGTCACAGAATTCCCAGCTTCTCTTTAGAAATCCCCAGAGAGATCGGAGAAGTGCACTGTGTTATGGGGGATATTCATCCTTTCATAGCTGGAGTTGCAAGAGTGACAGGCTTGTGTGCTAAGAGCTGTTTGTTACTATGCCATGTTTAAGGTAGCGACTTGGTTTTACAGGAGTCATTCAACAACTGACAATTCACAGCAACACTTGATACCTTCTGGCTGCAGTTCCCAATTAATATGAGATACCGAAGAGCACGGCTGTTGAAACAGCAGTGCTGATGGAGTAAACAAGCCAGTTAAAAGTGTGTTAGGCTTTGTTTGGCTTGGAATCACTTTCTTGTTGTGAGCTGAAGCATTGCACCTGCTTCTTTTAGGGTAACTGACAAATTGCTACTATGTAAATCTGCACTTTAAATACATTACCATGCCTCTGAGGCTGAATGAGAATAAGATGATGGAGAAAGTGAACCATAAACAAAAGTAAAGCAAAACACACCAAACTTGTGATACCTTGCATGGCAACATATCCATCCTTTAGGGAATGCAACTTTGTCCTTTAGGCAGGATAACTCACAAATGCCTTATACATAATAGTATCCCCAAAAAATCAGGGAAAAGATGGTGTTTCCCTAAAGTAACAACAAAAGCTGAAGTAGTCAGAGTCACCCCTGACTCCCCAGAGAAATTAGTTAAATGAACTCTGACAGTCATTACAAATGCTGGCCCTTCATTCCAATCCTACCTCTAGTAGGAGACAGGATGTAGACAAAATGGCCCTCTGTCAATTAAATACACTTTCACAATCTTTTTATCATTTTTAGGTGCATAGCAGTGGGGATATTTCCCTATTTGGTCAGTGTTGTCCTTCTGCAAATCCTATTCATCTCACCAAGGCTGTCCTGTCATCCCAGCCCCATCTGAAGCCACAGATGGTTTTACAGGTGAACAAGCACTGAAAATAATGGGTAAAGTGTGATAATAGAGTCCCTCCCAAGTGGTGTATTGAGCACAATCCCACACACAGCTGAAAAAGACACTGTTCCTGCTATCCGAGTAGGTCTTAGCTCAACTCCCTAATCCTTCTGCCAGTGACAGGGATGTGCTAATGGGATGGCAATCCTGAGACTTATCAAAATTTTTTTGCCCTCTTCAGGCATCAAAAACATTTGAATACTGTATGCAAGTGTGAAACTGACAGTAAGAGATCTTTCTCACCTCTTCTGAAGGTATCAGCTGCTAGTCAACAGCAAAGAAATAATACTGGGCTAAATGCGCCTTTGTTTGATTTTATGTGACAGTGCCCATGTCCTCAAAGGGTCTTTGTGTGATTGCCTGCACACAGATACAACTCAGACCTAAATCTATTCTCTCCCTGCTTTGGTATTCAACAGTAAACTATTTCTCCTTACACATTCTATGCACACCCTTAAACAATTTAAGACACAGTCAACCAAACCACATTCATTGGAGTTTAGTATTCTCCACTTTGCTACAGAGCATTATGCTGACCAAGAGACGGTAGTTGAAAGCATCTATTTAAAGCCTTTGAAACAGAGTGTGGACAAAGGCAGTGGCATACCAACTGCATTGTCAAAATTCTTCCTTCGCTTTTTCATGCCAAAACAATCCAAGAAACACTGACATTTTCTATCCAGCCTTTGAGCTGTGCAATAATGTGAAAAGGCTGTTGTTCTCATAGCTCTTCAAGGACTTCTGGTCTGAACTCAGCCACACTGAAGATGTGTTGCTTCTTATGATCTGTTACCTTTGGAATACTTGACTTTTCCTATCAACCGCTGGTGCACCAGATGCATCGTCATTTTAGCATACCTGCCCAGTTGTATTATTTAACATATTTAGGGTTGAATCAGAGCCTGAGAATGATGTTTGCTGTGATGAGAAGCCAAATTGCAAGGTCCTGAATTGTTCACTGTCAACAAATGGCAGCACCAATGTATGCAGCTGAGACTCTGAAGAGATTATAGACAGCTTTTCTTTTCTTTTTTTTTTTTTCCTAATTTGTAAATTCTAAAGCCTACATTCTAATTTTTATATTTTTACCACTGTCACTTGTTATAAAACTGACATATCTAATGACAGGCAGAATGCAAACTGTATACATAAGATTATTCATCACAACTAAAGATAATAGATCATAATTTATCAGAATTAATACTTAAGAATTAAATGACTATTAAAGGCAACACACTAAAAGTTTCAAGTATAATACATTATGTGTATAGTTTTACATTAATATTAAAGCAGGACAAATCAATTAATACATCGAAATCAGAAAAGAGCTTCAGGTTCTGTAATTCAGGGAGTTTCAAAAATAGAGCTTAATTGCATGAAATTGTGCTCTGATCCATATGCTTCCATGGACAAATGTAATTACTGCATCTTGTAAACAAGTTAATTGATGTGAGAGAATATAGTTCAGAATACCTTATTTGTGAACATCATCTCTGTACAAAAAGCACGTAGGGTTGGGGTTGTGATATGATCTACAGTAATCAATATAATCCCACTGAAACCAGTAAAACTGTGCCACTTTGCCAGAGTATCAGCCAACAGCATGGTTCAACTTTCCTTAGAATAAGAAAGACATATCCATTCATCTAGCAAAATAGATTAGCCACTCAAACTCTAAAAAAAATATTCTAATTAGCACCAACACAAAAATACTTTTCTTTTTACACCCAAAAATCTCAGAGCAACTCTAATATTCCAACTCTATCCATGACTGCTCAAATAGTTAAGCAGAGCCCTCTTAAGAAAGAAGCATTCAAAATAGCAGGTCTTAGATTGCTGATAAAATTATGCTAGAAAGTTTGTATCCCACCATCAGACTCATCAGTTAGGGTGGCACAAGGAAGTTTGATCAACTTCCTTGATCATTTATTTAAAAAAAATAACAATAATAACATTTATTTAAATAAATGTAACATTTTTATTTATTTAAATTTATTTACTTAAATAAATTTAAATTTTATTTTTTTAAAAAGTCATAGGAATGCCCTTCATTCATTCATCCTTGAACTGTATAGCTCTAATAGAAATACACACACTTCTAAAGATGTTTTATATATACTAAAATTTACTGTATATTTGATCTTGTGTCTGTCTATTTTTTAAACCAGACACATATACAGCCAGGCTCCCATCTGATGTCCCATTTCCTGTTAAATCAGCCAAATTTGTAATCTTAAAAAAAAAAAAAAAAAAAAGCATCTCTTTCAACATACTGTGTTTTTCCACATAATCAGAGTTATCACTATTAACTACAAAATTCTTTAAAACAACCTCCTCAGGAAGATTGTCCAGATTGCACTCTGACCTTTGCACTTTTGCCAATCTCAGCAAATACTTGTCCCACAGCTGGCATAGCTGAAGTAGAGGAAAGTCTCCCAGGGCACATCTACATGGTACCTGTGGACAGACAAGCACACTGCCCATGCTGCCAACTGATTGGGACTTGTCTGGCTATAACACCAACCGGGCTGGTCAAAAACTAATCTCCTGGATGTCCATGAAGTGTTAGAGTAACCTGCATCAGTCATTTCTTCAGAGATTGTCTGCTCTCCTTGGAGAAAATCCAGAACAAACAATGCCTGCAAGAAATCACACTGCAAGACTGCCAGTTTCGTCTTCCTTATATAGCGAGGGATGCAATCTGAGAGTGCAGGACACAAATCACACCTTTTTTTTGTGGCTGTATGCAGTATTCAAACAGGTAAATTTTACTGAGAAAAGAGGCGATCATGATGGAACAATGTGATGAAAGGGAGCTAGTGTCAGTATGAGAAGTGGGACTTCTACTCTTCAAAGCAGTAGCATTAAACTATTTCTATAACTTCACAATTTTTTAAATATGGAATTGTACACATAGAAGCACTACAATAAGCAATTACTGTTTGTAATCAAATGTAATTACTTACAATAACGGGAAGTCATAATGTTAGATGAAACATCAACGTCATTGCTTCTTCAGCAATCCAAGCACCATTTTGCTTGTGTAGATGCCTTTCTTCCACTCATATACCTATAAAATACATTTGCTTTTCCTTGCATTCATGTCAGTAGCAGCATTTTTACATCTTCTGCAGATGTATTCGTTTGTATTCCTGCACTTTGGAACATTCTGATTACAAGTGCTCAGGATAAACTTAGAATATGACCCATGTTCCCAATGTAACAGCAAAACCAGGACTATGTCCTGCATGGACCTAATTTGTTGCAAATGGAACCTCTGTCAATTTGCCATTGTCACTCCTGGTGCTGCAGAAGACCAAAAAAATGTCCAAAATATAACAAGGCTAGATTACACACACATCAACACCTTTTTGCTGAAACACACTTTTTCAATGTAAATTATTTTTCATAGCCTATGAACATTCTAATTTTGCAATTTAAATACTTTTTACCAGTTTCCTTTAATTAAAATTATTATTATTTTTATTTCAGATTGGATATAGTTTCAAGTTTTAAAATTTCTGTTTGTTGTTAAAAAGCAATTTTTAATCACCTGCTTATATGATCCATTTAGTTTTGCCACTTAAAAATGTTGGCTTTCTTCAAAGTATGAATTGCCCAAAAGTTACACCCACACACAGGTGGGTGGAAAAGCTAAAATTTTCTGTTTACAAACTGTATTTGAACAGACCATACACTTTTCAAAATATGTTTGACATTGGTTGAAAGCAATTTATACAAATCACAAATTGAGAACAACTTGTCAAGATTTTATGGAATTGCTTCAAATAAACTATTTGTCAATGTTTTTTTTTCATTGCAAGGCCTGATCCAAAACATGGTGATGTCATTAGAAAGGCACTGATTCTCTTGAGCTCATCAGGCTATATTTATTCAGCATACAGAGGTGGATAAATAATAGACAAATATATTCAGTGAATTATTCATTTGTTAAATTTTATGAATTTAAGCCTAAACTATTTGAGAAATAATATTGCCTCTTATTCCTTTACCTCTAAATCATACTCACTTGTAAGCAAAACAGAAGACTAAAGAAGTATTAGACAAAAACTACTTTTGTTTTTTAGCTCAGGATAGATGTGATCTCCTGCTTGGTAACATAAAATAAGGGAGAATAAAAACATTTGTTGGGTTTTCTGTTCTGAAAACAGCCCAGTGAGAACTTCCTTGCTATTTCCTAACTGTGTCAGCAGAATGGCCAGTTTGTGGGAATAGCTGTTTATATGTAATTTCAAAGGCTCAGGCACTACCTAACTACCCAGGGGAGGTTCAGGTTGGAAATTAGGAGACATTTCTTCTCAGAAAGAGGGGTCAGGCATTGGAATGGGTTGTCCAGGGAGGTGGTGGAGTCACCATCCCTGGGGGTGTTCAAGGAAAGGTTGGACGTGGTGCTTAGGGACATGGTTTAGTGGTTTACATCAGTAGTGGTGTAATGGTTGGACCAGATGATCTTGGAGGTCTTTTCCAAGCTTTATGATTCTATGATTCTATTTGAAAAGACAACATATCTGGGAGGCAGGCAGGGACAGCTCCCTGCCCTAGGCCAAAAGACTCACCTCACATTTGCAAGGATGGCCAAAAAGCTGTGATGCAAACAAATATGTACTGCACCCTCTCCCAGCTCTCAGCAGCTTTCTTGTTCTGCTCTTGTGAAAGAATTTTCCCAATACCCAACTGCCACAATACATCAGGTTGAAAAGGGAGTGAGCCCATTGCTAGCCAGCCCATTGCATTTCCAAGCTTTTGAAAAGAAATAGCTTCCCGCGTGCAAAACCATCTGGCTGGGCCTCTGCTATTTATGTCCATGGGACAGGACCAAGGGCTTTTCATTGTTATTGTGAAGAGCATCTATTCTGGGTGAAGCCTCACATAAGCAAACTGACATTTGATGTCACAGATATTGCAATTCTCCCTCCTGCATACCCAACCAAAATAACTGAAAGCAAGTGCATTTGACTGAAAACTTGGCATAGGACTTTATCAATTGTTTTCAAATCACTGAATAGGTAGACTATTAAGGGGGAAAAATGGTAAGATATATGGGCAAAAGAGCAAGCCACTCATCAGCATGACCATTGCCTCAGAATTAAGATATTTTGACCTTTCATGGCAAAAGGTTAAGGGAAAAAAAAGAAGTTTAATAACAATGCTTCACTTGGTACAGATACCACAATCGATACAGCACATGTGAAAAGCTATCTCACAAATACAGGCACTCTCTGCAAAGTGAAATTATAAGCTTTTAATAAATGGAAGGTTATTTGGCCACTGCAACTTCATGCAAGATGATCTTGAAGGTCTTATCCAACCTTAATGATTCTACGATTCCTCCATTATTGCAAAGAAAATCAGATAGTGAGAAAACAGGTTAAAGGAAAGGTCTGAAGAGATGTCTTCCTCTTCCCCTTCTTGAGGAAAAGTGTTGTGGAAGATCACTTCACCAGACCTTTGGACCTGAAATTAGAAGCGGGCAAATACTATTTAACACTGAGGTTCACTCTACATAAAATCCTTTCCACTACTTTAATACACACTGTATTTTCCAACTAGTAATAAAATGCCTTCTCTCTGACATGATATGCTCCATTCACAGCCAAAATGTGCACTGACACTTGCAAAGAGCTTTTGACAAAACCAAAGCTCTGCCATTACTGCCAGTATTCCCACATTCACAGACTGATCTGTTTGCTCTTAGTGCTTGTTCAGCTCACGCTGTAGCATGCATTTGCTCGGTGCTGTAGCAGTAACACTGCTGTTACAGCTATGACATAAGCTTTGACTTATGGAAGCAAGACTGTAGAAAGCAGTCATGCTTTATATCAAAGCAGTTAAAACAGCCAGGAAAACCAGAAACCTGATAATAGGATTTGGTGGTGAAATGCTTTTCTACTTTTCTAAATTTCCATTGCTCTAATGAAAAATATTTTCTCTGCCTCCAAATCTCATTTCTCTTATACCTACTCTTCTATCACTTTCCCATAAATCACTTCAAACTCTTTGTTTCTGATTGCCTGAAAGCCTGTCATGGCCATCTAGTGACGATGTAGAACTGGCAAATGCAGCTCAAGACATTGTATAGGCATTTGCACATGCCTCTCAAAATCCCTTTAAACTGATTATGGCATCCTCTTTGATTTGTTTAGTCTGAAAATGCCCATAAAACCTGACCAAAAAAAATGCTTTTAAAAATATTAAGCAGCTTGTTAAGAAATACTAATCAGCTTGGTTTAATCTTATCACTGGCAATACATACACACTGCCCTTTACATGACAGAAGCTCACCTTTAACTGGTTGATATCCAGCAATAAAAAATCAGTTTATACCAAAATATTTTACAAGGCAAAGGTTTTATTAAATAGAGGCTGCTCTAGTTTATGTCAAAATTGACTGAAACAACAAATTAACTGTAAGATATTGGTCTGAGGACAGGCTTTGAAAGGTATGTCACTGCATACCAGTGGATTTTTGCAAACTTGGCCATTCTTCATTTCAGAGAGTGTTTCAGGAGATTTTCAGATCATATTGGATAGAAACTGAAGTGCAGCTTATATTAATACTTGGGCAGTTCTGAAAGCCAAATAATTTCTCCTCATTTCCTTTTTTTTATTGTTGCTTTTTTTTTTTTTAAATATTTACTTAACGTTTTTATCTGTTTTCTACACTAATACGTAAAGGTGAGATTCGTTGCCACGTAAAGGATCTTTTATAACACTTCCATGACGTCAAGTAAACAGAATGGGTGTAAACTTCCTTTTTCAAAAGGCCACTCTGGATAGTTTAAATCTCTATAAAACAAGATACCAGCCCCACTCTAACTGCAGTACAAAGGGAAATTTGGATGTGACTGAAATCATCTGAGTATGGATGCCAGAACAGTTTTGTTATATAATACATGTGAGCACAGCTGCTTGCTTATCACAAGATCCAAAATGAATATATCATATATTGAAGGACAGAGTTACCTTTCCTTCTGCCTCCTAATAAATCCCCCTTTATGGGCTACTTTCCTTGAGCTATTCACAACACAGGAATGGAATTGTCTGCAATACAAGAGAGAAGGAATCAGTAGCCAATGTTTTCCACCTTCCTCCCCACCCCTATCATTTTCTGAAAAGTTTTTTTCCAAAAGCAGCAGGAAGGAGATTGCCTCTGTTCCTTGAGGTGCACTTCTGCTGTTTCTGCAGTAGCTAACAGAGTCCAGCCAGTCAGATGTCAGTTTTGGGGCCTCTTCTGACACCATATCCAAGGCAGCTACATGCAATGAGTTTGCAGAAAAGATGGCACTTCCAAACAGTGACAGATGTCTCTAACCCACTCGACCTGAGAGCACTGTACTACTGAGTGAGCTCTGCCACTTAGTCAAGACCACTGTGGTGCCATTGAGACCTACATGGTATCAGTGATCCACACCTCTCCCGGACTGTGAACAGCACATTAAAATTTTACTATTACTGTGTACCCAGGGCATATACAGTTTGACTGCTATCTACCTTCTAAGAGAAGCTGTAATGTTAAATATCTAACCAGGAAAACATGTATTTTAAGCAATATTTTTTCTAACTTTTAACATATGGTTGGTCCAATCCAGCCAGGCTTTAAAGCTGTCTGTTGAGAATCCTACTTCAATATTTTTGCTGATTCATTGTATGTATGAAAGGGAAAAAAAAAAAAAAAATCCAAGATTTTATGATTTGATAATGGCAAATACAACAGAAAAAAAAAATAATAATAAGTTTTCCAATAATTCAAACTTTTCTGATTTCTGTTCCACCACTTCACATGATGACCATCCTCCCATGTGACAAGATCTTCAGTATTTTGGGGTTCAGCACAAAAAATCTTTGTGCCAGAAACCAGAACAGTGAGTGGCAACACAACCCATTCAGCCTCTGGGATGTTCAGCAAACTGGAAAGAGGGAAGAAAATTGGCTAGCTGCAGCAGGAATCAGATGTTAGTACTGGAATAAAACTGATCCTCTTGACTGAAGGCTGGACAACACATAGTGACAGTGAGGAGAGAACAGGAAAGGCATTTTTCAAAGGCATACTCTACTGTCATAAATCCAGAGGCTTCCTTCAGAGCTGGGGGATTCTGCAAGAGGTCAGCAGGTGGGTCAGCAACAGATGACAGAAAAAGGGGTTGGCAGGGACTTCATTTCCCTTCTCACACAAGGCTGTGACCTCTCAGAATTATTCTTTACTTCTGAGAAGGTGACTTTCAGCTAAAATTATACACAACATAGCCCTGATTCTCCTCTCTGTGACCCTAGTATAAAAATACAAAGACCAAACCAGATTTACATACGCTTGAAACCAGGCTGCTTTTCCTCACAGCTGTAATAGTATCCATGTAACTAAACCATTTTCTCCAGCCTGCTATCAACAAAAAGATTATTTACAGTTCGAGTCTTTGATTTTAACTTGTCTAGAACAATTTCTCTTCTGTGTTCCATAAAAGCGAGAATAGAAGCTATATTAGGTACACAAAACTGTGATGAAAAACCCTCCAGAATGGTTTTTGCCATGCTGAATGTTGCCCTCTGGCCTGGTTTCTGGCAAGTTGTAATAATGTAACCTGACTCAACTATCCTGACCTGTGGCTATTGTCAAATACTTTCCCAAATCATCCACAAGACGTTGAATGAACTCGGCATGACTTATTTTTGTTATGCAACTGTGTGAAGAATGCAACACAGGATCATAGACTGGATGGCCCAGAATAACTCTGTGCAGAAATGACTCAGTATCCAGGGAAAACTTTCAAGCTTGTAAAGACATGACATATTCCTGGAAAGCAACTGTTAAACTCTGACTAATGCATTCCCCTCTTTTCTACCCCTTTTTTAAAGTCTATCTGTCTGCAGGTTTTGAAACTCTGAATGTTCCTGAATGGACTGAAAAGAATGTGAGGTAGAGACTGCAGAAAGCATCTGAGACAGCTGAACAATTACTCTCTATGTGATATTTTAGGAACATTTGGGGGAAATGTAGCAATCCAGGAGTCCAGAGCCAGACATTTAGTTTTTTGCCATGTTCCACAGCACCTATCAGGTGTCCTGGAAAGACTGAAATTTGGCCACTTAAGTGACTTGGCTCAGCAAGCACAGTTTTTAGGTGGGTTGGATAAGCCACGCTGTTGACAGGCCTTTGAGTCCCAAGTACTTCTGGCCCAAACTAGTGAGAGCAACTCTAGGGACTTTGGGAATTATATCCCTGCCACAAGCCTGGCAGGAGCAAAGCTCCCCCTTTTCCATCTCCACTCACAGGTGGAAAGCCTACTGACAATGTACTTGTAGCAAAGTGAAACCATGTGAAAGTGGACAGCAGGTGTAAATAAATATTAAGAAGTCATTTTACTGAAAGAAGCCTAAAACAGACAGTGCTCCCCCACCATCTTAAAAATTGGAGTTAACTTCCCAAAGAGTAAAAATTTATGTCATCCCCACACACAACTCGGAATTTGCTCCTAGGAAGTTAGACATTAGTGAATGTAAAAGGGAAAGCTCACACTTGTGAGAACATGCTGACATTACATACTCCTTGCTTTGTTTCAGGCTTATTCACACTATTTCAGTCTCTTTTTGGGAGAGTGGAAGACTTTGCTGATCCCTATACTCTAGGTATAAATCATAGGAATTTCAATAGACATTACCTAAGAAACACTGACTGCTGTAAAACTTCACCTGAGAATGCTACAAGATCAGTTACCCCATAGAAAGGTACGAAAAATCCCATTTAGTTGGAAACAGTATTTCATCCTGTAACAATGAGGTCAGCAGACTGAGAATTGAGGTACTCAGGTCTGTTTGCCATGGAGGTAGCCTCAAGAAAAGTTTACTTTTCCCTTTCTTCATCTCATTGCAATTGTTCCTAATTAAACAAAACCAAAGTCACAGAGAGGCCATGAGAATTTGTAGGATTTGTAGTGAGTTTTGAAACATCTGAAAAGAAAAGCACTATTTTAGTCCTGACTACCAACATCCACCATGAGAAAACCACCGCATATTACTATTACACAGAGCCATAGATTGCTAAAGACAACAGGCAGTGTAAGAGATGGACATGAATGTTAACTACCTGAACTAGCAAGAGAAACACTTTTTCACTGGCATAGCATACATGTTTGGAGGCAGTAGTTTGTTTTCTCCAGAGCAATAGTGACATTTTAGATCATCTTCTATGCTATAAATGGAATACTGTGATCTGCTGAACATTTGCTACCTGGAAGACCATTTCCTGTTGCGTAAGTCATTAACTTTCTTGGATGACATTGCCACATCTGTAATGAAAAGATGTTATGTGCTGCTAATTTATGAGGCTACTCTAGTGTTGATATTTTAAACTACTCGGGTGTGAATAGCAAAGGCTGGCTGGTATTTGAAATCTCTTTGGCAATATTAGCTCACTGTGGATGGTATTTAAAATCACTCTGGCTCTCTGGGGCATCAGAGGCCCCAGAACAGTCATGGCCACTGCAGGAGCTGAGATAATATTTCCCAAGGCTAATACTTTATTTCCACTGATAGGAAAGGAGTGCATGGAAAGAAGAATTTAATAGGCCTGGTCAGATTCAGTTCTCAGATTAGTGCTTTGAAGAAAATGTGTACAATGATGTTCATGTAGCAAATGAAAACACAGACTTTGGATTTATCTTCTAACAATAGATGGGGAGGAAGCAAAACTCACATCTGTAAGAAAGGCAGAACAGGACAGCAAAAGGCGGTTCTCACTTTACAAAGTAGAAAATGCAACCATTTTCTATAGGTCCTATTCTACGCCTTTAGGGGTCCATTATTGCCACCTAGTGTGAGTTTGAATATAAGCCACAAAATTGTACCCACTCGGTGTTCTTTGAGCCCAATAAACTCCACTCAAAGTAGGTCAGCTCCTTTGGAAACATATGCAGGCTTGGATCTAGAAATACCTGCCGGCTGTGGCTTCTGTCTGCTATGTCATTTTGCTATATCATTTGAGTATCCAAATTATTGCATACTTCTAGTATCCCCACTTACCTTCTGGATGCTGATTGATCTATGGATTGGAATGACTTGGAAAAAAAATCAATCCCTATCCGTATTTTAACAGAAGATCCAATGTCCAGTAGAAATGCGTGCTCATGCAAATTCTACTGTGCTGATTTTAGAACTACAGCTAATACATTTTAAAAATCTAAACAAGATGCGTGTGAGGCTGTCAAAACACTCAAGGACAGCTTTGTTTCAAGGAACCATCTGTAGCTGCATGTCATCCATGTATGCTGACAATCAATAAACATGAGAGCAGGAAATCAAAATGTCTCTTGAGTAACACCAGTGCTCACCCCTTTGGCTGGGAGGAAGACCAGTCCTCTCCTAACTAATCCCAATTCCCTTCTTTCAAAATACCAAATGTAAATGAGTTTGGCTGCAGATAATGATGTTTCCATTATTAGTAACACCCTGAATAGATTCAGACTCTAGTTGGGAAATTAACTCCTGTGGACTTGGCTTGGCAGGATCTATTCTTAATAGAACCTGCTCAGCACAGAGTGTGAAATGACTTCAGAGTCCTCTCCAGGGGCACTGACAGGCCTGCATGCTTCATCACAGTCTATTACACACTCAAATTCACTGAATTGAAAATCTGTGGACAATATATATTACTTCAAAACATCCATGAAGCTCCTCAATCTGCCTGGAATTATTACCCAGTAATCCTGAATGCATTTGCTGACAGAAAGTAAGGACTCAGTATGAAATCCTTTTCTTCTGTTGTTTCTACAGCTGCCCAGGGATTCCCAAAGTAGAGGCTGAATCAGAGATTTTCAGTTTCATGACACACAAATTTATGGTGTAAATTAACTGACCAGACTGAATTGCACTGGAAATGGCAACAGGGAACCTCCTTAGACAGACCAGAGATACCTAGCTAGGGGTAGACCCTTTCAAGCTTCAATGAAATGGCTAAGATTTGTCGGTTAAGGTTACCAGCATGGAATAAACCACAGGTCCTTCAGTCTGACCCAAATATTTCTGGTTTGTGTATCCTCTAAGCACTGGGACATATCTTGATACTCCAATCAGTGGAGAGAAAAGGCTTTGCCACTTGGGACACAGGATCCCTGGAGCTGTCCATCTTTCCACATTGGCCATCTCGGCAAAAAGCCTCCTTATCGATCACAGTCAGGAAACTGCTGAAGTTACATGGTGTAAATACGGGCCTAAGTTTTCCACACTGGCCTCCCACAGGAAGATAATGTTTAAGGGGACAAATAGTCTTGAGTAGAACTTGTAGCATTTTTTCATCCAAGTTTTTTCAGTGTGAGTCATACCCTCACAGGAATTGAAATTTCTTTTAAATACAGATTTTCATGAAGGCATATTTTAAATGATAATCATTTCAATATGGTTTAAATATTTTTCAGAATATGTTTCTATTTTTTCATGAAACGTGTGAAAAGTCATTGTACTTAATACCCATTTAATATTCTAGATATTTTAAAACAGAAAGTGCAACATCATACTTAAATCATCCATAATTCCTTTTCCTCACAAAATTTCCTTTGGGAGAAAAGAAACAACAGCACCTGTGCTCATCCTGCCCTTGGAATATAAAGCTATAAAACTGTGGAATTTCCAAGAAGTCAGAAGGAAGTGCTGCCAACATCTTCCCTGCTATTTGTGCTTTTGAAAACATAGTTCATGCAGTTCAATAGATTTCCATCAATTTGATCAGATGACATTGTCATCTAATGAAGCCCAGTACAAATTCTTGTGCCTGCAACAAAGAATTAGCTGCAGATTGAGGCTTCCTTTAGTTAATCATATTATAAAGACAACACATTTTTTTAATAATGTTCCTTGGAGTAATAAATCTACAGTGACCTTAACCATGATTTTTTCCGTCAGTTGAAAAACATAATCTTCCTTCATGGTTAGCCAGGTGATTTAGTGTGTTCTTCAACTGCCCAGCAACAGATTATTTCATTTATGTCTTCCATTTATTCTTACAACATTGCTGATCCAGATAATAAAGAATAAGGTTCACAGCTATTATCTCTGGTTAATCCATCATAATTGTCTACACCTTAAATTAGGGATATTATGCTGAATTGCATTTAATATGGTAGAGCTTTGCTGTGTGCATCAGACAATCACCCCCATCCTTACCCCCCCAAAAATGACCTTGACTGACAGAAAAGCCATTCTACATTCCAAATCATTAAAAATATTTCACATAGAAGTACTGTGCAGATGCAGACAATGGTCCTTGTCCTTCTGTATTACTGCTGGTTTCCAAAATATATAGACGACTATACTTTTAAATGAATACACTTGCAGTAGGAAGAATACTATAAGTAACAGAAGCTGCCACCAGCAGGAGTTTGCACACAGACACTGGCATTGTGTTTTGTCCTTCATTACTCACCTAAATTATGTTCTGCTCCCTTTGACCAATGCTCATTGCTGAAATATGTTTTGTTCCAAAGGCCTCATTTCCAAAGTAGATTGAAGAAACGGAACCTTAAAAAAAAAGAAGGCAACCAGGTTAGTAGGTTTAGTTCAAGACTAAATAGATCCAAATAGCTCCAGGGCTTTTGCTCCTGCAGTTACACAAGAGCCACAGACATCAAAACACTGAACAGCAATCTTACAGCATCACAGTGTGGCTAAGGCCAGAGGCCCCCCAGGCCCATCTGCTCCTCCTGACCCAGCAGGGCCACCCCGAGCAGGGGGACCAGGCCTGTGTCCAGGCGGCTTTGGGAGCTCTCCAAGGAGGAGACTCCACAACCTCTGTGGGCAACCTGGGCCAGGGCTCCAGCATCCATACAGCACAGAAGTGCTTCCTGGTGCTCAGAGGGAGCCTCCTGTGCTCCAGTTTGTGCCCACTGCTTCTGGGCCTGGCCCTGGGCACCACTGAGCAGAGCCTGGCTGCCCACTGAGCCTTCTCTTCTCCAGGCTGAACAGCCCCAGCTCTCTCAGCCTTTCCTCATAGGATAGATGCTCCCATCCCTTAACCATCTCAGGGGTCCCTAGCTGTAGCATCAGATAGGTCCTTTGCTGTAGCTTTTTCAATAGCTCTGTATCTTTCAATGCTGAAGTCATTCCATTTTTATTTATTTATTTATTTTTCCCTGACAATTACAGAACACAAGTAGAATAGGTAATGATTGTATCAAGAGCACAACAAAAAAAAAATTAGAAAATAGGGAAGGAAGAGATGCCCACCAACTTGAAGCAATGATGTCAGGAAAGACCATAATTTCATGTTCTACCTCATCAAGAAACTTAACAGCACACAAAACATTTTGCTTTAAAAATGTCCTCCAGTGCCTGCATGGAGCATCTATTGGAAGGTGACACTTTCCTTCTCTTGTGATTGGTTGTGTGCCCTGGGAAATGTAAAAATATCACCAAGGTATGCATAAGAGAGAAGTTAATTAGTTTAACGTCCCAATGGGAATATATTAACAGTGTAATAAGACGCTTAAAGACTATCTTTATGATTGTCCCTGCCAAAATAGTTGCTGGAAAGCTTTTCTTTTTTAATGCAAGAAGTTTTATCATCCATATGGAGATCCAGATGCTGACTACGATCTTTGTGTGGCAGAGGCCAGTGCAAACATTCAGCCTCTACATCCCAATGAGATGACTTCTGGGACTGTTACTGGAAGAATCCTGTGTCAGGATCAATACCTATAAACAACTTTATACTCAATTCCTCTATGAAGCTAAACGTAACCTTTCTCTGTATTAACATAACATGATTTGATGAAGAAAAAAGTATATATATATATACATATACATATATATTTTTAACTGCCACTCAATGCTTTTCTTTTTTTTTTTTTTTTTAAACTCATGTGGACAAGTTCAAATGTAATTTGTCCTGCACAGTCATTGCCCAAAATGGACAACATAATTAATCATCTATCTTTATGTACTTGTGACTTAAAATGACTTTTAGCTAAATACTCTTACCCTAGCTCTCCCCTTGATTAATCCTGAACCATGTAAGCATAAATTTTATTACCAGGTCTCTCCTGCTAGCCGGAATGTCACACTGGAATTTACTGGGGAAAAAAAAAATCATGCTATGTTGATTTCCCCACTGTTCTATAAAATGTCATTTATTTTCCTTTTGGAATAGATTTTGAAATAGATTTTTAGATAGCTGGGATGGCCAGTGTGATATTGCCTTCTGAACAGCTTTCTAAAATTATACATAAAAAATTTGCCCTGCTTAAAAACTGAATATGAGTGATGTAGAATTACATTCCCCTAAAATAAAACCTTAAATCAACTTTCAGTTTCTTTATAACTGCCCAGACCAAGAAAAATCTACTTGAAAAGCCCCACTACCCTTAGGATCATCATTTAAGAGGACATTTTCTCTTAGGCTATTTATACTTTTATCTGTAACTGATGGAAATCTGTGGGTAGGACACAGTCTAGTTTCTATTTCCCCACTTTTTAAATAAAGCCAAACCACTCTACTTAGCTGACTCTTTCTCTCCAAGAAATGCATTACATAAACACTAAGGAAATTAAGCCTTTGAGCAGTACACACAGCAGTGTGTTCATTTATGTCATTCCAGGTTTACAAATGAGATGGACAGCAAAGTCTTCTTTTTTAAATACAAAGGCATATTGGCGAATTTCCAAGGATTTCAGGAGATCAAGCAGCCCTTTTCAATGCCAGAGTTTTTCAGATTTCTGTAACATTGTCTTGGCTGATCCAGTCTCTTCATTAGTAATTGCTAGCATTAAACAATCACAAAAACATTGGAAGATATCAAAACAAAAGTCTGTCAAAATAAAAATTTCAAAATTAAAAATGAAATAAAAAGCCAGCTGTCAGTGCACATCCCCAAGCTCCCATATTATTTTGCTGATTCATTTATTAGGTTATTCATTAAACAAACATCTTTTTGAAGGCCTTTCTGGTGCAAAATAAATTGACTTGACACATAAATTGTTCCCATTTTGCAGCTTTTCTAAAAGATTAAATCTTGTTGACAAAATAGCAAGCATTAAAAAAGAGAAAAGAAAAGAAAGGAAAAGAAAGGAAAAAAAAGAAAAGAAAAGAAAAGAAAAGAAAAGAAAAGAAAAGAAAAGAAAAGAAAAGAAAAGAAAAGAAAAGAAAAGAAAAGAAAAGAAAAGAAAAGAAAAGAAAAAAAGAAAAGAAAAGAAAAGAAAAGAAAAGAAAAGAAAAGAAAAGAAAAGAAAAGAAAAGAAAAGAAAAGAAAAGAAAAGAAAAGAAAAGAAAAGAAAAGAAAAGAAAAGAAAAGAAAAGAAAAGAAAAGAAAAGAACAACAAAAATAACTGAGTGAGGAAGAAACACTTGCTGCTTTCCAACACCCATTGATCACAGCAGACTTGCCCAGCATCCAGGATCTTCACACAGACTCAGATCTCATGTTGGGAAATGTGTTGTTTTTTTTTCCCTGAGTAAGTAGGTCCATAGGTCCATTTCAATGGCCACTGCATTTATTATGAGTAGTTTATACAAACTTAACACTTCTTTATTATTATGATCCTAATAATCAGCAGCAACATGGTCAGAAGCTCCTTTGACAATCTTTCCCTTAACTGTTTCACAACAAAACAAGGTTGTAATATGAATTTGCGGTCATCTGGTCACAGTTTGGCTGTACTAGAAAATCAGACCCACTGCCACAGCTGAAGGGAAAGCCCTCAACAGCAGTCTGAGTTTTCTATTCTGCTGCAACACCATCTATACAGCTGCTTCTGCTAAGAAAGTTGTTAGAATAATGGTACAGACATCATGGTGCAGCTCATAGAATCATAGAATATCCTGAGTTGGAAGGGACCCATAAGGATCATCAAGTCCAACTCCTGGCACCGCACAGGTCTGCACAAAAGTTTAGACCGTGTGACTAAGTGCACAGTCCAATCACTTTTTAAATTCACACAGGCTTGGTGCAGTGACTACATCCCTGGGGAGCCTGTTCCAGTGTGCAACCACCCTCTTGGTGAAGAACCTCTTCCTGATGTCCAGCATAAACTTCTCCTGCCTCAGCTTAATGCCATTCCCGTGGGTCCTGTCACTGGTGATTACAGGGAATAGGTCACCTGCCTCTCCACTCCCCCTCACAAGGAAGTTGTAGACTGTGATGAGATCCCCCCTCAGCCTCCTCTTCTCCAGGCTGAACAGGCCCAGTGATCTCAGCAGCTTGTCATCCATCTTCACCTCTAGGGCCTTCACCATGTTTGTTGCCCTCCTCTGGACACTCTCCAACAGTTTAATGTCCTTCTTGTACTCTGATGCCCAGAACTGCACACAGTACTTGAGGTGAGGCCACACCAGCACAGAGTAGAGTGGGAAAATCACCTCCCTCAACCTACTAGTGATGCCGTGCTTGATGCACGCCAGGATACGGTTGGCCTTCCTGGCTGCCAGGGCACACTGCTGGCTCATATTCAGCTTGCTGTCAACCACAACCCCCGGATCCTTCTCTGCAGGGCTGCTCTCCAGCATCTCACCACCCAGTCTGTACGTATAGCCACGGTTGCCCCGTCCCAGGTGCAGGACCCTTGCCTTTGTTAAAAAAGCACTTGCCTTTGTTAAATTTCATGTGGTTGGTGATTGCCCAGCTCTCCAATCTGTCCAGATCTCTCGGCAAGGCCTTTCCACCCTCATCTGAGTCCACAACTCCTCCAAGTTTGGTGTCATCGGCTAGTTTGCTCAAAACACCTTCTAGTCCTACATCCAAATCCAAATTTATAAAGATATTGAAGAGGACTGGCCCTAAAATGGAGCCTTGAGGGACCCATTTTCCTGTTGATCCATGAATGTGTGTATGGATACATTCTATTAAGCCCTCTGTGTTTGCACTTACCACTTTCATAACACTGTTATAGTTTAAAAACTGGACAACCATCTTCTTGCACAAAAACTGCTTGATTTGGAATAATTAGTGTACCTCTAAATGTTACTTATTTTGAATGAAAGAGCTAATAGTTCTTTAAAATCTCCAAGAACTTTAAGTATTTACCAATTATCTGATACATTTCAATTACTTTAACTTGCCAGAATTAAAATCCCATTATTCCCAGGTTGCTGTCTGGTTTTCATGACCTGGCAAACTGTCACACTGCACACTGTACATCTCCTATCACTGTTGTTGCAACGACTTTTATATGTACTCTGCTTCTTCCCAAGCACTATTTTATTCTGAGACACTGACATTATCAGTGTCTTTTCAAATCAATTCATGTCCTGCTCCACTCAATAAACATATTAATCCATAGGACTCCTTTATCCTTATTGGTGATTAACCAATTACACATTATTGATGATTTTTCATTCTGTAAAAATTTAAACAACAAACAAGAGTTGTTATGACAGCCAACTTAAACATCTAGCACCATCTTGAGGTTAAACTGATCTTGACATTTTAAAATAAATGGACATTGCTTGATCATAAACTCACCAGAAGTTCTAGAGTATTGTGGATACGTATTCTTTAATGAAAAAATAATAATAATTAATGAGTTAAGACAAACAACCTGCAGATTTTTTTCTCTGTTACCCTATATTGACTTTAAGACATATCTGTTAGTTCTGTTAGCAATTAAGCTTAAATTTGTGTTCCAAATGAGATGTTGGATACTACATGATTTTGTTTTGAAGCCCTGCTAGACAGTGTACTCAGCAGTGACTTAATGAAATTCTAAGGTTACAACTGCACAGACAAGTTCACCTATAAGTATTTTCCTTGGGCTTCATTCTGCAGTTTACTTATGTGCAAAAAACATGTGTTTACAAAGCATGTCTTATTCTAAGTGATACTCGGCCACCTAGATACAAACATCTAGTAAAATCAATTTCTTTCCAACTGAAAATATTTGGGTAGGACTAGGTAAGATATTTTGAAGTTTTGAAACTTAATAAAAATATCAGACAAATCTGTTGAGTTACAAGCCTTTTCACTGCTCACCTCATGTTTGAAGCCGATCATGACACTGGAACAGATTTGAGATGAGGAGCATGGCACAATTATGACTTGGAATGGAAAGGGGATGAAGGCTGGAATTTCTTCAAGGAAGCCAGGCAACAGCAAGGAAACCATGCTGAGGTTCTCTAAATAGATGCAGGTGTAACAAACTTGCCAACTTGGAAACTTCCCGAAAATATGTATAACTGTTCATTCACTGAGGTGATATGCATATATTTGTAAAAACTTTTTTTTTTTTTTTTTTTTTTTTTTTTTTTTTTTTTACCACAATGTCCAGGTTGAGCTCATGCTGGGCTTTATAGCCTTCCTGATTTACTCTCTACATATGCTGGCAACTTCCTTGTACTCTCCCCAAGTTGCCTGCCCCTTCTTCCACCAGACATAAACTCTCTTTTTCTCCCGGACACTCACCAAAAGTTCCCTGTTCAGCCATGCCGGTCTTCCTCCCTGCCGACTCATCTCACTGCACACGGAGACACCCTGCTCCTGTGCCTTGAAGTCTTCCTTCTTGAGGAGCATCCAGACTTCTTCCATCCCTCTGCCCTCCATGACTGCATCCCAAGGGACTCTCCCTGAACAGTTCCTGAACATTTCAACTTCTGCCCTCCTTTAAGTCCAAGGTAGCAGTTTTACTGACACCCTCCTCCTCCCCCCCCACCTCCTCCACCGCTGACTTCACCAAGAATAGAGAACTCTGCCATTTTGTGGTCTCTCTGCCCAAGAGAGTTTCTTCTAATCCACTTCCCAGTTACCTGTCGTCCCAGGACAGTGGCCCCCCCAACACAGTAAAACAGCTATATCTGACACTCTTTTAAACTTAGATGTGACAGCAAGATGAATTGAATGGCACTGAACATTCCCCTGTTGATAGGTTTTGTCAAAATACCTGTGGCAGCTCTTTAAACTTTCAAGTGACAGTGTTATGGGAAATTCCATACATGAAAGCCTCTTCCCAAGGCAGCTGTTCAAAACATCATGTAAATAACAAGCAAGGGTATAAACAGAGTGACACATTCAGAGTCTGTAACTGCCTGTCCTGTTAATTCACACTGCACTTAGAATATGTAAAACAGGAATGTGGGACAGCAGCAGACAGCAGCAGGTCTAAAACCCCAGACTGAAAAATGGATCTGGATCCCCCCTTAGTCCATCCTGCAACTTATAGCTTGAAAGATAATACTGTCTAGAAACTAGATCTATTTCTGGTTCTGCCCCAATCTCCTTGTAACTCCTACACACCTCCTGGCTCCCTCCCTACCTCTTCTGTCACATCAATAAAGGCTGAATATTTTCCAGAGCAGCAGCTGTGATCAGGTACTACACTGGAGAATGGTACCTGGTCTCCTGAATCACATAGGTTCTTTGACTAACTAGTTATGAACTCCCAAATCTTCAGACTGAAGGAATCCTCATGTTTTCGAAAGTCTGTGCCTCTTCACCCCATCAATATTTTGTAACTTATGGATGAAGGAGCTAGGAAGAGCACAAACACACATGAAAACTAGCTTAAATTAGTGTTACTGGGATAAGCTTGACATTTGTTACCTATAGACATTTCTTGGTTATGGCCATGTCAACCTAATTCTTTCCTAATTGCTCAACTTAGACACTGAAAATTAAAATTAGTTTTCCATCTCCAATTGCTCTTGTTCCTTCATTGCACTTGACACCCAGCCTGGCTGAGTGTTTTAATTCCAAACAACTCCTAATCGGTTCTCTATTCTGTTATATAAACAACCACACTGAAAACAACAAAAAGTTTTGTCCATCAATAGAAGCTTGGAGCTCCCCAGACAGTAAAATGTTCTGTAGCCTTTATTGAGATAATTGATTTGATACGTATCACATTTCCTAAAAGGCAAATACATTCTTTCACATTGTAGTTCATCTCCAAACAGGTTACTTCATTTTGCTGAAAGCTTTAGACCACATATATTTAGTAAAACAAAAGACGACGTGTAGGTCAGATCAAGTGCAGGAAGCAAAGGGGCAGCTACAAGTTAGTTACACTGCAACGTGTCTGCTTTAGAGACCTGTGGAGCAGTAACTGAGTCCTTACTGAGAACTAATTTCTTATTCGAGCTGATGATTGGTGGTACTGAGTCATGGACACCCGTATCATGGCAGGACAGTTTGTAGAAGGCCAAGAGTATATCCCAGCATGCAGGCACTAGAGCAAAGAAATGTTACTACAGGACTTTTTCCCTTCACATTTTTTTTCCCTGATAGTCAGTGCTTGGCCACAACTGGAGCTGAGGCACCAGGTGGAATGAACATCTGCTACAAGGGAGTGTGGAAAAGTTACTGTCTTGATGCCTAGTTTCTCCTCCTTCTCCTTCTCCTTCTCCTTCTCCTTCTCCTTCTCCTTCTCCTTCTCCTTCTCCTTCTCCTTCTCCTTCTCCTTCTCCTTCTCCTTCTCCTTCTCCTTCTCCTTCTCCTTTTTTTTTTTTTTTTGAGGGTGGAGGGGGTCATTTCTTTCTTTTTTATTGAGCAATATATGCTTTCAGAAGCAGGGGAGAGTGGAACATGCTTTATTTACTGTAACTACCACAGCAAATCTCACCCTTACCAGAAATATCAGGGAGGTTTCTATCACCTGCTTCCTGTATATGGTACACCATTCCATTCCCTGAACGTTACAGGCCATCAGACTAATTTAAATATGCAGGCTTTACAGAAGGATATTTGAGTAAAGTGCAACATACATGTGATACACAGAAGGTCAGATTAAATTAATTAGCTAATTCATTTTCTCTGGTTTTAAGCTCTTTGATTCCCTCCCAGATCAAAGGAGTTCTAACGACTACTTCTCTGTAAGCATTCAGAGATTTTTATGGTACCATAAACACAGAAAAGTACCAGATGTCGCCTGTTGAATAAATTGGCTGCAGTTATGCATGCAAAAAGAAAAACAGCAGAAATAGATCTGAGTCCTTTGTCATCACATATCTCAAGAAAAATGTCCACTATACTGAGATCCACTCAGACACAGGTTACCCTTCTCAAGCCACTCCTTTGATTAGCACATGAGAACACCATTCAATTGGAGAGCCCAATCCACTTACAAAACCTAAGGATCCACATGCACCACTCCACTTACCAATGCGTAGCTACATCTGCTGATGACTGCTTCTAATTAATGCATATTAATAACAGTATCATAACATTTAGCCACCGTGATTCAAGACAACATCCTTATTCAGATGGTGCATATTTAGTTGTTAAAGTTAGGCATGTATTTCCGTGTTGGTTTTTGTTTGTTTGTTTGTTTTTGTTGTTGTTGTTTTGTTTTGTTTTGTTTTTGTTTTTGTTCTGTTTTGTTTTGTTTCAATTGTGTCCTAAATACTCTTGCAAAAATGAGTATCATAGATCTGACCTGGAACCCACCAAAAGTTTTCAGGTTCTTCTTGTGACTTTCAGCAGACAGCAGCTCAGACCTTATTGTCATTTGGAGTAGCAGATGAAAGCACAGTGCTTGATATGGATCAGTTTAAATTAATGTTATTTGTGGGATTACAGGGAGCCCAGACTTCAGTTTTATGCCATCAGCATCAAATGACAAGGAGTAATGGTCACAAAATAGAGCATAGGAAGTTCCGCACCAATATGCAAAAGAACTTCCTCATGGTGAGAGTGACAGAGCACTGGAACAGGCTGCCCAGGGAGGTTCCAGAGTCTCCTTCTCTGGAGATATTTAAGGCCCATCTGGACGCCTACCTGGGCAGCCTGCTCTAAGGAACCTGTTTTGGCAGGTGGGTTGAACCCAATGATCTTTCGAGGTCCCTTCCAACCCCTTCAGTTCTGTGATTCTGTGAAATGTCCTGCCCCAGCACCATTCTGGGACTGCAGTCCAGAGCAACAGGAGGCAACAGCAGACCTTTGGCAGAAGTATTTCTGACAGGTCTCTTCTTCTCTTAATATCCCCTGTAAATGACTGTGTTCACTTGATATCTAATTGAATATTTGCAGCTAATGAATATTTTTCTTGCTGACATTACACTTTTCCACCTCTGACTATGACCTTCATAAGCTTCATCTGAAGAGCATGCAAGCTGAGGATCAGATGAGTGCTCCCCTGAAGGAAGATCTCATTATCATAGTGCAAAGAACAACAAGCTAATCACGTAGCCATTAATATCACTGAAAGCCTCCTGCCAATTAATTTCATGGAAAGAGATGTATCTTGTGTGCTAACAAAATGTATCAGGCAAAAATATCATGCTCTGTCGAGAGAAGGCATGAAATAGTGCTTTTCAACTGCCAAATATTTTCAAAGCTCAACTTGAAACGAGTGACAGAGCACTAGTTATTGTACAACAGACTGCATGGTTGCCATGAAAACCAAAAGTTTTGGGAATCTTAGCTATCATTAGGATCCTCACTGGCACACTGAATCTTGATAGTTGCAGCGTACAAAACAGGAACCCCAGTGGCACCATCTACCCAGTAATTTGAATGTAGCTGTGTAGGAGGCTAATATTTCAAGCAGAGTCTGTGTATATGTTCAGGGTAAATCTACGAGCCTAATAAGCTGTAAAAATGTGTATCATCTGTCCTTCATGGGTAAGACTAATATCCTCTGATGATCATTTCTAAAATGGGTTATAAATTCTAAAATTTAAAAATGTTGTGAAAAGCAATAAAACAACAAAATAATTCTGAACAAGAATATAAAAATAATGTGTGATAATATCTCCCTTACTGCAGCCAGATTTTATTTTTAAGTTGCCTTTTTAAAATGTCTATTGCATAGAATAAAAACAGTTGGGATGTGATAATACCAAACAACACTAACTGAGAAAAAATGTCAACGTTTAAAACAAAAAACAACAGTGAAGTGAAAAAAATAGGGGTTACCGTAGTACCAGTGCTGTTCAGATGGTTCCTCAAAAAGGCCTCAGATATCCTTCTGGCAACCCTGAAATCCAATCCCATTCTTTAACAGCCTGTGGAGTACGACACCAACTGTGCTCCCATATGTAAACCATGGCATCAGGCTTTGCTAAGGGGAGAAGTCAATGAGATATACATGTTCCTGAGCTTCAAATATTTCTACTGCACTGGAAGATGGCACCATTTATTGGCTATAATGGGTCATGATTTCTGAGGGGATATGAATTCTTATTGTCTCTATAAATAACCTACATTTATTGTCTGTACTGGTTTTGTTTCAGCAAGAGAGAGCTCTCAAAGCTTGAATTTCCTAATCGTAAAGGCAACATAAATAAATTAAAATACATAATCTGTGCAGGCTGAGGTTACTGACCAAGTTGAGTACCTGGTTTAACCTGAAGAGTTTCATTTCCAACAAAAATGTTACCCTAAAAGGATCAGGACATATCTAACAGTCTTTGCCAGCCTGTGAAATCCAAACACTATATTGCAACTTTTAGGTTATGTACTTCACTGCAGCTTGCTACTGAAAATCTGGCATATCTTCTGTCTTTTATTAGATATAAACTGCTGTTTCTCATCGTTGTAAAATACAAAAGGCATGATGGAAAAATATATAATATGAGAAAGGCGTTGTTTTACAGAACAACCACAGAGAGAGATTCTGCATCCATTTCATAAGCAGAAACTAGAGATTTCCAAAACACGTTACTTGCATTTGCAAAAACTGTATCAAAAATAGAATTACCTTTCTCAGATTCATTGAAAAATAGTATGAAAATGATCTTGAATGCTCAGTATGATAACAGATAAATCATGAGATAGAGTATAAATGGCTTTTTTACAGACCATAAAAACAGAAAAAGAAAAGGAAGCCTGTGTTCTTAATTTATGGTTTATACACAGACAAAAATGCATTAACATGCAGGGCTACAATATGAAAGGTGTATCTGAAAAGACTGGTGCTATTCTGGAAGATAATTTCCTAGATGAAAAGGGTTGCATCAATGTGCTAGGAAATCTATAATAAACATTATCTTGAGAGATAAAGACTAATTCTTCCTTCAGATTAAAAATTGTAATAGTTAAAACCAATCATCCTATTGCATTTTTATGTGCAAGGAAAATAAAGTCTACAATCCCATGCTTTTAAAGAAAAAATTCCACAAAGCTAAAAATATGATTGCTGGAGTGAATTTAACAGAAAAGTATGAGTAAGAACAGGTTACAGTGCTGTTATTTCTCCAAGTGCTACAAAACAATAATCAAGCAAAGCTACTGATTTTAAAAGATTCATTGTACAGATGAAAGAATCCACACAGTAAAAAGAAACGAATATTTAATAAATTACAAAAATACAGTAGCACATATAAATCACGTGGTAGAGACTGTAGAAAATTGAAAGAAGGCCAGAAGAGGAAAATCACTAGCCAGCACAATTAAGCCCAATAGGGCTTGTTGATTGAAATTGATGTTTGTCCAGATTTGTACCTATTTATATAAGGAACCAAATTCAGTGGTTTAGTTCTCAGAAACGCTGCATTTAGAGAACAGGTGGGTACTCAACATTTCTGAAAATAAGGCCATTAATTCTTCTTTTCAAGGACAGATTGTGCAGTATTCCAAAATATTTCTGTGCCTAGAAGAGTTACATTCCTATCTTCATCCTTACCCTCCTACGTATCTTTAAAATGTGCCCCATACAAACCAAGTTCAGCTGCTTGCTTTTGAAAATCGTGATTCAGGTATGGTGATTTAATGAGGATGGGCAGCTAAGCACCACACAGCTGCTCTCTCACTTCCCCTCCTCAGAAGGAAAGGGGAGAAGAACAGCTGCTGGTCTGAGCCAGCAACAGGGAGATCACTCACCAGTTACCATCACAGGCAAAAGAAACTCTGCATAAAGAATATTAATGTAAATTGTTGCCTACTGACAACAGATAAGGGCAGTAAGAAATAAAGGCAATCCAAAAACACCTTATTCCCCTCCCATTCAACATCTACCTTCCCTCCCTCCCCCCCCCGTGTGCCACGGGGGAATGGGGGCTGCAGTCAGCCCATGAAGCTTCATCTCCGCTGCTCCTTCACAGTCCTTCTCTTCCCCTGCTCCACGCGGGATCCCTTCCACGGGATGCCGTCCTTCCCAAACTGAGCCTGTGGGGGCTGTCCACAGGCAGGAGCTCTTCAAGAACTGCTGCAACATGGCTCCATACCATGGGATCCATCTGTCAGGAGCTAACTGCTCCAGCACGGGTCCCCCATGGGCGGCAGCTCCCCCCCAGACTCCCTGCTCCAGTGTGGGCTCCCCTCCACGGGCTGCAGCTCCAGCCTGGGGCCTGCTCCTGCGGGGGCTCTCCATGGGCCGGTCTCCTCCAGGCCACATCCACCTGCTCCACCAGGGGCTCCTCCACGGGCTGCAGCATGGAGATCTGCTCCATGTGGGACCCATGGGCTGCAGGGGGACAGCCTGCTCCACCAGGGGCCTCTACACAGGCTGCAGGGGAACCTCTCAGCTCTGGTGCCTGGAGCACCTCCTGCCCTCTTCCTACACTACCCCGGGTGTCTGCAGGGCTGGTTCTCTCACCTTTCCTCACCCTTCCCTCCCAGCTGCTGTAGCACAGCAGGTTTTTTACCACTTTCTTCACTCTGCTCTTCCAGAAGCTCAGCCAGCATCTCTCCCAGCCCAGCTCTGGCCAGCAGTGGGTCACTATGGAGCCAGTTGGAGCTGGCTCTGCTCTGACATGGGGCAGCTGCTGGGCTCCTCTCACAGGGGCCATCCCTGCAACTCCCCTTCCAACAAGCCCATACCACATAAAATCAATACATCATTGTTTCAAGACTTTGAGGAAAAAATGTAAAAAAAAAAAAAAAAAAAAAAAAAAAAATTGTTGCCATTTTAGTATTATTTTGTTAATAACACATTATTGCTATTATTGATTCTGGATTTGTCTCTCTTCTATGATATTGCCCACTCCTAACAGAACTGGCTTCATCAGGCTAACTGATGTCTCTTGCTTTGGAGCAAGAGGGAATTTATTCTCTAGAATTAGAGGCTGCCAAGGACAGAGAGGAATTGTGAAAATAAAAGCAATCACTAAAAACCATGTATTTATCAAGAAATGTAACTGTGCAGTTGCCTCAGTGGTATTATTGTTTTCTCTCAGGTAAATTGTTTTATGACAGGCGGTGTTTTGTTTTTTTCCAATCCTGTAAACAAACAGAAACTACAAACAAAATTGCCCCCCAGGAACAGAAATCCAAGAGTAACAAATTTAAATGAGATGAGAGATGTGACAGCAATTCTCAATGCAGGGTAGGCAATTACATGATGAGAAACATTAAAGGTTTCAGAAAAGGCATTTTCCTTTCTTCTTATTTCCTGCTTTAGCTGGTTAGTGTTTGAGCCTTTGGATTAATAAACTCAACTGGTAGCAATTTAATTACTATCATATATTTTGAGGTGCAGAGCATGAGGTGCACGGGAGGTATTTACTCCCTCTACAAGGTACTCTGGAGGCTTGTCAGGGTATGTTACTATTATCAGTGGTGTGTTTTTTCTAGTCACCTAATGCGGGAATGGGACAATACAGAAGCACAGACATGACATTAACTCTTTCTCAATTTATAATTGTCTATTGTCTTTTAACTTAGGTATTCAAACAATCCACAATGCTCTTTTCTCATTAAGTTCAGAAGGTAGAAAAAGTGTTTACATCTAGTAAAATATTTGTATGTGAATAAATTCTTCGGTAGGTGGGAACATGACACAGAGCCATGTTGCTTCAACTATATGATTGAACTGCATGGCTTTGAGAGTTTCTTCCCTGTGGGAAAGAAGGAATTATATCAAAACCATCAGATTTTTCAGTTTTCCTGTAGCTCTTGGGCTAACTGAAGCCTAATCTCAGCTCTGGACTACATATACGTATTATCATTTCCCCTGTGTATACATGGTCTGGTCTGAAAGTAGTAGGACTGGCTTTTTCCTGGGTGAACGGGCGGACGAGAGGCAGTCTGCGTGCGCAGGATCAGTGGAGGGGGATATTGGGAATGCTGGGAAAAATCGGCAGTCAGCTGTCGGCCGTTGAAGAGAGCAGGTCGCTTGTACTGTGAACACCTGTCAAAACGCCTCGTCACAGAGAATCATGGAGCATTTACTGGAGCAGCAATACACAATCAAGTGTTGTGTAAAGCTTGGTAAAATGGGCAAAGAGACTCACGACACAATTAAGAAGGCCTACGGTGATGCTGCCATGGGTAGATCAGGTGTTTTTGAGTTGCACAAGCTGTTCCGAGAAGGTAGGGAAAGAGTGGAAGATGACGACCGCTCTGTACGCCCTTCGACCAGCCAGACCAATGAAAATGTGTCGCGAGTGAAAAATTTATGTGGAAGACCTCACAAGACTGTGAAAACGCATTGCTCGTGTCCACCAAGCCATCGTCAACAATTGGCGGCTGCACTATGACAACACGCCGAGCCACACAGCGGTCGGCGTAGTGGAGTATCATGCCCAGCACAAGGTGGCAACACTGCCTCAGCCCCCCTACAACCCCGACTTGGCCACACCAGACTTTTTTCTATTCCCAAGAATAAAATCGACGCTCAAGTGGAAGCATCACGCATCAGTAGAGGCGCTTCAAAAGGCTGTGATGAGGGAGCTAAACAGCATTCCGGTCCAGGCGTTCCTGGAGGCGTACAAAAACTGGAAAACTCGTTGGCACCAGTGTGTAGATGCAGAAGGGTGCTACCTTGAAAAATTCTAATCATTTGTTCTATTCTCATGAATAATTTTTTTTTTTAAATGAGTCCTACTACTTTCAGAACAGACCATGTAAAGCTTTGAACAATTCAAGTAAAAACTACCTTTCATTGCCCTGTTCTTTATCAGGACAAAGGAAGAAGTCAGAGTTTTGTAAGTACATTTTCTCCTTCTATTATTTTGGAAATGCTCCCATTTAATCAATTAAAGGAGAACATAAAAATCTCTTCAGATGAACAAAGTCAGGTGTGGGAGAGGTTTAAAAAGCAACAACCACATTACCATTCAGCTATTCATGGCATTGTCAGCGAGGGAGAAATATCAGACTTGCCAGGCCAGGAAATACTGCACAGTTGCAATTTTGGCAGCTCTCACTCTCCAGCTAAGCCTTCAAAAGCAAACTGAACAGAAGGCAAAAATACAGCAAAGCATGTGCAATTTATTGAAATTACATAACTAGCAAATTCTCCTTCCTTCAGAACAATACAACAAAATATTCCAAACCTGGTGTAAACACACCTTTCAGTCAGAATGAGTAGGGCCTGAGGAGACATTGCAAATGCAAAGGAGAGCTATTAGGTCCTTTACGTAGACCTAAAACATTCTTAGAGAGCCAGCTCAGGAAGTATCTTTGCATTCCTCCAACAAATGAATCTCCTGCATTTCCATTCAAGTTGAAAATAAACATGCCCAACTTCAGCCTAATTTTTGGCATTCAAATGAGTCACCTAAATCAGGAACTTGGTCCCTACACTGGAGCAGAAATATAGGCATCTTAGGAGGTGACTTACAGCACCAAGGCAGGTCACTGCCTTCTGAAGAGATAATCTCATGGATTCAGCCAAGAAGCCACTTCAGGCACTCATGTTTATTTACAAAAATTGTACAGTGGGACCAGCTGACGTAAAATTCTGGTATGGACCTTGACCTCAGCGTGCCATGTTCACCATGGCAGCTTTTGCTGAGAATAAAGTGGGGTTGCACTGAATTTGAACACTATTGGCCTCAGTCGGCTCAACCACACTTCTTCTCATGAGAACAATGACCTGGAATTTCAGAGTATTATCTAATACAAATGCCAATTTGGCCTGCATACATAGAAAGCTAAGCCTAGCAGATTAGTACAGCACACAGTAGTGCTTGGATTCGCAAATAGTCTCTAGACACAGAGTAGCATCTCAAGACATCCAAGGGGCTTTGGCTGCCTTTACCATGAATAGTGAAGAGTTGTCGTTTCTGTCTGTACCAAATAGCAATTGCAGCTTGGTTTTTCTATTCTGCTACTTTGTGGCTCTTCTGATCTCTCAGAGAGACAGAAAAGAGTTGGTTCTTTGGAAGACCTAATACTTCTTTAAGAAGTATTTACTGTTCCAGTCACAGCATTCAGTCCTGAGGTAAGCTTCTGTTACTTTTTTTTCGTGCCTTTAGCTTTTTCCTTAGGAATAAAGTAGTTGACATTTTCTTAACACTTTTGATTTAATAACTAAAAGATTAACAGTTATGTTGAAATGCTAGTTTTCATGGGACAAGCAATAGATCTGAATAGACTAGCTGATACCACTAGAAAAAGCAAACAGGTTGTCATAAGCATGAAAGAGATACAATGAATATTTTGGAAAATTAACAGGTTTTCAAAGGTATCAACCACTTCTTGCAAGCCTTGCTTCTTTCCTAACCTTAAATCTTCACAAATGCAACAAAAATTCCCTGCATTTTTATATTCAGTGTTTTAAACTTTAGGATGTGGGTTCTTTTTGTGTGTGTGTGTGTGTGTTTTGTTTTGTTTTGTTTGTTGTTGTTGTTGTTTGTTTGTTTGTTTTTGTTTTTGTTTTTGTTTTTGTTTCCTAATTTAATCACTAAAGTGTCCCTAAGGCACTTTTGAATTCACATCTATCATTAGATGAATAAATAATTTTTGACAGGCTATTCCATTAACAGTGTTTGAAAATTTTCACAGGAATAATTTTAATCTCTGTAGACAAAAATAGTTTAAAAAAAAAAAAAAGTTCAGAAAAGAAAAACTCGGTTGTCAGTCAGTATCACAATCTCTGACTTGCTTTTGTCTCTCCTTGAATCCCTCAGTCTCTTGCAATGTCAAGAACAAGTAGAAGTATGAAGGGAAGAGATAGCTATTGTTCTTGTGGTTCAACCACAATAAATAAATGATGAAAAAATGCAATATAATTTTAGTTTTAATTCTCTGGAAAGACGACAGTCTGCTGTTTCTTATTTTGAACCATCATTAGTCTTTGTAATGAAAAATAACTGCGTGTAACAATATCCATGAAAATATTCTGTTCTGAAAAGAATGGCAAAAGACGGTTAAGTCTTACTTACATCTACAGATCTGCAATCAAGAGGTATTCAGAAAGTTGCACTCAGATATGCTTCTGTATCTGCCAAGCCTGTACCAAGTAACACTGATTGTGTTATGTGGTACATGCTGGATGCAAACTTCTGACAGGAAGCAGTCTGATTCAGGATACACACAAATTTGCCAAGAGTTGTTCTATAGAGTTTTCAATCACTTCAATGAGTTGAATGGTTCTTGAGTCAACAGTACTTTATTTCACATTTGTCATTTGGGACTGCCTTTAATGAGAATGGATGATATTGCTAACTGTTCTATTGAAAAGGTGGAGTGACTAGCAAGTATTTGCAAATAAAAAATATTTGTTATTCACTTGAAATAATTCTGCTAGAGCCAGCAGAAGTAAAAAATCAAATTCTTTATTTTATTGTGGGTTTGGATGCTGACAGGAAAGAGAGGCAAAATGCATCATGGATTACCTAAAAAATAATTAGATCACAGAGGTATAAATTTCTCTCTCTGGACTTGGCCATATTATTTTTAATCATATATGGACTGTCTTGAGAGGACAAGCCACTTAGGAATTAATGATAAGTGCCAAAAGACAATCAGATGCCCTGGATTTAATTATTGAGTTATAAAAGCATTTTAATTAATTGTAGAAGCAGTAGAAAATTAAGCTTACTAGTATGGGATGACCAGTAAAACAGAAAAAGCTGCTCCCAAAAGATGAGCAAAAACTCATCTACACAAATATTTACTTTCTTTGGTAGCAGGACTAACACAATAGCCTAAATAATGGGCTATGCCATGCAGGTCATTCCATAATATGCTCCACGCTGTGATGCACACATGCTCTGACATACAAGAATCTTGTGCCTTAATTTAGAAACAGTATTAATTGTGTTTATTACTGAATTGCTGAAGGTCTAATTACTAGGTGGGATGTACTACAGCAGCAGACATTGTACAAACTTGTTCTACATCAGAAACATTCTGGAGAGTTGCAATTGATATGTGGTCAAAGCAGATGTTTAACATTGAGGAATAACGTAATGGATTCATGAATTTTGAATTGTTAATCCTGCGTACTTCATCCTTTATGTATTTTGTAAATATATTTTCATTTATATAGGGCCTGTCCACCATTTACACATCATATCTACTGTTACCAGATTTGCAACTGCAGAGATTACAGGCCTATTTTTCCTCAAAAAAAAAAAAAAAAAAAAAAATCAATTTCATTGTGATACTGAGCATCTTCCTCAACATACTCTCATGACACACACCTATAAAGATTGTTCTGGATATTTCTCATTCTGAGCAGCCACTACTAGTCATAGTATGAAATCCTCTTCCCACTGGCAAGCTTATCATTCTTCTTGCAGAACAACTTCCTCTGGCACCAACTACAAGTGAGAAGAATTCTTATGCCTAATTAAGAGCTTCATGATCCCTGATGTTTTCAACTCCAACATTTAAAAAGCCTTTCTGAGGCAGATATAAAAATACAGAATTGGTTTAATGCTTATCTCACATATATAACACTGTTTCTGTTAATTCATTAAGTTGCTTTATCTTTTGCAATAAAGATTAGCCAAAGCTCGGGTTTGGATTCAGAATCAACAATGCCAAAAACCTCTAAAGACTTTAATATATCATACTGGATTTTTAAGACATCAGCTTATGATCTATGTCCTCTACCATTTTGAGTTAAATTCTCATAAGAGTAACTGTTCTTGCAATATTCCAACTAGAGTAAAGTTCACAAATAGATCCTTTGACCATCTAACTTTAAAATCACATGAAACCGAACACAAACCTTCCAAACCTTACCTAAACATATGTAATCTAAGACAGTTTGCATAAAGCATACAGAACTGTTCTAAGTATAGTACTTTTTTTGGTTTTAAACCATGCCATCTTATTGAATAGGCTGGAAAAAAAAATATTAACAAGATCTCTATGCATGCTGAACTGATATTTGCTGTTCAGTTTTCAGTTCTTTCATCTGTGACACTCACACCTGGTTTTAGATCTACATTATGGCAAAATAAAGTACATGTTCCATATATATTGTGAACTAGTAATGTATACATGAAATTTAACTACATAGTATTTTCCCTGTTTTACTTTTTGTTAGTTTTGTAGCTGAAGGAAGGAAAACTGCAGGTCTCTTTCTGCCTTGCTCTGCTTTATTACTACAATGGAGGAAACCACGGGTGATATGTCTCCTTCACGTTTCCTTTAACTCAAAAAATGAGTGTTTCTGTAAATACTCCTCAACTCATATACAATTATGTCTTGGTGAGAAAAAATGCAGCCACACATTCTAAATGTATTCCTATGGCAATCCAGTAAAATCCCACTGATTTTTTTTTCATATTATTAGTAGCAAAGCCTGATCTTTCTGGGTTGAAGACTTAAACAGTGTGTGCAAAACAAAGGAGCAAAACTACAATTTTTATTTATTTTTTTTTTTTATGCTGAGTCTTAACACAGCTCCATTTTACTTTGAAAGCCTACAGATACTTAAGCTCCTTCTCCAGATAACGATTAAATATTTGTACAATATCAGAACAATTCATTAGTGACTTCAACCACATTTCAAAGTTACCTTTTGTTCAGGAAACTCTCTAGATAGGATTTTTCTAATCCAGAAAGCAACATTATGTCATGTCACATCTGCTTTTCTCCAGCTCGATCAGCTGCTCTTCTGCTTGGTGCATTCTCCTGCAGGTCTCTCTGTTCTTTCTCTCAACCTTCAAGGCCATTCATCTGCAAGATAACAGATTATTTGAGGACATTGTATCCAACTAGACTGCTGCCATCTCATAATCCAGGGAAAAATATATGTCATGATAATTTCTCTCAAATGTTTATTGCTCTACTGATAAAAGGCAGTGAAGCAGGCCTTGCAGCCTTTTTCCATATTTTTTCCATATGACAGAGCATAGACTTGATCTATTATCAGTTAGAATAATTGAAAAAGCAATGACAAATCAATACACTGATGTAATTTGCATTTCTTTCCTGACAGGGAAAAGAGAAGAGCACTAGAAGAAGTACTCTATAACACAAGAATAACACCCATTGCAAAAGGTCATAAAAGTAGTAAAGACTAAAAAGGCAAAAGGACTTGCCTTTCCCCATGTGACTGTAACTTTCCATACCACTACTTTTTTCCTCTGTAAGATTAAGATGTAATTTGGCTACAAGACCAAGACTGGTAATCAGACTTGTTCAAAGTCATTAGCTCAGCTGTGAAAAGTAAATTAATAGAGAGAACATTTTATATGAGCATATTTTATACACAATAAATATTTTAAATAAAAACAATAAATGTTAGTTTTTCCTTCTGATCTTCTAGTTGCCATACATGTACATGAAATAACATTGTTTTGTTTTGCCATTATTGCTGCTTAAAGACAATTAATAAATTTATTTTTAAAAAAACTTGTACTGATCGTAAAAAAACAAACCAGCATAAAAATGTAGAGTCATGTGGGTAAATTAAGAAAAAAAAGTAAGGCTTCCCTGTCCTGTTTAATAGGACGTCATCCCAGCCAACTGAAAACGCTATTCTTTTTAAATGCTTGTCCTATACTTGTATGAAAAATCTATTCAATGAGGAGTCATTATAGATGTTAGTCACAAACTGTGCACACTCATATACTATTGGTCAAGAAGAAGGAAAAATCACATGCACAGGATAGAAATAGGATGTCATAAACAAAGCAGTTCAACACATGTTGGATGAAATAAATAGTGTTAAAACATCCCCTGGGCTCAGTATCACGTGGAAGTTCTAATTTGGACAGAACATATCTTCTGCCAAGTCATCAGTGGATGAAAATGTCCATTACAAAGGACGGGTTGGGACACCATCATAAACTCTATGATGCTAACTGGAAATAAAGTGTTGTCTTACAGAGCCCTAGACTCATTAGAGTCTCATTAGAGTCCTAATGGAAAGCCCTTTGACTGCCATAAGAGCGGGCACTTGCTTCTTCATTTTTTTTAGCTTTACACTGCATTAGTCGCTGTCTTAATTGAATTAACCAAATGATCATCCAGTATCAACTGAGTATGATCACTGAAGTCCCAGCCCATGAAAATTCAGTTCTTAACAAATAGAAGAAAAATTTATTAGAAATAGTCAAATAGCTGGGAGTGGGAAGGGGGGAGAAAAGAGAAAGAAAGCTCACTGCTATGTGGCTATCCTGTGATTTAGAGCTTTCAGACATTCTCCAGAATATCTAACCAGAATTATATGTAATAAGTTGTTTATATTTACAATGGAAGGAGGTGGCTAATTCATTTTGGCATATGACCATTTCAGTTATATTGAAAAAGGGTTTTGACAGTGAAACATTAGTAACACTGAGAATGAATGGGTTGTGGCAGATACAAGTCACATTTGAGTTTGTAACTTCACACAGAAAAGTTACTTTGGCATCTAAAAATCCCATCAACTCTTCTTACCGCTGTATTATGCACTCATAATCTTGACACCATTGTAGGTTTTTTTTTTTTGCAATGTAATACAAGTTTTATTTGTTTGTCTTATTTAGTGGGGAGCATCTAAGAACATATTATTATCCAACATGCATCCTCAAGTATTGTCTAAACACTACCAATGATACCAGCACATCAGTAATATAAAACAAAAGTAATTTTACTTTAATTGGCATTAAAACCTTAGCTTGCACACCCAAAAATACTTTTGAGAGTGTAGATCTTTTATTCTTTCTCAGTTTTCACTGTTCTGACAAAGGATAAACAACCAGGGAACAAAAACATTCAGTTCTCATTTGTTTTTGAATATCATAAAATCACACTGATTATTTCCACCTAAAGACACTGAAGCTTTATTCTGATACTAAGCAAAGTGCCATTTTTAAAATCTCAAGATTTGTTTCTGTGCTGTAGAGGGAATTAATCAAAAAATGTGCTAAGAACTAGCTACCAATATGGGAAACAGCATATTCTATGCTGACAGTATTTCTAGCATAAGCTGTTACAGTTTCTCAAGGGCTGAAGGTGAATCATTCTCCCTCTCGCATGTATTTATATTAACTCATAAACCTGTAATACATGGTTTAAGTACAAAGTTATGCTAGAATATTCATTTAATTTGGTCCACTGGCCAAGCATAAACAGGGTGTAAATCTTGTCAAAAAGCACGGAGCCACACAGCAGCTCAGGTTGGCAGGCTCTTCTGGTGGCTGAGCCCACCCTCATCGTAAGTGGGGTCGGCTAAGGCAGGTCACCCAGGGCCACGTGCAAACTGGCGTGTTTGCTAAACTGTATGGAAGCCCAACCATCTCTTCTTTGTTTCAGACCATTTGATCTTCAAAAGTGTGTTCTAAAATAATGCATCTCTTGCAATATGAATTCCATGGAAAATCTTTGAGTGATGCAACTTTTTGATACACCTTACTCTGAGGAACTTCCAAACTTGGATATCAGGGTTTATGTATAAACTTGGGCTTCCTGAATTTTTGTCATTGAAATTTTCTTGGTGTAGAAAACAGGACTTCTGGAATTGAAACCACACAGCTAAGAAATGAAAGAGAA